>NW_028261381.1:123844448-124168615 GCF_051295495.1 Thamnophis sirtalis
GAAGTGTATGTAATAAAACATAAAAAGATAAGGTCAATAACAAATGAGGGCTGAATGAATATGGACTGAGCCCAAAAGGAAAAAAAACCTGGGATAGCAGAAGTACAATGAAAAGTTTAATAATACTAACATAATGAATGAGAATCAGTTTGCAAAACAAATTTCTGAAGGGGAAGAGGAAAACTGAGAAAGTCATGATTGGGTGACTGATGAGCTCCTCAAAAGGAGAAGTGAGGAATTTCAAAAACAAAAAGACAATATATAATATGTAGCAGTGTATGAATGGTGGAAATGAGGATGGTTTGTAAGGGTAAAAAGACATGGAAAGTCCTAGCGAGTGATGTTGGTGTAAACTAGATATATCTATATTTCCTTTTCTTCTTATTTCACATTTTATTTTTAGGTCTATTTTTTACTCCTGTTCTGTGCTCTGCACAACTTTCTATCAGGAATACGGATAGTTCTTGACTTATAACTATTTGTTCAGGGAGGGTTCAAAATTACAATACCATTGAAAAAAAGTGACTTACAACCAGTCCTTACACTTATGACTGTCACTGCATTCCTACAGTCACATGATCAACGATTGGGCACTTTGCAACAAGGTATGTACTGTATTTGTGATGGTTGCAGTGTCCCGGTTTCACATGATCACCATTTGCAACTGGCTTCTGTCAAGCAAAGTCAATGGGGAAGCCAGATTTGCTTAACAATGACTATGGTGCTTCACTTAATGACTTCAGCAAAAAACGTTGCAAAATTGGACACAATTCATTTAACAACCGCCTCAATTAGCTACAGAAGTTCCAGTTCCAATTGTGGTTGTAAATTGAGCATCACCTGTGGTAGGATTGATTCATACATAAGTAGACTATGGACGCATCCAGTTTTCATCACATCAGCACTAGGTCCAGACTTGATTGTTCTCCCAATACTGTTTGTTTGGGGAATTAAATTTGCCTATTCCAGCCTCTCACTCCCCAGTTCCTCATTGCACAAGCAGATGTTGTGAAGCTGCTTTCTGAGGGGTCCTTGGTGCTCTCTGACTTGTTTGCTATCTTGAAGACATTTAATTTCCCTAACTAATAACATCATCAGTGCTAGTAAGGAGTGCTGTTTGCTGTCACTTTATATTCTGGTGTCTTGCCTGCCTGTGTGGGTGGGGGGCAATCTTGAGAGAATCTTTGGTTGGGCTGTTTACCAATGACTCTTTGGCAGTTTTTTGATTGGGGTATTACTTACGTGAGTGCTGGTCTGAAGTTAACCTTGGAGTTAATCTATGCTGATCTAGTGGCTGATTACTGGCGGAGAGGAGCTGGAGTCTTTTTCACTTTGGGGTTGGTTGATTGTCTCTTTTGCATAGACTATAAAGGTAAAGGTTCCCTCGCATATATGTGCTAGTCATTCCCAACTCTAGAGGGCGGTGCTCATCTCTGTTTCAAAGCCAAAGAGCCAGTGCTGTCCGAAGACATCACTGTGGTCATGTGGCCAGCATGACTAAACACCAAAAGCACATGGTTTTAGGTTTAGGTTTAGGTTTATTAGATTTATATGCCGCCCTTCTCCCAAGGACTCAGGACGGCGTACAACATTAAAAGAAACACATAATACGAAAGTTAAAAAAAAATTAAATAGAATATCCCAAACCCAATTATAATTGACAATGACATTTTTTTAAAAAAAATTCAAATTAAAATTAACAGTGATTAATAATTTGTTTTGTTTTGTTCAGGCCCGGCTGGCTTGCTGGAAAAGCCAACTTTTTAGGGCGCGTCGGAAGGACCGGAGATCGGGGATTATACTAAGCTCCGGGGGCAGCTCATTCCAGAGGGAAGGCACTCCCACAGAGAAGGCTCTCCCCCTGGGGGTCACTAGCCAACACTTTCTGGCCGACGGCACCCTGAGAAGGCCAACTCTGTGGGATCGCACTGGACGATGGGATGCTACCGGTGGCAGTAGGTGGTCTCGCAGGTACCCTGGGCCTAAGCCATGGAACGCTGTTACCTTCCCACCAAAGGTGGTCCCTATTTTTCTACTTGCATTTTTACATGCTTTCAAACTGCTAGATTGGCAGAAGCTGGAACAAGTAATGGGAGCTCACTCCGTTACGTGGCACTAGGGATTCAAACCACCGAACTGCCGACCTTTCTGATTGATAAGCTCAGCATCTTAGCCACTGAGCCAACACATCCCTCACATAAACTATAGATGTTGTCTATGTGTCTATTGATGGCTAATTTGTCCGAGTGCAAGGCTTCTAGAAATTCCCTGGCATTTTTGGATTTGACCTGGTCTAGGATTGTCACATTTTCCCAATTGAAATGATGGTTAAATCGTCATGCTTTCTGACTGCCAGTTAGTGTTCATGGATGCATTCTGCCAGTCTTCTGCTTTCTGTTCCCTCACCCACATACTGTTTACAGAATCCTTTCGCTGATATGATTTTGAGTTGTTTTTCATGAGTTTGAGGAGAGCATCCATTAGATTTGTTATCCAAAAATACAAAAAACCACAAAATCAACAGTAACTCCACTTGGGCAATATAAAACTCATCTCCGTTTCAAAGCTGGAGAGCCAGCACTGTCCAAAGACATCTCTGTGGTCATGTGGCCAGCATGACTAAACACCGAAGGCACCCAGAATGCTGTTACCTTCCCACCAAAAGTGGTTCCTATTTTTCTACTTGCATTTTTACATGCTTTCAAACTGCTAGATTGGCAGAAGCTAGGACAAGTAACAGGTGCTCACTCAGTTATGCTGCGCTAGGGATTCGAACCATCAAACTGCCAACCTTTCTAATTGACAAGCTCGGGGTCTTAGCCACTGAGCCACTGGGTCCCTTAGTATCAATACTGATATTAGGAGAACACATATGAGAAACCTTTGATCTGAATTTTATAAGTTGTCTTAAATAACTGGCTAGAGACCGTTTTTATTTTTTATTTTTGTTTGTTAATGAAATTATTATAATTGCAGCTGTACTATGCAAATAAAAGTAATTAATACTTAATTTTTATGATGCATGCATGCGTACATGCATGAACATCATCCAAACCACACAGTTGTGGGGAAAATGTATTGTTCCACTTTTTATGATTTATACTTCTTTTACCTACAGATGAAATAGCAGTTGGATTTTCTTCCTAGCAGCGGAATATTACACATCATTTGTGTTCATACCACTATTTGATTCGCATCACTGCTATTAGCATTTACTCTTTTAGATGTTGAAGAATCATGCTTTAAATGTGGGATATAATATATTGACATCTACTGCTGTTATCAACTCAGCAGACATTAATTCATAGACTGCAAGAAGGCCATATTTAATTGCCTGTTTAATATCTTTATCAAGTCTTTAAACAGCACTAAAACATGTTTATGCAATCTATATTCAATTAAATTAAAATAATGGTGAAATCTTCTGACTGAAAAATGGAACCACAGAAAACATGAATGTTAGTGAGACAATTTGTAAAATTCTATGAGTAGAGCTTTCACAATACAGGCAACCCTTGGCTTTTGAGAGGTATGCCAAAAGTTCTACCTCAAGTTCTACTGTGGAAAAATGGCCCCAGTAAAATATTTCATTTAACCTTAATATGATTTCATTAATGTGATTGTGCCCTAGCTACTTATAATCTGCACTTAATCACCTTAAAAATTAAGGTGATTAAAAAAAATCACAATTTAAAAATTAAATATGGTAGTACATTGGGAGTAACATTCTGCAGTCCTAAATTTGCACATGATATACCAGATATAGTGTAGATTGGAGGACTCTGATGTCCAATAAGGAGCACGCTAGTCGGGAAATTCTAGGGGGTCAAGATCATACATGGAGGACATCTAGGTTGGAAAAAGTGTTCCATACATCTAGTTTATAACAGACAAAACTGGAACTACAAGTGGCCAAACTAGGTTTGGCTTCAGAATACACTATAGCCATGATGGAAAACCTATGGCACGCATGCCAGAGCGCCCTCTCTGATGGCACTCGAACCATCGACCTAGTTCAGATCCACTGCGCATGCACGTGCCTCCCACCAGCCAGCTGGTCTTCAGGTTTCTGCCGCGTATGAGCGGGGTGTGTGTGTGTAGGGGGAGCATGTGCATGCATGGGGGAGCGGGGGCATGCAGGGGACTGCGTGTGCATGCAGGTGGGGGGAGTGCATGCATGTGCAGGGGTGGAGAACATGCGCAGGGGGCACGTGCATTGCATTTGTGGGGGATTGGGCACATGCACATTTGTGCACACGTGAACGTGCTTTGGGCACTCGGTCTGGGAAAGGTTAGGCATCACTGCACTGTAGTGTCCTCCACTGATATCTGCTTGGAGGGGTTCTTCTTCAAAAGGTCACAGGTCTAGAAGAAGAAATTCAAAGTCTCCCCAGCGCCCCAGAATGAGGCTACGTTATAAGAATCTGAAACATTCCATGGCCATTGAAAGCACTCTTGCAATCTGTCAATGTCATCAGAGATAATAAGAGATTTATTAGAAAGCACATCATATCTTGGCAAAACTTTGAAGGTGGATAAAGTAGGCTTTGAAGGGAGTTATAGAGGCCAATCTTTCTATATTTGGTGACTATAGAAAGGTGGTTTCATATTGCCTGCCAAAAGCAAAGGTTTATATTGTGCAGCCCTTGGTCCAAGTGCTGTAGCATTTTCCTACAAATAACTAGATAATGTTTGGAGATAGCATCAAAATTCCACGTTCCTGCCTGACTATCATCACCTCACCCAGGATATTCAGGTTGGCACATCTGCATTTCCTGCTTACTTTCCTGCAGAGACTGCCCACATTCCAATCGGAAAGGCATGAACACCCTTTGCCTCTCTCTCCACATCCTTTTTTGCTACATATCTACTATAATAGTTTCCAACCCTTGCTGGCACCAGCAGTATGATGTGGTCTCTCTGCTGTGCTTCATTTCATTATAGACAAAGAGAAAAACTTTCTGAGAATGCCTTTTGTCCATTCTAAAGCAATACTGAATTGTTTTTATATATTGTATTTTCCTAATTTACCCCTTTGCTTTAGTAGCTTATACGCAGAGCCAATTTCAGTTTAAACCATTTCAATTTCAGCAGTGTTTTCTTTTACAGTTACAAATACAGCTTTCAAATAAAATGTTAAGAATCATAGTTAACAGTTTTTACAAAGGTTAAAAATGTATACTTTAATTCTGTATGTAAATCAAAAGATACCACCTTGTGTTCTTGGACATAAAGATTTCTGGATTACCTCTTTTTTTTTTGCTGGAGAGGAAAAGGAACTGTTCTACTGCTTTTTCCTAAAATGATCCTAGATCAAGAAATTATTCTTTATTTGATTCCCTTGACAACAGATCAATCACAAAATAATATTTTTGATAACAGGGAACTCAGAAACAAGTCAGAAGTGTGTCTGTATGCGAGTGTGTGTGTGTGTGTGTGTGTGTTGGGATTCAAAACAATTTACTACCAGTTCTGTGGGCATGGCTTTGTGGGCGTGGCATGGCATGGTGGGTGGCACTTGGTGGGAGGGGCAGGGGAAGGATACTGTAAAATCACCATTCCCACCCCACTCCAGGGGAAGGTTACTGCAAAATCCCCATTTTCTCCTGATCAGCTGGGACTCAGGAAGCAGAAAATAGATGGGGGCAGGGTCAGTCAGAGATGGTATTTACCGGTTCTCCAAACTACTCAAAATTTCCTCTACCGGTTCTCCAGAACTGGTCAGAACCTGCTGAATACCACCTCTGGTATGTGTGTGTGCAAAATCTACAGCTGAGAACTAGTCCCAACTACTTGTCACAGAGCAAGTGTGTCCCTTGAGAAAGGGATTTGCAGACGGTTGCTTATTCTTTCAATGTTCTCCAGGAGATCAGCTGGATGTAAGGGCAAGAAAAGAAGTTAAAGAATCTAAGAAGGAATTCCATGCACCCAGATTTCTAGGTGTAGCTAGAAAACATTAGTGTTTTGACTATAATTTTGAATGGACCCCAAATCCTTTCAGAGCTCTTTTGGATGGCCTGCCTGTTGTTCCATTGTTTCATTTGCTCTTTGAATCCTAATCCTTTTGCTCTAAAACAAAAGCCAACCCTGTTTTCTTTGCTGCTGTGTATTTCTCATTTTAAAAATTACTATTTCAAACAAAAATTTGGTGCCATTTTGGATCTTGGTAATTTTTAATGTGGTAACATGCCTCAGAAGGCCTAGGACTTTAAAGATTGATTACCACTGGCTACCAGTTCAGAGCTATGCCCAGGGGAGGTATTAAACAGTGTAGGAAGCTAGCACTCACCCCTCTCCTAGAAAAATGAAATATTCTAGGAAATATTAAAAGGCAGAATATTATATTTCCCTGGATGAGAAATGGAGAAACATGTTTTAGGCAGGAAACAGACTCATTCTTAATAGTCCCCACCATCCTCAGTAGCCATAGCAGATGTTAGCACTTAAGAGATAAAGAAATAGCTAGGTCTATTCATAGGCAAATGCCCTCACCTAAAATCCAACAAAGGTAGGATTAGCCCTCTACCCATCTCACCACATGGCACCTGGGAAGATTACATCACCCAGCAAGGCTCAACCAACCCTGGGACTCAGAACAGCCTAGAGAGTTGCCCCTGCATGGCCCCATGGGAGTCTGACAACCAATCACATTACAAGCTCAAATTGAAAATCCCAAAGAGGGCATAAAACTCAGGCACTCTTAGCATCTCTTCCCCTTTTTTTCTTTACCCAATATCTTCAAGGCATCTCCACCTTTAAAACCATCTTTCAAAGCAGCCACCATGTTTCTAGTGTCTTTCTCCCCACTTGGAACTGAACCCAGAAGGACATTTCTTCCAACAACAGTCAAGATGGTGGCTGTAGATGCATGATTGAAGGCCTATCACATTGTTATATGCATTATATGCAAGTAACTTAAGTGAGGAAATATAGTCTGGATGCAGGGTGGGCCTCCAGGAGCTGGAAAGAATGCAACTCCCTTTAAGTGCTGCTCACTGGTCTTTGGAATGTGCTTACACCTGATCTAAATCAATGTTGTATTTGGATGTGAATACTGCACACTTTTAGTGCCCTGGTATTGCTCAATAACAGAAAATACATATTATTTTTGTCCTTGTTGTTATAGGCCTGCTAGAAGGGAGAAAGAAAAAAGTGGTGGCACCAAACATCAGTTGAAGGTGATAAATGTTGTACCTCCCCATCATCTTGGTTGGGTGTGAGAGAAATTTATATTCTATAAAAATGTATATATTATATTAAAAACGAAGTTGTAAAGAAAAGCCCCTCATCCACTATCCCTAAAACTGCCTGTAATGCACAAACTAGCATAATGGTTTTCAATGTAAGAAAAACAGACATAAAGCATTAGAGACGTGAAATGTTCTATATTATGCTAGCATGGGAATGGGGAAGAGTAATATTTCAAGTCAGGCCATAAAATTATCACAACAGCTTCTGTAGAAAACTACAAACATACACACCATCTATGGCTAGCAATGGTCCATAATTGCCTTGCAATGTGATGCAAATGGAACCTAATAATTTAAAATCTGGAGAAAACGAATGGAAGCTTCTTAATCTGAGCCTTCAGGTGGATTGTCCCTTTCCCAGCAGAGATGCGAAATAGCATAGTCCCATTCACATTTACCTCTATAACTGCCTTCCTGAATTTCTGCATTTTGCAGTGCTACCAAATGAGTTGGATTTCAACCCCCCTAATCCCCAGCTAACACAATTCTTCCTTCTTGAGGGTTATGATTGGTGAAAGCCAACACTTGGAATATACTGAGTTGGAAAAAGCAGCTCTTCAGGCTGTTATAAATGTCTGTTTATCTTGGAAATAAATTATTTGTTGCTATGAGATAGGAGGCTTATTTATGTAGTAGACAAAAGCAGCTAGGCATAATTTTGATCAAATCATGGATGAAAGGAGAGATCTGGCATTTGTCACTGAGATTTGGCTGGATGAAGAGGAAAAAAGAGAAAACAGTTCCACTCACAAACATCAGCCAGGTTTCATGTTTTGCATCTATCCCAATCTTGGAGCAAATGAGCTAGTGGGGCAATTGTTTACTGGCAGACTCTAGTTATATTGAAGACTGTTGTTCAAATTGCTAAAAGTGAAGCCTTGCTTGTGAAATTTGGCCAAAGGCACAAGTTGGGTGCTGTTTTTGTACCATTGTCCCATCTACATGTTGACATCTGTCACTGAGCTATTTGATCACACTGTGAGGATAGTTGTGGATTTACTTAAACGCTGAGTACTGAGTGACTGCCTTCCTTGGGATCAGAAGTGGCTTAGGAGTTTATGTGAAATGAACTGAAAATCATGGCCTTGTCCCAGATCACCACTGGACCAATTCATGTGGCTTATAATATTTTAGTTCTATTCTTGATAGTTTAGGTAATCCACTTGGTAGTTCAAGTAGTTCACTTCCCCATAACAATGAGATTTAACTAGAGCTACCAATCTCTGCAGGGCAGAGGAGTCCATTAAGATGCTATGCTCCAAATTTTAGATAGATCGAGTAGCCTTCCAATAGCACTAGGATTTTTTTTCAGTAATCTGGACAGTGCTTCTTCTGAATCCTCTGTTGATCACTGCATTATAGAGGCAATGCTCTTAATGCGATCACTTATGAGCAACCTGTTCTCACCACCAATCTTGCAGGGTCTTTGGTTTATTGGTAGGAAACAAAAAAATCTGCCTGGAAACATGTAAGAGCTCAACTGAAAGTGTTGTTTCACCTAAGGTAAGGCAACAAAATATATTTACTTCTTTGCCCTTATTGTGTCTGTGAATGTCAACCAACTGTGCTGTTCAGAATGTCCTGCTTTTTAGAAAGGATGAGCCAGAAAATTCAGTCAGTGAAAGTTGTGATTACTTGACAAAGCAGTTCATTGATAACATCACTCACATTTGCTCGGAGCTGGAAGCTGAATGGATAGAATCTACTGAAACAGACAGAGCTGATATCTCACAGTGTCATCTGGGAGGACTTTGAGTCTATGAACCTTGATGTAGCATGCAAAGTTCTCTGTGATCTTGACTCTGCCACTTGTGGACAGAGACCCTGACCTACCTGGATAATGAAAGTTACTTGGAAGCAGACTGCTGGAACCAGGCTACAGTCAACAACTTTTTGAAAGAAGTGAAGATACCAAAGACCCTTTCAGAGATACTGGTTGAGACACTTCGGAGACCAGATCTGGATCCAACAAAAATGCACAACTATTGTTCCTTTTTTAGAGGAAAAGTGATGAGGCTGCAATTTCAGAGGGTTCTAGAGGATATGAATTATCTAGAACCATGGTCATCTGGGTATGAAACAGAAACTACATTTTTAATTGTAGAAGGGCAAAAAAATAATTTATTATAGTGACTCTGCATTGTTTGTGCCCATGAGGCTTGGATTGAGTCTGTGCAACCATTTTTGTCCTTTTAGATTTCAGAAATTGTTATTTTAAATAAATATTCTGCTGATTTTTATTGTATTTTATATGGAAGCTCTTTAAACTGCCTGGAGTCTGGTAAGGTTTTAGGCAGTAGACAAATCTCAAACATACACGCCCTAAAATCAATGAACTCCTTGAATACTCATGAGGGCAGATTTCCAAGATCCTAAAAGAGTCCTGGGATTATTCTATGCTTTATGCTAAGAACAATTAGAGTTTCCCACTGTCACGAAAGAGCCATGTAATTTACAACACATCTGAAAAGCAATGAACAATATGATATTTGTTATTGTATCAAATGTCCCAAGCATTCTGGAAATAAATCATGTTGATCCTCTATTTAAGTGCTGGTTCGCTACTGAGGATGTGGCCTTCGTTGTTGTTGTACAATATGATAATTTTAAAAACAGATTTGCCAGAGAAAATAAAATCTGGATACATTAGGGTCAAAGGCAATATTTCATTATATGCACAAGATAAGAATCTCTCAAGAAGCACGTACGTTCTTCCAGTGACAAAATAATTTATCAGCTTGGTTTACTTTAATCTGTCATAGCTTCAAATGACTTTATTTGAAGTTCAACTTGAAGCCTTCCAATCCCGTTGACCAGAATTTCCATCATCACAGCGATTGGATCTGTTGACTGGAGGTGAGAGTAGACCTAGTCTGACATGGCTGTCTGTCGGTGCTAGATTGAGGAATGCCGCCTCAATCCAGGAAAAAGAAATAATAATATTCAGCTTTTCTTTTCATTGCAACAGCTCCTCACCCAAGGTTGCTGTTAAACAATTGCATTTTATTCCTTTCATTTGGCTTCAAGGGTTTTTGCTTGGTGAAAGGTTGCTCTTTGGAGGTCAAAGTGATTAACTTTGTCAAGGGTGTCTTTCCCAGAATGAAAGCAAAGCAGTTACACGTTAACAGGTTTTAACAGAAGGTGATAGGTCTGCCTGACATTTTGTGACCTTTGCTATGTAATATGGATTCCGAATAGGACAGACCTAATTAGGCAGAATAAGTAGAAAATGGACACTGGGTTTGCTGGCACAGCAGACTGTTGCTAGAGTTTAAAACAGGTTAGTTACAAGCAATTTCCACACTTTCAAGTAGTGCAGTGGCCAATAATTTCCATTCCATTCCAGTACTTTGTTTCTGAAAAATAAAATCAGCCCTATAAATGTTTGGAAATATATTTTTCCAGTCTTCTTTTTGCTTCTTCCGTTTCAATTTACTTCTCATTTTAGCTTCTCAAAATGCATCATGTGATGTTTCTTTTTTCCACAATCAGATATCTTTCCTGAGCTATTAATGTCTTGTTTTTGTTAAAAGGAGATTCCTTCTTACTGGACAAAAAAGAGGCACAAAAGTTCACGGTGACTCCCAAATTCTCAAGAAAACTCCTGGACATGATTCAACCTTGGCCGTGAGCCCAAACAACAGAGCAGGAGCCAAATGCATCAACACCCGCCAGGATCTCTAAAACAAAGTTATTGTGATTTGTGTAACTTCATAAGAACTATGGAAAATCCACTGCAGCCTTTCTGTTTCCTTTTAAAGTTCATTGTTAGTCATAGAAAATGTTTGCAATTGCTACTCAACTTTTGAAAGTCACCTTAAAAGTATACAGGTGTGGGAGGGGGAGCTTGATTTGCTGTTTAAATAATGAATATAATGGTTAGTGTCCCTATTATTATATTTTATAGTATTGTGTTTCAAACTGAAGCATTTTGAGGATAAAATCTTTCATATTCACTGAGAACTGAATAATGGCTGCATTGACATCGATACCATCTTACAATATTATCTGGGATTCATTTGGACCTTTAGATTGCAATGAGGTAGACAGGATCTTTGTCAGATGAGCTTTGCCCTTCCTAGTTCATTCTAATTGTCAAAGAGGAGATATACGAGGTAGAAGATTTAGCCCTGTGCTTGGAGGTTGTAAGACACTAGATCCGTGATGGCAAACCTATGGCACGTGTGCCACAGGTGGCACACAGTGCCATTTCTGAGGGCACGCGAGGTGTTGCCCTGTCAGCTCCAGTGTGCATACGTGCGCTGGCCAGCTGGTTTTCGGCCTTGATTTTTGGCCATTTTTTCTGCCCTCCAGAGCCTTCCCTGAAGCCTCCGGAGGGTGAAAAACCACCCAATGGGCAAACCAGAAGTTCAGGAACGGACTTCCAGTTTGTGTGTTGGGTTGTTTTTTGCCCTCTGAAGGCTTCAAGGAAGCCTCCTGAAGCCTCCGGAGGGAGAAAAATGGGCCAACTGCACTTTACTCTATATGGGCTGCCCTTAAATGCCATAGAAACTACAGTTAATGCAAAATACAGTTTCCTACTTGACCATGGACAGGAGCAGGTATGGCCACATTTGTATTTTTATTATGGCCTCCACCTTCTGGAATATTCTGTTCTCCTTCAATCCCACTTTAAAATATCTCCCTTCCTGGTAATATTTAGGAGGACAGTTAAAACAACTTATTTCCTCAGAGGCTTTGGAGATTGATTCTTAGTGTTAAATCTAAATTAATTTTTTATTATTTGGTGAAGTTTTCTGAAAGGGTTATAATGCTGCTACCTGATCTGCCAAGTTGATAATTATTGGCTGTTATTTTATTGTGATTTTACTGTGTTAGTTGTAAGCTGTTTATACTGTATGATTGAAGTGGCATACACTTTTTTTTAAAAAAAAAAAAACCATCGTTAATTTTAGACCAGTGTTTCTCAACCTTGGCAACTTGAAGACGTCTGGACTTCAACTCCCAGAATTCCCCAGCCAGCATTCGCTGGCTGGGGAATTCTGGGAGTTGAAGTCCAGACGTCTTCAAGTTGCCAAGGTTGAGAAACACTGTTTTAGACCATGAAAATAACACTCTGTTCTGCAAGACACCAGAACATAAACTGACAGCAAACAGCATTCCTTACTAGCACTGATGATGTTACCTAGTTAGGGTAATGAAACGTCTGCAAGAAAACAAGCAAGCTCAGAGACCAAGGACCCCTCAGAAAGCAGCTTCACAGCATCTGCTTGTGCAATGAGAAACTGGGGGTGAGAGCACCAAGGACCCCTCATGTCAACCCTGAACTAGAAATATTCTACGCTGTTCAGTAACTAGAATTTAATAATATACAACAATAAGGATCCAGAAAAAAAAACATCCCAACATCTGTTTGGTCCTTCTTTTGTTATTGATTTGGTAGTTATTCAACCAGGAATCCAGATAGCATTTTCAAGCATGAAATTCCATCATTGAGGAAATGAAATAAAGCGTGAAAGGTCAAGCTCCGTTGTCCTTGTCAGAGACATCCTGGAAGAGATTGCTCCATAAAGGACTTTTTTCTTCTTCTGGAGTTCTGTACTCTGGTGAACTCCTCAGTTTCCTCTTTCACATGCACGTAGCCGTGTATGATTCACTGGACAGAGAGACTTGCAGCAAACCTGGGGGTGTGAGGTGGGGAAGGCAGAACAAGCCTGTGGCCCACACAGTTGGATAAAGTGTCCTTAGCTGCGAAAGAGAAAACCAGTGCTGACACACCTCACTTAGCAAAAATAAAACAATCTAAAAGCAGGCTGCTTTCCACATTACCAGCCTGTATTACTTCCTGTACTGTTACAGAGCATGGGGTCTAAATGTAATCTGAACATGTTCGTGCTAAGTTTGTTGTTGTTGTTTTAATTCTAAAATTCATAGTACGGTTTTAAAAGGTGTCTGTATGTGCTTTTGAATTTCTGTTTTAGCATCCTTAGTTTGCATTGCATACTAACCAATTAGCATACTTGATGACGGCAAGTAGCCAATAAACCAATATGCTTTGTAGGTCCCACCCCTCTACCTCCCCTGTGTATCTGAATCTGAGATATAAACTAACCATTATTCTAACAACATACTGCTGATTTCCTCCTTCCTGAACCATGAGCATGTTTTGTTTCACAATCTGCAAAGAGTTGAAGAGGGATGACACGTAACTGATTGTTTCTTTTAAAAAAAAAAAACATAAAGACCATTGGATACTAAAGCACTTCTAAACTTGCATACACCCTCCCAAATGCTTGCCCCAATACAGAATCTTTTCTCAGTAACTTGAAGTCTACATTTCTGAAAGGCAAGATGGAGAATGAAGCCAGATGAAATGAAACCAATGTATAAACCAGTGCCACAACATGGCAGCCTTTGAAAAAATTGGGGGGGGGAGATGAGAAACATCAATAGCTGGAGCCCAGGGAGGGTGAAAACGCGCCCTCCACTGTGGTGCAGGAGGCCAATTAGGCCATGGCCACCATGGCCACACCCACCCAGCAACCAGGCAGAGAATCTGTTGCTGAAATTTTTGAAGACCACCCCTGGATCTCTCCCATAGAAAACAGGTAGACTTCCTGGTGTACAGGAGGGCAGTTGAAGGTACTGATAAAGGGATGATGTCAGTAGAATTATATATTTCAAAGAGGAAAATGGCTTGTCATCTATCCTGAAAATGCCAAGATGCATTTGGTTATGTACAGGAAGATGTCTGCTTCATGAAAATAACATGAACTTAGTTAGCCCAGTCTAAAGAAAGACTGAAGCTTTTGGAAGGGGGATTCACCCATTCCATTATCAAACAAAGAACAAGTTTGCTTCAAAGACATTTGCATGAGCAAAAAAAAAAACTAGTTGGAAAGGAAATGTGAGAGGACACAGGGCTTTTAGAAAATTAGATAAGAAGCAGGGCTTATGTCTATTCAGTCACATATCATTTTTTTTGTATTTGTAGTGCATATTTATGCTTTCTGAATATCAGTAGTAACTGTAAATTATATAGGTAAATATTTCTGCTGCTGTTGCGCTTAAACAATGAAAAAAATAGTAATATAGTTTAAAATTCAAATAAAATTAAAATTACTAAAATGGGCTTGGAAAAAATACAGGAAGGGATCTGTTTTGTGAAAATAGCATGAACTAACCCAGCCTGAAGGAAGATTGAAATATTTGACAGGAGCTTTCACGCATCATAATTATAATTTGATTTCCATTTTATTTTGTATTACTTTTTAATTAATAACAGAAAAAAGAGCAAAAGAAAAAATAGTATTCTCTTTCTTTCACTTTGAACTGATTTGAACACTTTGAACACTTTGAACTTATATCTGTGTGTGTGTGTGTGTGTGTTATGTGTATGTGTATGTATATGTGTATATGTATATGTATATGTATATGTATATGTATATGTATATGTATATGTATATGTATATGTATATGTATATGTATATGTATATGTATATGTATATGTATATGTATATGTATATGTATATGTATATGTATATGTATATGTATATGTATATGTATATGTATATGTATATGTATATGTATATGTATATGTATATGTATATGTATATGTATTTGTGTATATATATACTGCATGTATGTACATATGTATATATGTGTATGTATGTATGTATGTATTCTACATATACATATTTGTCTAATGCATGTTGCAACTGTCATACTATATTGCTATTGGATTATATCTGATAAATGATTTTTATCACTTAACATAGAATATGTTTTCAAAAAGGTCATCATCATTTAGCAGTTCATCCAAAATCAATATCTCTGCTTCCATCCAATTTTTCCATATCACCGTCTTTTTCCCAAATTTTTAAAGGTGATTTTTCCCCATAAATATAAATTACCAAACCTGGCAGTGAAATGTTTGCAGAAATCAACCAAATGTGGAGAACATCAAGAATCCAGAAGTGAGCCAACCTGTATCTTTGTAGGTTTTCCACCCTACAATCCCTACCCCCTATTCTCCTTGGAGACTTTTTACGGGTGTACCAGTGCCTGCTGGGAGCACCAGGTACCATTCTGAGTATGGTGCTCCAGAGAGCCCTCCTGCCCTCCTTACCTATATTTGAAATGATTGGGGCTTCTGCGCATGCGCATGGAGCATATGGCACCTGTGTGATGCTCCGCCGCGTGCATGTGGTGGATGCCCAGCCCCGTTGCACTGTACCAATTGCAATGGGATCCAGAACACACCACAGACGCATACACATGCTCTTGGTTGCACACTGTAGCAAGAGTAAGAGAAAACCATTCCTGATGCTTGTTGATCTGATGGCATAGTGAAAAGAAAATGTATGAAATTATTTGGCACCTTCAGATTTAAAAATAAAAAACTTATTTACAAAAAAAAAAAGATTTAAAAATCAATTTTTAAAAAATTAACCATTCTTTGAACCACTCCCAGACCACCTCTTCTCCCTCTGTCTCCTGGATATCAGCTTGTTCCAAATACTGATTTGGAATTTCTGGTTTTATACTAGTTTTATTTAAAATGAGCAAAACCACACTTTTTTTCAACACTGATATTTGTTATCATTGTTATCATTGATACCAGTGTTATCAATGATATCTGTTAATTAATCTCTTGCTTTTTCTTTATCAGGTCTCCCGGCAATATGGAACAAAATCTTATTCAGGATCCATTGTAAACCATCTTTGGCTACAGAACATAACCCTACCAATGAACCTAATCATAATTCTCCTGGTCAAATACTCTCTTGTTCCAACAGAAACACCCCAAACTCTACCTAATTTATTTCTTGTCACTTGCTCTTAAACTTTCTAACCTCTTTTTATATAAGTTCACAGTCCTTGCAAAAAAAAAAAAAAAAAAAACCCTCACTAGCTTGATTTTTCTTGCTTGGTGTATATAAGCAAAATGCATCCAATGTAGAGGGAAAGGAATGAGGGGTCCTTGATGCTTTCTGAGCTTGGTTATATTCTTGCAGACATTTCACTAACCAAACTAGGTAATATCATCAGGGCTGATGGGGAGGGGTGTTTGTTCTCCCCACTCCCTACCAGCACTGATGATGTTACCTAGTTTGGGTAAGGAAATGTCTGCAAGAAAACAAACAAGCTCGCCAAGGATGCCAAGGATCCCTCATTTTTACCTTGACCTAAATATTCTCTTCTTTCAGTAGGGAAAGGAATGCTAGAGATTTTTTCCTCTATGTGTAGTGTGTGAGTGATGGAATTTGGGCTCTTGGACATTTAGGAACCAGTATATCAATTGATTCATTTAAAAAAAGAACCTTCTCCAATCAGTCAGCTGAGAGGGGAACTGATTGGTTCATGGAATTCCCAGATGGCTCTCCGTATTTCAAGGCCAGGGGAATGTCAGCTTTTAAATGGTCTGGGAGGTAAAAATGGATTGAAAATTGAGCTTTGAGGAAGTGCCATAATTTCTAGCCATATAATAGGGCTGAGAGAATTCAAGAACATGGGGGAGGGAGATCAAATTTAATTTTTTAGTTGTTGACAAAGCTAGTTACATGTGTTTCCTAGCAAAGTAAATGAATTCCCTGTTAATATTTTTTTTCCCAAATTACTTCTATTGTTTCAGAAATACAGAGTGTAAATAATTGCAAGAAGTATCTGAACCATTCTCGTCTGGAACTGTTATCAGGATTAGCATAAATTACAGTGCCATCTAATAATGAAATCACTGAACACTGATTGTTCCAACTATTTAAACCTGTAATTATTGCACATTAGAAACGTGTTACATATTATTTGCTCCTTACAGACCCAAATTTGTACTCAAAGTGATAACCAGCCAGGATTTAATCAAACAGAAACCATGAGCAGAGCAACACCATGGCTTTACTAGATATGCAACTTTAATAATTATGTGAGAATAAAACAAAAAAACAGCTGTTTAAGCTGTTATGCAGGTCATTTCCTTCAGCCTTTACAATAAATGCAAGATCGGAATCTCTGTGTATACTCTGATGAAAAGTTTTTGTGTGACATTTGTACAAGTATTGATTGTATCTGCAAAAAAGGTTAAACAGCACAGATTATAAAAACCACAGGAGAGGTGAAACAGCCTGCAGGGCTGTTTACCTGTAGGCTAATAGACATGTAAGAAAACATGGATAAAATAAAAATACAATATCAGGAAAGTTTAAACAAGAAGTCCAACTATCATTACTTTGATTTTTGTTTCAATTTAAGTTAGGTTGTTTCCATGGCTTATGGCTTTAGGAGTCTCAATGTGAGTAGAAGCCAACCTAAAAAGCATAACTCAGTTTTCAGGAAAGAAACCTATCACTTATTTATATCAGTGACTTGTCTGAATTTGCAAGCACAGAGTATTTTACGTGACATTTCCTCAACCAAAAGTGTGTATTATTATGGCTATATTTAGTTGTGTACTATTCCTATTCTACTAGGAAAAGTCTGCTTTTTAGCAACACAACAATTGCTTTTAAAAAAAACTAAAATATCCAGGTAGGGCTGGGAAAGACTCCTGACCAAAGCAACTATCTTATTTCATTCTACCTGTCTATACAAAATCTACATCTATAGGCAATACTCTCATAACCTTTTTAAAATAAAACCACCACCACCACCAAAAACTGCCTGAGAAGAACCTGTAAGCTTTCAAAATGCAGATAGCAGATAGATGGCTAAGACTATACAGAGGAACCTGTAAACCAACCCAAAGCCAATCAATGTAAATCTATCTATTAGGTCTATAGTGCTGGGGCATAAATTATTAGAACATCAGTTAAACGACAATTGCAAACAACAAGGAAATTAAGAGGTGCTCTTGATAGTGTAAAGGTTTGTGTTCAAAAAACAAGGGATTAAAATATTTCTACATTATGGAAAGATTATTCAGACTGGTGAGCTATAGGTTTTCCTTGCTTCTTCTCCATCACAAATCTATAAACTCTTTGTTTTGTGACCAGACCTCTGATGCTTTCTGCTGAGAACTAAAATGGTATTATATTTGGGTGTCATTAAGTACAAATGTCCAGCAGAAGCTATGCTTTTGAAGCATGCTCCTCAATATGCTCCATGGTGCTGGTGTCAACTATGAGCCATTGCCAGTTGTCCACTTCCTACCCTGAGCAACAAAACATGGATTCCAAAATCACAATAGCAGAGGTTATATAGCAAACTCTGCCACACCCCAACCTGGAAAAGCCTCCATAGTCATGAACACGATCTAGGAACTCTGTGAATCTTGTTTTCTGTCTGTTGATTTAAAAAAGAAGGCAAAATAATGTATCTGGGTCCTTTCTTCCTCACTCCAGCGGCTTTGATTTTTTCCAAATGATGAACAGCAGTTGCACTGTCTAAGCCTTGCCTAAAAGTACCCAGATTCTATTCTCTTGCATTTTTATCAATTTTGTTTGCCCTAGAAAAAAAGAGAGGGACTTTTTTTTTCTTTCTTTTCTTTTCTTTATTATTTTATTTTATTTTTTCTGCTTCTATTTTTCAGTTTCAATGATTTTCAGTTTTTGGCAAGTGACTGCTGTCTTTTCCTATTCTCTTGATGGCTCTTGGTCTTAGAAGAAGGTGAGAATAGGACAATATTGCTCTCAGATTTTTTTTAAAGAACAGATTGATTTAAATGGTTGAATTTTTTTTTATTGTCTTCCAGTTTACAAAGGAAATTGGTTTCCTTTAACAAGATAAAGTAAAATTCTATTCAGTGGGTCTTTCTTCCCTGGCAATAGAAACCAGATTTGCTTGGTTGGTTCGTCTTCTTTTCAACTGGACTGCAAGATTGTATTATGTTTTATAGCACACATAGAAATGGTGATTTATTATGACAAGAAAAAAGAGTTCATGTTTTTACACTATGGAAGAAAGGTTGATATATGAATATATTTTGCAGTTCTTAATATAGGTAAAGAGCAAGACATTGAAAACTTGCCCAATTATCTGTCTTCTTTGTTTACTCAAATGAATGGGGGGAAATGAATTGGCTGGAGATGGAAAATCAGGAACAAGGAAAGCATTTCAAGCAGCATCAGCTTGTGAAATTATTCTTCCAGAGGGTAGCCAACTGTACAGTAAGACATCTGAGATAAACCTTTTCAGATTAGATCATGACAAGGTGTCTCTCCATGTTAGTGCAGCTGGTTTACAACTGGGATACTCACTGAGCAGAGCAAAAGAATGATGAAACTTTGGTGGACATTAAAATAAGCCTCTTCAGCACAGAATTTCAGGCTTTTCCTTAATCTTATAGGAAATGATACATATAATACGCTTCCTAATAACTAATATGCTGTTCATAGTGAGACCACTGAAGTGCATGGCTTGATTTTTCCTTCTCCCTTCCCAAAACTGTATTTTCAACATCTGCCAACTTTAATCCTATTTACATGCACCTCAATCAATGTAGCACCTACTTCTGGGCAACTCTTTAAATATTGGAATCATAGGGGCAAAGCCAAATGTGATATACAAGCACACACACACACACAGTAATACACAAACATACACACTTTATTCATCAGACTTAAAGGAAGATTAGGTGGAATTATGGCATTGTCTTCATAGCCCAATCATGGTGCCCTTCAGATAGCTGGACTTCGATTTTCAGAATTTCCCAGCTAGAATGGCAAAATTCTTTATTATCAGAAATGCCTCTAACTCCACAGACTTCATTTTTTTAATGATTAGACTACAACTCAATATTTATTTTTATTTTTAAGAAGCCTATCCATAAAAAGGAAGAATCTAGAGGTAGGAAGGAGTGAGGAATGGAGGTCTTCCTTCTGACATTTGGTCTATTCTTGTCGAATTTGTGATTTCTGTGTGTATATCATCTGTTGTGACTGTTGTGATATATACATGCCTTTGTGTATCTCTACAATGCAAAATGTAATGGGTATTTTTCTTGTGTTATATATTTCAGCACAAATTAACAGTGCCTTCTAAAATGGGCATTTTATTGCTTAAGGGAACAAATATCTAAATTGGACTGCAAACACCCTCACCAGGTTTTATACTTTTTATTAATGTTATTTATCTCTGAAGCTTCATCAGTTTGGTGATGATGGTGGTAGTAGTGGTGCAGTTACAATTATATTCAAACCTCACTTTGGCCTAATGCTTCAGTTCTTTGGCAAGATATTTTCTTTTCAGGTCTAGGAAAAAGATCAAGCTACAGATCTGGTAGTCTGCTTCCCTTCATGGGAACCACGGCATATTTTCAAAAATCCACATTTTGTACATTACCCTCCCCCAAAAGGTTAAGAATTTATTACAATTAAAGGTAAAGGTTTTACTCGCATATATGTGCTAATCGTTCCCAACTCTAGTAGGCAGTGCTCATCATTTCTAAGCCAAAGAGCCAGAGCTGTCCAAAGACATCTCCGTGATCATGTGGCCAGCAGGACACTGTTACCTTCCCACCAAAGGTGGTTCCTATTTTTTAACTTGCATTTTTACATGCTTTCAAACTGCTAAGTTGGCAGAAGCTGGAAAAAGTAAAGGGAGCTCACTCCATTACACGCACTAGGGATACAAACCGCCGAACTGCCGACTTTTCTGATCAACAAGTTCAGCATCTTAGCCACTGAGCCACTGTGTCCCTTTACAACAATTAAGGATAGCTGTTTTGACTTTTTAACTATTCTTTTCTCCCAAATCATTGCCATTACATGAAGTCTTGGGATTTCTACTTTAATCAAGTTCTTCAAATAAAGTCCTACGGTTCCACAAGGTTTTATGAGAGGTTAAGAGCAAACAAAAGTTCGCTTGAATGTGGACAATTTCTATTACTAAAGCTTTGCCTCTTGAACAGGTGTTCTGAGAGTTTTGTTTTAAAGTAACAGCTTTTACACAGCCTGAAAATGTTGAAGATCCTATGGTCAAGACTGGCTCTTCAAAGATCTTTCCTAGTCTTACCTGGAGATGCTAGGCTTCTTCTAACAAATAAGTAAGGTCCTACTGGCCAATTTTATTGCAAGAAATCTAAAAATCAAAACATTGTGGAATCCCATCACCCTCCTCCTAAAAATATTAATAAGATGACAATCATTCTTTACATGTTCAAAAGAAAATATACTCCTCTATATTTCTCTCAAAGTGATTTGTATTTTGTAAATCTATATAAGGAAAGATCACCATTGATGAAATCCTCCTCTCATTGCCTCTGGTTTGCAATTTCCATTATTTTTCAACTTTTGTTTTCTTATTTTACATATTACCAAAGTTTTTCCACTTACATTAAACAGATTGAAAGGAAATTGATTATATCATTCTTTTTATTCATAATTACAGAATCTTCTTATCTGTGTCAGCTCTGGCCAGCCCAGAGGCCTGAATCTGTACACTTTTTGTTACAGATGTAGAACAATTGCATAGAGTTAGCAAACCAATACATGAAAATAAATGACCTTTACTCTGCATTACGACAAAACATAAGAAAAAAGAAATGTTAACTGGCTGATTATAGTAACTCCTAAAGCTTATTGTAACCTCTGAAATTCAAAGTACAAATGTCATACATGCATTTATGCATTTATTATATGTGAATGGAACTAGTACCTATCAGTTTAAATGTTATAGCATTGTGTAGACATCAATGAAGGATTTATTATTTACTTGTCACAATTTATCCCATTTCTTTCCATCTCTGAAGAATAGATGGTAGCTCATACAGCAAATTTCTTAAATGTCTTCAGCACACCCCTGAAAGGTAGATTCACAAATAGCCTAATCAAATGTACTGGGTAATTACATTTTCCCATCCATTGTAAACATTAATTACTCTAATTAGTTATGAATTTTGTATAATAAAATTATTCATAAATAAAACATATGACATGCTACAAATAGGGGTTCCGTTTCCATTATAGCAGAATAGCAATATCTTTGTAACGTTTGGTATGAGTATGTATACATGGCATCTTAATTTCATCCAAGGAGATAAATGTGCCCTAGTGTTACATATTTTCAAGTTTTTCTTCCTTTCTCTCCCTATATATTAATTTTATAGATTGTTTTATTGTCTGAATATACTAGTTGCGTGAGAAGCAGAACAATAGGCTGTGTACTTTCATTTCAAACATGGCATTTCTATAATTCAGCCAAGTGTGCTTAAATAAATCTATAAATGGCTTATAAATCAGAGTTCCAAGCTAAAAAATCTATTGAAATAATTTATGGGAAAAATAATTCTAGGAAAGAGATTCTTCACCTTGCATTTCAAATGTGTATGATATTCTCAATGGTCCAAATTCTGATGGCAATTGTAAAATATGTAAATTATGGGTAAAACAGGGGTTGGGGAAGAGAATGGCACGACTTTGGAGATCAGCTTTAATTCTTCTCCCTGGGGAAGCAATTTCCAATAAAATATCATTTCATATAACATATCTTTGCTTATTTGCACTGATGCTTTCTCACTTGCATATCTAGACCTCTTGTGGAAGAACTTTCATTCATTCATTCATCAAAATTATATGAGACTCATAATGGTCATGATGGGATACTCCCACAAAATTACACAGTTAAAATGTATTTCTCACCAAATCTAAATTTCTTGGCTCCCATATTAAAATCCATGTATGTATGAGATCTTTCCCTCTGTTTGCCAGGTTTAGAAGTGAATTGGATCTCTCCTATCACCATAATATCACTTTGTATGTAGGAGCAGAAGGATTAAAAAGATATCCGCAACACAAATGTTTGCAAAAGTACAGAATAAAAAAATAAAAAAGGAACAGGGTTCACATCCCAAAGAATCAAATGAAATATCAACTTATCCAGGTTCAAATTTTGGAGAAAAATAATATAGAGACCTTCATCCACACATCATTTGCATCTGGGCAGGGTTCTTGAGCTCTACTTTTCTTTTTAAAGACAACTATTACTGTTGCAACAGCTTTTCACATATTCTCGAACCTTACAACAATAGAGAGGAGTCAGACGGACAGAATGGAATGGGGTTGTCAGAACTGCTTCCTCACACCTGCACTCTGCATTTGCTCGGTACCAGTCTGCCATGGACTCCAGGGGGGGGGGGAAGTTTTCACTGTTTACAGTGGCTTCCTGAGACACAGCTCCTAGGTCCAGATGGCTGAGAATGGAATCCAGCTGCATTTCTGCTCACACTTGAGATGACCCTTTTGAAAACATCTTCTTTGGAACTGATTGGGCAAAGGAGGCTAATGTAAGGTTCGAGAATATGTTTAGGCCCATTGAAGTTTGAGAATACATCCAAGTCGCAATAAGCCAAAGGTATATTCTCAAACTTCTATAGGCCTAAACGTATTCTCGAACCTTATACTAAGGGGATGTACCAAAGAGGGAGAAAAGTTACACTTCAGAAATTTGTCGCACAAACATAACCTTTCTCATTCTTGATTCCATCCTCCTCACTCTAACATTAATCAATAACTTTTATGCAGAACTTTAGAGCATTTAACACATTTCACATAGAGGTGGTTCTTGACTTATGACCACAATTGATCCCCAAATTTATATTGCTACGTGAAACATTTCTTAATTGAGTTTTGCCCCGGTCTACAACTTTTCTTGCCACAGTTGTTAAATGAATCATTGCAGTTGTTAGGTTAGTAACATGATTGTTAAGTGAATCTGGTTTCTCCATTGACTTTGCTTGTCAGATGGTCACAAAAGGTGATCGCATGATCCTCACTGCA
The DNA here is from genome assembly GCF_051295495.1 of Thamnophis sirtalis. NCBI lineage: Eukaryota > Metazoa > Chordata > Lepidosauria > Squamata > Natricidae > Thamnophis > Thamnophis sirtalis. The sequence goes on from NW_028261381.1 coordinate 123,868,369, forward strand.
ACCATCATAAATATGAATCAGTTGCCAAGCATTTTAATTTTGATCACATGACCATGGAGATTTTAGCCAATTTGTGTGAAAAGTGGTCATGTCTCTTTTTTCAGTGCTGATGTAACTTTGAACAGTCACTAAATGAACTGTTGTAGGTCAAGAACTACATGTAGATCAGTGCTTCCCAATGTGGGGCCCATGCCCCACAGGGGGAGCAATTTGGTTTTTAATGGGGGCAATTTGAACCTTGTTTAAACCAAGTTAACAGCCTTTTAGGCTTCCTACGGATGAGTGGAGTTCACTTTTTGAGTAAAGTAAGAATTATATGTCACGCGGGGCATCAGGATTTTAGAGATGCTTAGGTGGGGCATGGCCAAAAAAGGTTGGGAACCACTGCTGTAGATGGTCTTAAAGATCTTTACAATATGTAGGAATATGTTTTTTACAGAGACTGATCTTACAACAGCCATGTTTTTAGTGCTAAGTCTAAGAAGGCAGCTCCTAAGTCCAACTAATGAGTTTATAAGGCTGGAGAATCCCTGTGGTATAGCATTATTGGATGGTCACCAGAGAATTCCAAATGGCCACCATACAATGGATGGTTTTAGCCAATAAGTCTGAATCCAACAAATCTTTCTAGGCTTGTTTTAGGGATTAGGGAAAAGAGAGATACCCTTCCCCATGGACATCTCCAGCCTCCCAAAGTAAAAGTAAGACAGAAATGCTGGAAAAGGGTTTTTTTAATATATAGTTTAGATACTGCCAGTGGTGAAATTCAGTTTTTTTACTACCGGTTCTGTGGGCGTGGCTTGGTGGCTGTGGCAAGGGAAAGTTACTGCAAAATCTCCATTCCCACTATACACTGGGGCCAGCCAGAGGTGGTATTTTCCAGTTCTCCGAACTACTCAAAATTTCGGCTACTGATTGTCCAGAACCTGTCAGAACCTGCTGAATTTTACCTCTGGATACTGCCTACTATGTAATACTTTAAAATTTCATCATCCCTCATTAGGTAGACAAATAAAATGCTTAATATGTTCTGGGAATCACTGGGATTATTTCACCACACTTTGCAAATGTTCCATTTGAGTTTTTTTCAAGATGATTAAAAAGAAGACAATTAATATTACTATATTTATGAACCATCTGGCCTGAGGGAGTTTAAGACAGCAAATTGGGGGAAGTCCTCTCTCTCTCATTTTATCATAACACAATAAGCCTGTGAGAAAAGGATGGTTTAGAGATAGTGATTAACTTCAAATCACCCAGTGAGCTCTATAAACCTTATGGAATCCAAATATGACATTTATCCATTATTGTCCAGTTTTAGTGCTGCCTTTCTACCAGTCACAATACAGGTCCAATTTACATCACCATGGTGCATACAAGTACAGATTGTCCTCAACTTACAACCATTCATTTAGTGACAGTTACAACAATGAAAAAAGGTGACTTATGACCATTGCAACATCCCCATGATCAAATGATCAAAATTTAGATGCTTGGCAACTGCTTTGTATTTATGACCATTGCAGTGTCCTGGGGTCATGCAATCACCTCTTGTGAGCTTCTGACAAGCAAACTCAATGGGGAAGCCAGATTCACTGTGTTAAGAACTTAAGTGCAGTAATTCAGTTAACAACTATGGCAAGAACAATCATAAAAAGGGGCAAAACTCACTTAACAAATGTTTCCCTTACCAACATTACTTTGGGGCTCGTCATAGGTCGAGGACAGTGGTGGGATTCAGCCAGTTCGCACCTATTCAGGAAAACCGGTTGTTAACTTTTTAAGGAGTTTTGAGAACCAGTTGTTGGAAGAAATCTCATTTTGTTTTTTTCCACTTTGCAGGGCTAACCCTATAAGGAAGGCAGGAAGGAAACATTCTGGTGTTCTTTCTAGCCTAATCTTTATTGCCCTGCTTACAGAAAGTGCCTCTCTGGTTAATTCTTATTACATTGTAACAACTAAGGCGAAGCCCACATCAACATGAGTGACATTGAGTTGGCCACACTCACTCAGTCACATGGCCACCGAGCCCCGCCTACCCAGCTGGTCATTAGGGCAGAGAACTGGTTGTTAAATTATTTGAATCCCACCACCGGTCGAGGACTACCTGTGCATAATGATGGACCTTGTGCGAAGTCTTGGTTCATAGGCTCTACAGAGGGGCGAACGAGACCAAGTGACAAAATATGCATTGCACTATCATGCCTCAGTTCCCATGACCGATGTACTTGTGTTTGCAAGTAGGATTTCTATCACAATCTCAGCACACATTTGCCCTCACTACTTTGTATTTGGGGCTACTTGCAGATGCTATGATTTAAAGCTTTTATTCTGTGTACCTTGTTTGGAGATAAATAACAGGTCTTGGCTTTCTTCCACAGGACATTTGAACAATGCTATCAATCTCTCCTGAGTCTTCTCTTCTAACTAAACACTCTCACTTCCTTCAATCTCTCTTCATAAAATTTAGCTTGTCATCTGCTGGTTATCCGGATTGCCCTTCTCTGAAACTTGATTCAGTTGGCTGACTCTTACTGTAGGTCCCAGAACGAGAGGCAGTAAATGAACTGGGCTATTACTAACATAAAATAAAATGAAAATATTACTTTCCATGATTTAGAAACTGTATTTCTGTTGATGCAGGCTAAAATCTTTTTTTTTTTGGCATTCATATCATATTATTAATTCATATTCAATTTGTAATCAATTATTACTATAACATATTTTCCACAAGTATTGTTACTCAGCAATGAGTCCCCCATTCTGTACTTACATATTTTGTTTCTGTTTCCTAAATAAATAATATGCAGTTCTACAGTATTTTATATTTAATTCTGTTCCTTCCAGCTATGTGTCTAACCCCGTGATGGTGAACCTGTGGCACGCATGCCAGAGGTGGCATGCGGAGCCTTCTTTATGGGCACACGTGCCATTACTAGATGCTCTTCTGGTTTCTGGTGTGCACATGTGTGCCAGCCAGTTGGTCTTTGCGTGCGCTGGAGTGCCAGAAATCTGAAGACCAGCATGCACACTGGCCAGCTGGTATTTGAGTTTCCGGCGCTGGTCGGAGCATATGCGCATGCTGGAAACCCAAAAACCAAGTGCTAGCGCCAGTTGGTCTTTGGGTTTCTGGCACTCCGGTGTGTGCGCATGCACTCACACCTCTGTTTGGGCACTCAGTACCGAAAAGGTTCGCCATCACTGCTCCAACCTATCACGAGCATTTCAAGCTTTTAACTTGGGCATTAGCTTTTCTTCGTAATGTGTGGAATCTGCAGACTTATTAAATATTCCACCTTTTCTTACAATCCAATTATAAAAATATTGAAGAGATAATCCTCTCAATTCTAAAATTTATTTTTAGTTACAATCTAATCTTGAGTAGGGGTGTTCAAAAGCTACATCATCATTATAGAAGCCTTGTAGTCACTTGGATGGATTAAAAGATTTATTTAGTTAGCAATTGACTAAATAATTAACTCTATATTGTTTATTACATTCCAAACCTTCAGCATATCTTCAAGGACCTCCTTTCAAATATCCACATGATCATACATAACAGTTGAATAGCAAAAACTATTTTATAGGTATGATGCTAACATAATATGCTCATTATGGCTAATTTAGTCAACTAAGTAATTTAATTTATTACTGTGCCACCCCATCTTAAATCTATAGCAGTTACTGATATTAAATTGATCTATAATTAAAGCAAAGGTTAATTAAATGATTTCCTTTATATGTTCAATTCACTCATAATCCATGGTGAAAATGCAATGCACACAGCAAAGAAAATGTGATTATTTACAATCAATCTATAAAGCAGTATGCAAAATGTATTAATTGTACATTAATTTATTCATTTGCTGCATTGAGTTCCAGGACTATCTTCAGGAAAATCAAAATGGCAGCTATGACCATCCAATTGAACACCCCACCCCCTTTACATGAATAGCACATAAAGAGAGACAGTTTTTGTCACACAGCTGTGGCACCCCACACACCTGGCCATTCACATTCTTTTTGCATGATAGCGCATCAATACGGTACATGCCATATCACATTCTCCAACATATTGTACATTGTCCTGCTGCTATTGACAATACAATGTTGAATAGTGCCCTAGGCTAACAAACTTATTTGTCTTCATTTTATTTATGTATTAAATGTATATGCCACCCATGTCACGATACAAGTGACTCTGGGTGGCCCTCTAGAAAGACAAGGTTTAAATTTTAGTATTGTGTTTTTCAAGAATTGTACTTTTGAAAAGAAAGTAGATTTTCATGCAGTTTTAGAAAGTCCTATATAAAACTGATACTTATAAAATAATCCAGTCATCATTGGCATTGTTCCTACTACAGTTTGGAATCAACTCATGCAGAAATCATTAATAATCTATCACAATAATAGAGTTAGAATTGAGAATTTAGACTACTCTGTTCAAAGTCCATCTCAGTGCAGTAAGTATCATCTGCAAATTTGATAAGTATTCTATGTTTTTATTCAAGTCATTAAGAAAAAAAGTAAAGCAGAGGACTTGGAATTTATTTATTTCTCCAGAACTCATCATTTGCAGGCTATGTGCCGATTTCTGTACCCCATTTGGATGCAAGATGCAATAAAGTTTGGCAGCAGATTGCTGGGGGGGGGAACAAAAACATCTGGAAATTTTTGATAGAAAATAAGACAAAAATAGGCAATAAGGCATTGCAAAGGGAGGGAACAATCAACCTTGCCAAAAAAAAATTTTTTAAAAACCTCACAAATTAGCAGGTGATATAAATTGTGATTGTGTCATTGCAACCTCTGAACAAAGATCCATTTGGTATCTTCATATCATCTAGCATTCATGGAAATACCATCATATTCAAATAGAATTTAGGTGGCTACACTGATAGATTGTACTTTTCAATTTAGGATTTGTTTCTGTTTTAGCCCTGGTGTGCTTGGCCTCATTTCTGACTACCTAAGTCAGTGATGGCTAACCTTTTTGTTGTTGCGTGCCGAAAGTGTCCATGCACCCATAATGCAATGCCCATGTGACTCCCCCCTGCATGTCCTGCCCCTGTGCATGCACTCCGTGCATGCTTCTGTCTCCCCATGCATGCACATGTGATCCCACACATGCATGTGTGACCCCCTCGCACGCGTACAGATCACATCCTGTGCATGCACAGCAGAGACCCAAAAACCAGCTTGCCAGAGGGAAGAGCATGTGCATGCGCTGTGGAGCTGAGCTGGGATGACAGTTCACATGCCCACAGAGAGTGCTCTGCATGCCAGCTGTTGCACATGTGCCATAGGTTCGCCATCACAGACCTAAATGCTGTTAGAGATCTGCATGTGAGGGTGTTCCGATTCCAATTTACTATTGACATACTACTTTTCATTAATACTTTAAAAGGGTCTTAAGTACTTTGAATGGTGGCTATTTCAAAACAGTAGGCAGGATCTAAAAAAAATTCTAACAAAGTGACCTGACTAAATTCTCACATTGCAAAACAAAAGCATGCTTTCTGCTCCGTCACTATCATAAAGAAGAAGGCTCCCATCAAAGATATTTGGGAGAATCTGTAGCGTTAAATATAGGATATATTTTGCAGGAAGAAAATCCCCCAAATTCAACTAAAGCATCTTGGAAAACTGCTGAAAATCCAGAGAAATGCTGGCAATCAAGTCTTAGATTAGATGGATCAGACCTCTAAGCTATTATACAACTTCCAATGTTCCTCTTCAAAGTAAATGAGGTTGGTGTTTATATATGGATTATGTGCGATTCTCCTTCACCTCTCACTCCCATAGAAAAGGCTTTCTTATCTTGGGCACATCCCCTTGCAGTCTTATCTTAGCTCCTGTGGTCATTTTGGGTCTTTTAGCACCTATTTTTTTTCCTCAGTTCAGGTAAAGTGAAGTTTTTATTTTATTTAATCTAAGTATTTATTATTTTAGGTTTATTTCTCAAGTAAAGTAATGATATATAACCCTATCTTTTTAAATATTGCCTTAAAATGTGCATTGTCTTTCATTTGGAAAAGCATTAAATTTATTTACATTATTCCTTATGGGAAAAATTTGGTACTTGTCATTTTGGTACTCGCCTCTTGGAATCAATTAACAATGAGTACCGAAATACTGGTGTGTTTAATTCTTTTGGTTTGCAGCCTTATTTTGAAGGCTCTAGGCCAGTGTTTCTCAACCTTGGCAACTTGAAGATGTCTGGACTTCAACTCCCAGAATTCCCCAGCCAGCATTCGCAAATTTTGGGAGTTGAAGTCCAGACATCAAGTTGCCATGGTTGAGAAACACTGCTCTAGGCAGTGAAGAATCCCATCATAACATAAAGGCATTCATAAGTAATGTGAATATCCAAAATATTTATTTAAGTGAGGAGTATTTTTTGCATTTTTAATAATGTATTTATTTATCAAATTTATTTGCCACACATTGATAGTTAATAGCCATAAATATAACATATAAATCAGAATAATAAAAGTGACAAAAAGGGGATCAGTTCTAGTTTTAAAAATAGTAGTCGTTGTTAAAATACTTGAAAATATTACAAATCTCATGTAAAATGTATATTTAAAAAATCGTATGTCCAAACTCCTTTTTCAGGCTTGCACAGTTCATAAAGAGGAATGGATCGCCTTAATAAATTAAAAATAATTATGAGCTAGAAAGGAATGGCTGGCATACTAATCAGCTATTCAGTGGCTAGCGGAGCAACAGCAGTGACCGAGCTGTTATGTCTGTGAAGCCTGGAGGTATTGGTTGTAACATTTATTTGAGGGTCCCAATGAATCCTTCCTAGCAGTGGTAATGTATGGTGAATGAATTTGGGTGCTATCTAACAAAATGAAATTCAATGGTGAAAAAAATAAGTTTCTTAGAATATTCATGATTGGGAGAGATATGGTAACAAGGTCAGCCAATGAATAGGCAGAGCAACTAAGTCAGCCAATGGGAGTTAAACATATCTGAGTCTGTGCTGAGAATTGAAACTGAAACTACTCTGTCTGCTCCAGTGGTGGGTTTCAAAAAAATTTAGAACCTATTCTGTAGGTGTGGCCTGTTTTGTGAGAGTGGATCAGTGGTCATGTGACTGGGTGGGCATGACCAACTTGGAAAATGTGGTGAAACTCACTTAACAACACTCTTGCTTAGCAACCAAAATTTTGGGCTCAATTGTGGTCATAAGTTCTCTTTCTTTTTCTTTCTATCTTTTTTCTTTCTTTCCTTCCTTCCTTCCTTTTGTCTCTCTCTACCTTTTTCTTTTTTCATCTTCCTCTCCCACTTTCTTTTTCTTTCTTTCTTCCTTTCTTTCTCTTTCCTTCTTTCTATATTTGGCTGTTGGACAAGCCCACGTGGCGCGCGCACTGCTCCCTTTTCTTTGACAGCTGCCTTGTTTCCAATGGGGGAGAAATCCATGCAGAGGGAGGAAAAATGCATGGATTTCTTCCCCATCCCCATTGGAAACCAGTGGCTGTCAAAGAGAAGTGAGTGCGCACAACATGGGCTTCTCACAACAGCCGAATCCTCACCTCCTGTTCCTTCTTTGGCTGTTATATAAGCCCATGTGGTTCGCTGCTCCCTTCTCTCTCAAAGAGAAGGGACCTGGCGCCACGTGGGCTTCTCCCAATCCTCCGCTCCAGCAAAGGAAGTGGGTTGGTGCACTAGGCAAGGCATGCCTAGTGCGGACAGGCAGTGCGTGGCTGGGCAGGGCAAACGACTGAGCAGGGCTGGGGCGCAGGCCAGGGGAGGGACCATTCCGGTAAGGGGCCTCCGGAAGCTCAGGTACGGGAAGGCATGCTAAATTTCACGAAGCGTACCAGTGTGTACCGGCTGAAACCCACCCCTGGTCTGCTCTGAACTCTGAAATGAAATTAATTGTTCTCTCCTGCTTGTGTTCAGCTTGTAACTTAAACCACATTGAAAGAATCTACTCTTGGTATTGTATATTTATTCATCTGTTATTATGTACATAAAGAAGTTAATGAATCCAGTTGAATCAGTTATCTCTGTGAGTTTTCTGGATTTGATTTTTCTGCAACAAACTCTGACAAAGTTTCTATATTTAGGCAAGAAAAACCAAATGCACATGTATGTTATAGGTGGTACCTTGCTCAATAGTAGTAACTGTGAGAGGGATCTTGGAGTCCTAGTGGACAACCATGTAAATATTAGCCAGCAGTGTGCAGCAGCTGCCAAAAAAGCCAACACAGTTCTAGGTTGCATTAACAGAAGAATAGAATCAAGATCATGTGAAGTCTTAATACTACTTTATAATGCCTTGGTAAGACCATACTTGGAATATTGCATCCAACTTTGGTTGCCACAATGTACAAAATATGTTGAGACTTTAGAAAGAGTACAGAGTACAGAGAAGAGCAACAAAGATGATTAGGGGACTGGAGACTAAAACATACGAAGAACGGTTGCAGGAACTGGGTATGTCTAGTTTAATGAAAAGAAGAACTAGGGGAAATATGATAGCAGTGATCCAATATGTCAGGGGCTGCCACAAAGAAGAGGAAGTCAAGCTATTCTCCAAAGCACCTGAGGCAGAACAAGAAGCAATGGGTGGAAACTAATCAAGGAGAAAAGCAACCTAGAACTAAGGAGACATTTCCTGACAGTTAGAACAATTAACTAGTGGAACAACTTGCCTCCAGAAGTTGTGAATGCTCCAACACTGGATGTTTTTAAAAAGAGTTTGGACAACCACTTGTCTGAAGTGGTGTAGGGTTTCCTGCCTGAGCAGGGGGGTTGGACTAGGAGACCTCCAAGGTCCCTTCCAACTGTTGTTCTATTCTATTCTTTCATGAGAGAAGAGAAGTTCAAGCTCTAATGAGCCAGGTTGCTACTGGTTTGAGGATTATTCACTATCCCCTGGGACAACATTCAGGAGACAGTTTATTTGAAAAAGAAAAAGTAAGGCTGAGAGAACACTTTCTGCAAGGAGAATTTAGGAAAAGGAATAAAAAATACTCCAAAGAAAGGAAAATATTTGAAATTACAAAGAATTTATGTAAGAAAATTTTTATATAAGACTCCACCGTAGAAACATTAAGACTTTAAATTTCAGTCTGATCCCACACACCAATACACATACAGTACATCTTATCCCGATTGGGAAGCCATGGCCCTTGGGAAGGAAGAAATGGCTACACTTCTCTGTATGCCTCTCTCTTTCAGTGTCTCAGTGCGGGCGTGGGTATGCTTGCACATACATGCACCAGTACAAGAGTTCAATTTTTAATCTTTTTCTAAGTTTGATTGCAATATTAGCAAGTTTTGCATACAGAGATAAGAAAAGTGGGACATCTCTGATGTGGTGTTTTCTCCTAAACGCTTTAGGGGTATGTTTTCTTCCTGGGAACATATGGGATATTTCTCTGGAAAGCTTCTTACCTTCAGGTTAAAAACAAAGCAATTAAAACAGCCATTTTAACCTTGATTTACTGTAAGTCAACAGAAAAAAAAACCCGTTTTAAGTCAGCAATAAAGAGCTAAGATTTGTGCTTTGGTTTACTTCTACAAACCCGACATTCCCAGAGCAGGTCAACCGGATTTTATAGACAGCATAGCAAATAAAACATGCTTCAGTGAGATAGTTGGGCCCTCTATTTCTCACCTTTACAATGATTTGTAACATGGACAGTATTACCTTTCTGATATATATGTCAAATATAATTTTCTTCAGAGATCTCATGAGGAGTTCTACCATGACTTCAATATAACAATCTTATACTTCAAACAGTGTTTCTTAATCTTGACCACTTTAAGATGTGTGGATTTTCAACTCCCAGAATCCTCCAGCCAGCATGGGAGTTGAAGTCTACATATGTCAAGACTGAGAAACACAGTTTTAAGCCAATGAAAAAATTGTTCTCATTTCTACTGAATTTTAACATTTTCAGCCCATCTATTCTTTGGGCAATAGTAATACAAAATAAACATATTTAATGTTTCCTCGTTGTCCATTTTCATTCTAGTTTATGTATCGTAGTTTTTTGACTGTGAGGATTACAGGACTTCCAATATTACTCATAATAATGGTTTCCTTTAAATGTGATTATTGAAGATTTAATGTTATACAGTCAAAGGGTGCAATATATTTTAAATAGATAGAAATAAAATATTTGCATACATTTCCTACATTTATAAACATATAGGTTATCGAAAACCTGACCCTTTATGGTCACTTCAAAAGATACTGTTCCATCATCATCATCATTAATATTGAGATATTGAGATCATCAGTCTTGACTTAAATCTCCAAAAAAAATCCCAACTCTAAACTTTCTTCCAAAAATTCAAATCAAATGACTTATCCCTTTTAATTTGTTCATGGCAATTGATTCACTCTGTAGCTGGAAAAAGGAGGAGAGGTAAATTCTGAAATAATTGCTAAGAAGACCGGTGATCAATCAGACCAAAAGTCTGTTTCCTTCTAGCATTCTGTTCCCACAAAAACAAATCAGGAGCCTATGGAAAACAAATACCATAACACAAGACCAGCATCAGCTTTCCTTAGTGAGGCCTTTTGCGACCTCTGTGACAGGGTCTTCAATAGCAAAGTGAAGAACCTTGAAGAATGAAATCCTTTCCCTAATTGTAATGAAAGTGGCATAGACCAAGCAGAGAAAAGAACAACTCTGCCTTGCATGCATGATGGAAGTTTTCCTTTAATCTTTACCTCTCTGTTCATGCTATTTTTCCTTACCTACTATAATGGGAAGGCTGATACCTACATAAAAATGGTGATGAAACTTTCCAGAACACAAATTGCTGAGCTTACTGGCTTGTTTTGTTTATTTCGTATACTATTCTACTAACAAGATTCTGGGAAATTTTGCTAATGAAACCTCCATACAGCAAAATACTCAATATTCAATAACATTTTTCACTTACATACTTGTTAAATTAATTTTCTAAAGTAACACTTGTTTAGCAATGCAACAGATTTCCTGGGGAGGTGGTGGATATTATTTCAAAGAGGATGAAGCACATCCTTCAAGTGGCAAGGAAAAATAGGCAGAAAGAGAAATGTTGTGGCCTCCCTGTTCTCTCATTGTTTACTCTGGCATACAACTCCTAAAAGATTTCTCTGAAAGAATGTGATCCTAGCTAGAAGTAAGATTCCCTAGATCAAAGAAAGATGGGTTCAGTTCTTTCTCATTCCACCCCCGGATTGTGTAGCCGAATACATGTTTCATGGAGCTTTTAAAAGATGGTGACAATCAATAACAAGATTATCTCACTGCTGGATGCTTATATGTCTATTCTGGCAGATAATGTATTGTAAAACATCGGCTGTGCAGTCCTGTGGAATGGATAATATGTGGTTGGGCCATGCTTTGATTTACTAAGGGTTCTTAGAAGAGCATCTGTTCAGCATGTTGCAGCCAATAAAACAAATAATCCTCATTTCTCTTTACATGTTGTGTATGTTTTCATAGTCCCTTCTATTTAGATCTTCCAATCATACTGCAAGTGATTTGCAATTCATAACTATAATTCATTACCCATCAAAAGTTGAAACTTTGAGAGAATGAGTACATGTTATATTGCATAATGCAAGCCAAACTTAATAGGGCTTGACTCATGCCACTTCCCTATAAACTGTCATAACTGCTGATTCCAAACTATAGTTTAATCACTAAAGGTAAAATGACTTAAGGGCGAGTCTTAATACTGTACATGTGAACAGTGTTTCCAATACAACTGAGTCCTGTCCATCTCTTAGGAAAGAAGTTCACCAATATGTAGAAAGAAGGACTAGGGGAGACATGATAGCAGTGTTCCAATATCTCAGGGGTTGCCACAAAGAAGAGGGAGTCAAACTATTTTCCAAGGTATCTGAGGGTAGAACAAGAAGCAATGGGTGCAACCAGGTTCGCCTGGTGCACCAATTGCAACTCTACCTGGATCGGGAGGCCCTTCAGACAGTCACTCACGCCCTTGTGACCTCAAGACTGGATTATTGTAATGCGCTCTACATGGGGCTGCCCTTGAAGAGTGTTCAAAGACTCCAATTAGTCCAGAATGCAGCCGCGCGAGCGATTGTGGGTGCACCAAGGTACACCCACGTTACACCTATCCTCCGCGAGCTGCACTGGCTACCTATTAGTCTCCGAATCCACTTCAAGGTGCTGGTCGCTACCTATAAAGCCCTACATGGCATCGGACCTGGGTACCTGAGAGACCGCCTCCTGCCGATTACCTCTCTCAGACCAATTAGATCGCACAGGTTGGGTCTCCTCCGGATTCCATCTGCCAGCCAATGTCGGCTGGCGACTCCCCGGGGGAGAGCCTTCTCTGTTGCAGCTCCGGCCCTCTGGAACGAGCTCCCTGTTGAGATCTGGATCCTTACTACCCTCCCGGCCTTCTGCAAAGCCACCAAGTCCTGGCTGTTCCAGCAGGCTGGGGGGAGCTGAGAAGCATCTACCTCCATAGAAATTGTAAATGTTGGTTTTGTTTTTAATATGTTGTCTTTGTCTTGTTCCCCCCTTTCCCTTGTCTTTTGTGAGCCGCCCGGAGTCCTCCGGGAGTGGGCGGCATACAAGACAAACAAACAAACAAACAAACAAACAAATAAATAAATAAATAAATAAACTAATCAAGGAGAGAAGCAGAACTGAGGAGAAATTTCCTGACAGTTAGAACAATTAATCAGCGGAACAGCTTGCCTCCAGAAGTTGTGAATGCCCCAACACTGGAAGTCTTTAAGAAGATGTTGGATAACCATTTGTCTGAAATGGTATAGGGTTTCCTGCCTAGGCAGCAGGTTGGACTAGAAGACCTCCAAGGTCCCTTCCAACTCTGCTATTGTATTATCGTATGTCAAGCTTCAAACTTCAACCTGGAGATTTCATAGTTCAGCCAAACCAGTCCCACCAAGGGTAGATTTCTACAAAATCTGATAATACAAGCAGGAACAAGGAGGGGAAATAAGCCGTGGCACGACAAAACCGCGCTACGCAAAATAGCAGAGATTAAATCGCGTCGCTAAAGTCGCGACGTCATCACCGCGGGGACAACAGCGTGGCGACAGAAGGGCGTTCTACATACTTCGTTCTTTGCCTCCAAAGGTAGCCCTCCTCCTCCAGCTGACAGCGGCAGTGGGCACGGGGCAAAGCGGGCTGCCCAGCAGCAGCAGCCTGCGGGAAGGGTCCAGCACAGCCACGGGGGGCAGCAGGAAGCCCACGGGGGGCCTGAGCAGGGCCGCCGACGCTGGCAGAGGAGGAGGACGCAGCAGCGGCGGCGGCTGAGGCTCTCCCGGGGCCGGCGAAGCGGGCTTGCCCGGCAGAGGCAGGCTGCCCTCTTCTTCCTCAACAACATCTCCTTGGATGGGCAGCCGCCGCCACCGGGCAAGCCCGCTTCACCGGCCCCGGGAGAGCCTCAGCCGCCGCCGCCGCCCGTCCTGCCTCTTCCTCCGGGGGAGGCGCGGCGGCGGAGGCCACCCGTCCAAGGAAATGTTGTTGAGGAAGAAGAGGGCAGCCTGCCTCCGCCGGGCAAGACCGCTTCACTGGCCCGGGAGAGCCTCAGCCGCCGCCGCTGCCGCGTCCTCCTCCGCTTCCTGCTGCCCCCCGCAGCTGAGCTGGACCCTTCCCGCGGGCTGCTGCTGCTGGGCAGCCTGCTTTGCCCCGTGCCCGCTGCCACTGTCAGCTGGAGGAGGAGGGCTACCTTTGGAGGCAAAGAACGAAGCATGTAGAACGCCCTTCTGTCACCGCGCTGTTGTCGCGGTGGTAGGGTCGTTTTTTTCTTAGCGCTTCGGACGCCGCGGATTTGCCTCCGCACTTATGTCGATGCGGATAAGGGCATCGCGGTTTTGTGGTGGAACCAAATAAGCAGGGGAAAATCTCAGGATGTTTCTATCTATGATAATATTTTCCTTCCCGGGGAGATAATTCAGTTGCACAATAATCTCTATTGCATATATAAGGATACACATACATATCTTAAAATGGTACAATCAAGGAAACATTTACTGTTTGATTTTGATAATTGAATAAATTGGATCTTTAAAATTGGACTGACAAGAAGCCACTTAATTCACATGTTTCAGCAAAATCACTTTAGTAGGCCATAGAATTAGGGAAAGACATGAGGAGTTCTGAAAATGGGAATGGCTCTGTTTGGTTAGGTAAGCATCATTACCAAACAAAGAATTGAATGTTCCCCAGAGTTAGGATTACTGCACTTATTTAAGGGATTAAACCTCAAGCTTAAAAGAAGGAATTTATTATTTACTTAATCTTAGCAGTTAAAATAATAATTGCCCAACAGTGAAAACCTTGGATAATTGAGATGTGGATTAACAACACCTATTCAATTGCCACATTAGAAAAGTTTTCAAACAAAGTTAAAGTAATAAAACATCAGAAGCAGGAATCACAATTCTATCGAATTTAGACTGGCTTTGTAGCTTATCTTAATAGCAACAGACCTATGATCCGCAACCCTTCTGATAAATGGTAAATATGAACATTTATACTATGTGGGTTTTTTAAAAAAGTTTTTAGACATTTTTTCCTCTGTACCTTATGGATTTATGTTACTCAGTTACTTGATAAGGTTAATTGTTAATTACTGTTCAGTAATGTAAAAAAAGAAAAAAGAATGTGCCTCATCCCATTTCTTTACACAGAAGTAAGAGATGATTAAGTCAGGAAAGTGCGTGAACTAAGTTTATTATAATAGCTTGTTGTTGTTGTTATTAGTTGCAAAGTCATGTCCGACCCATCACGACCTCATTGACAATGCTGTCCATGGGGTTTTCATAACAAAGATACTAGAGTGGGTTGCCATTTCCTTCTACAGTGGATCACATTTTGTCAGAGCTCTCTGCTATGACCTATCCATCTTGGGTGGCCCTGCACTGCATAGCTCATAGCTTCATTTAGCTACGCAAGTCCCTTCGCCACGACAAGGCAGTAATCCAGAAAGGGATTATAAAAGTTACATAAGAAATATGGAGTAAAACAAGAAAAGAAGGTTAAGAATGATTAGGCAATGAATGAATACAGATTCATTTATCCCTTCAAAACTGGATGTTATCAAAAAGAAAAACTTTCCAGTGTAACAGTTATTTATTTAGCTGCCTTATCAGAGAGACGTTTGAGGAGAAAAAAGGCCAAGAAGGAAGATTAAAGTCTCACTTGTTCAAATGTACCTTGAACTATGCCAATTTTAGCTACTGCAGGCTTGGTTTCCTGCAGAATCCCTGAGAATCAGCCAAGCCAATTTTCTTCTAGCTAAAATTGCAGAGTTGTTGTTATGACCCGGTGTTGTGAGGTCATTTTTGCTCCACAAAGGTTGGAAAGGTAGCCTGCTGGAGATCTAGCCAACTCCAACTCACAGTTCCATATTTTTCCTGTTGTTCGGTGTGAATGCATTTTAGTATTGTTGCATCTTGTATCGACCTACACAGCCATTTCAGAAAAAAAAACACTCTTTCTCCCATCCCCATAATAAATGTAGGCATTGGCTAAGGGCTGAGTTCTAGATTCCCTCATTGACTGAGTGAAAATAGCACAGGTTAATTTGAAGGAGGGAAAATGTGAGAAACAACTATGTGGCTATGTGGATGCATCTTCACTGCATAGATAATCTTTTTCATTTGTTTGTTTGTGGACAGGCAAAAGACAGCCTTGCCATTGTTATTCAAGTGCTTAAAATCTCCATACATTACAATTATGTGTTATCAATAAAAACTGCTATTGATAGTTTTCAGGAAACTAATCCGGAGGGAGCACATAACCCCCAGATGGCCCTGGCCCCATCTGTGCCTCTGACACAGAGCCCTCATCAGAGCCTTCCCCAAACTCCAGGACTGGCCCATGTTCCTCCCCAACCTCCTTGCTGTCTGACTCTGCTGCCAGCTCCGCAGGCCGCAGACCACAACACTTGCTTCCCAGGGAGCTTCCAATAAGCAAAGTTAATGGGGGAATGCAGTCATATGTATCATCATACTGTATGATTCATTTAATGGCTGCAGTGCTCACTTAATGACTACTGCAAGGTCATAAAGGCACATCTCATTTAACAACCACATTGTTAGTGATGGAAATTCTGGTTAGAATTGTGGTTACAATTCAAGGACTACCTGTATCATCAGCCATACTAGCTTTACTACAACACACTGCAAGACCTGATAGTCATTAGGTGCTTTTTATTTGATTTTAAGAAACATTGCATAGGAAACCACAATAACAATACTTATGTTAAGATTAGACTGAATGTACAGTACAACATTGTGGGAAGAAATTCTTCATGCCAAGATCCACACATTTGGATTTATTCTTCAGATAATTGTGGGCAGGAGGGGAGATGTTAATGATAGAGAAACAACATCAGGCTACCACAAAAAATGGTTTCTCAGGCTGTTTTGTGTCAACTCAAACTTTAAATGTATAAAATTAACTTAAATACCAGCATACTTCTTTTCTAGTTAAAAATTATCAAAAATTGTACGTCCGTCATTTTAAGGTTGTCATGAAATTTTGATATTGTAAACTGGGTGGTTTGGCGACTTTAGAAAGTAGCTTGGGAGCCCTTTGTGATCTCGAACAATACAGATATAAATTTTTATATGTATTTTATATACCAAAACAGATTTTTTTTTCTGAATTACTACTGGGAAAGAGACACTGTCCTTGATATTTATGTAACTGTGCTTGAATATTCAAATAAATGGTCTCATTAATACTGACAGCATTGCTTTGTATTATATTTTTATAGCATATATCATATTTTAAGATTCATAAACTTCACTAAGATAACTATGAATAACTTTATTAAACATCTAGTTTTTCCTGCTAGTTCACAGCACCATCTACAGGTTTCTTCATTTGCAAAGCAACAATTTATCTAACTCTCAGTGTGAACAGTTCCGTATTGTAATATAAATTCTGCTGCCTCTTTAATCAGGATGATAGAGTGATAAAATGTTTGTAAATTAAATAAATAGAACATAATAATAAGATTGGGAGCTGTAGGTAATTTTAAATAAAGTACAAAAATATAAATGTTATTTCTGTAATTATTAAGGAGGATTTGGTTTATAAAGTTCAACTAAAAATGGAAGAAGTGCTAAATCTTGTTGATCTTATAAAATACAATGAAGTGAAAGATATCCTCAAAAGAACCTGATAAAAATAATTGCAATAGTTGCAAGAAAATATCTACTCTTCTAAGTTTCATGTAATTTATTTTTTTAAAAATAGTGTTGCAAGATTCAAATATGGTTAACTTTGATCTCCATATTTATACCAATTCTTTCTCACAGCATAATATTTATGCTGATTTAAACACCAGAAACTGGGTCCTATGAGGAAGCAATAACTCCATATTGTATATTTCATATTTTGAAAAAAGATAAGTGAGATAAGGAGGGGATATAACAGTAGCTCTCAAATGCCTGAAGGGTGCCACATAAACATACTATGAAGACCTGTTCCCTATTATCCAAAGTGGATTGTGGATTTAAGTAATAGAAACCCAGTTTAAAATTATAAGTAATACAAATCTTTCTACGACTAAGCATAATTCAACAATAAAACCAATATCCAGACAACTTGTGACCTTTCCTTTAGTTGATATGTCCAAACAGAGATTGAATAGACATTTGTCCTGGATTTGGATTGCTGCAGGACAGGGGTTTGGATTCAATAGCCTAAGTCACGGGTGTCGAACTTGCAATGTCACATTGCCATCATATGACGTTTCATGACATTTTTCCCATTCGTGGAGCATGTGATCCAGCCTGCAGGCCGCCAGTTTGACACCCCTGGCCTAAGTTATCCCTTCTAATGTTAAGATTCTATGATTATTCTGTAATTTTTATATATGGTATTAACACTGGTAGCTAAATGCACTGATAATTCAATACTAGTTCAAATTTGAAGGGAAAGAGAAAGTGTCATTGCATCCTATAGATTTTTGTGACTAGAAGCTGCTGGTGCTCTCCACAGAGCAATAGCATATGGTAGGAACCTACATTGTGTTTGGCCAGTTATGGACAATTGAAGGACTTCTTTACACCACAGCAACTTTACATACAATGCTGGGAGACCTAATTTCACACCATCCTCTATTGCCCACTCCAGCTCTCCATCTTACCATACTGCCTAACATACCTAAAACAAGATCAAAGTACATTCAGGGTTTTCCATCTCAGTCAAACAAGGTCATAGAGGTTCTAAATTAATGTCCAAGATAAGTAAAAATCTGCATGTGGGCTAACAAATTAGAACCTAATCTAAACAAAGGGCTCCTCTCCAGTAGTAACACCACCCAGAAGCAGACATTTTATTCTGTTTTAGGTATAGTTATATTCTTTTTAAAAAGGCTGTAATGTGAATGTACCTAATAATGAGTTGATCTTAGGTGACTCAGTAACTGTTACAGTCTGGTACATTTTTGCCTAGGTTCACCTGATATGTTGATTATACTGTATATCTTTTGAAAGAATGTGGATCTGTGCATGATCGTGCATAACTTAGCTAAATCAAGACTGATTTATTGAAATGTGTTCTACTTATGTCTGCTTTTGAGACTGTCTGGAAACTAGCTGCTACAGAACATTGGGCTGCTAAAATATCAAGCCCACCATTGGGGAATTTATGATTCTCTCTTGATGTCAGTGTTTCTGGCTTTCAGAACAAGTTTAGCTAAGTTCAAAGGACAGGTTCTCATATTTAAATTTCATAGGAGCCTTCCCATACTTTTGAGGTCATCTAAAAAGTTTTTGGGGGGCACTCAACCAATGAGTCAACTAATGTTATTATCATATGCCGTAACTTATCTTGATCTATTGTATATATAAAAGTATGATCACGTATGATATTAATGTGTTGTAATAAAATTATATACACAATGTAAATGTATGATGGTGTATCGAAATTAGATTTCTTTATCCTGCCTTTATTATTTTTATAAATAACTCAAGGCAATGAACATACCTAGTACTCTTTCTACCTTCTATTTTCCTCAAAAAAAAAACAACCTTGAGGTGAGGTGAGTTGACAGTGACTCATACAAAGTCACTCAGACAGCTTTCATACTTAAGGCAGGACTAGAACTCAGTCTTCTGGTTCCTAGCCTGGAGACTTAACCTCTAGATCAAACTGATTCTATCTATACCAAAATTAACTGATATATCTAGAATAATAATGTTGACTGGCAGACATATGCATAATCTTGTATGACAGACATATGCATGTGTATTTGTATCTATCTACCTAGTTACTATATATGTCTCTGAATAATAACCATATATGATATGAATTATGGAAGGAAGAGAAGCATTCTCTCTTCCTAATTGGCACTCTTGAGGAAGAAAAACAATATATTTCCAAGATGCTGATGGAATGATTTATGCCAATTATTTCCTTCGTGGCTAGTAGCAAGATGCAATTGGACTTGCTCTGCACACAGATTCTTTTCAAAGCAAGATGTCCCATCTCTGCAGCCAATAGGACTGAGTTGCATGATTACTACCAGTAAGTACTATCAGGCTCTTGTTGACAGAAATAATACATATGTCAATTTATAATGTTCCTGGATTGCATATATGCAGTAGCTTATTTTATATATATATTCCCATATATAAAGCCGATTTCCTAGGGCAAAAAAGTCTTGCGTGCGGAAAAGAATCATTAATTTCATTCGAAGTGATTCCCACACAGGAAATGGAGCCTCTAACAAGCTCTTTGGGCTCTGCCAATTGTTTAGTGCAGGTGTTTAATCCAAGTGCTCAACTGCACGTAGGGAGCAGTCATTTTGCAAAGGAGCAACCACATGCCAAGTGTCACAGAGCTGCAAGGGGTTGATTCCTTGAAATCAGCAGAAACCTTGGGAAGCTGCTAATTTTTTGTCAACAAGAGCCTTCGTTTTGTGGAGCAAAACCAAGCAGAAAACAATGCTACTCAATGAGAACCAAGCTGCTTCTGCAAAAACCTCTTTTATTATAGCACTGAAGCACTAAAACTTGCCATAAACAAATTGATTGCTCATTTCTCCCTATTTCTCTCTGTGCCTGTAGCCAGAAAAAGCTGCGGTAGCAACAGCAGTCTTAAATGGTATTTGCTAGGATCAGAAACTCTCCTGAAGGTCATGCTCAATTTTATTTTAGTTTGTTTTGAATTTCTGTATTCTCATAGCCAAGTAACAATGTTTAGGATGCTGCAATAGAAATATCAAAAATAGTGGCATATAGTATGTTGACAAATCCTTTCTTGGTGTTATAGGGCAGTGGATCATATAAAGCTGCTACAGTGGGAATGAAAACATGAGTGACTGCCAGATAATATAAAGGTATAGATTCTTGTGTGTCTCATATTAAACCTTTGAACCCAGTGGAAGCTAGATAGAAGTCATTAGGGACTATATTTTAAGAGCTGGGCAGTTCCGGGGGAGTAATTCAGGCTATATGCTATCATCATAAATAGCTTTCCCTTAGAAATCTTCTAAATGGTATTTTGTTGAAATTGCTAGCATTTTCTTCCAGATTTTTAGGAATGTAGGATGCTGTCTTATATTGATCTGGCTGGCTAGCTAGAATTGTCTGACCGAGACAAGATGCTCTGATGTCGTCCGTACAAATGCTTGTATCACAGCAAGCATTTCTAATGGTGAGAGAAATATCTACAAATTCTGCACTGCCCTAGTCTCTTTCTTTATTTCTCAATCTTGTTTGGAGATGTTTGCAAATGAGCCTGGGACTACCTTGAAAAGACAAGCAATTCTAAGGGCTCAAAATTATTATTGTGCAGAATAGGGGTGGGTTCCAGTTTCTGTTACTGACGGTTCACTCAGGGAGGCGCTTCAGGCACATGTGCTTCGGGTATGTGCGTACGTGATGCACACTATGTGTGCATGTGCAGTAGTAAAAAAAATTCTTCTGCACATGCACAGAAGCAAAAAACAAGATAGTGGTGCCTACGGTGCAGCCGATAAAACCGGTTTGGGGGTGTGGCCAAGTTACTAGCTACTCAGCCGATCCAGTCTGAACCGGTAGGAACCCACCTCTGGTGCAGAACTGTCCTAAAGATGCTCAGAAGCATAACTATTAGCTCTAATGTCTAATCTACTGTATTTGCTTCTGAAGGCTATTGATATACAACTGTTACCCGTTCGTTCACAGAGCATCGCTGAATCCATTTTAAATTGAAATACAAGCAAGCAGTTAATTCAATGCTGTGCTGTCTTGCCTAGGAGGTGGCACTACCTCACATCAACCACAGAGGCAGGAAGCTATGGGGAATTTAATCCTCATAATAGCCCATTTTAAACCATAGCCCAATGAAATTTAATTCTGGCTGAAGGAATTTCCCAACCACAGCACCTTTAGATGCTTGGACTTATGATCCATACTCTGCCATCATTTTAGCCAGCATAGCCAATTTTCAAGGATAATGAAAATTGTGCAACCTAAAACATTCAAGAGCACTTTTCAGTTACAATCTCTTATGTTACTGGGGAACTAAGTGAAGACTGATTTTATGAGTCCTTCCAATGGAATTGGTGCCTTTCCCTTTTTGTGTGGCATTCAAAAGGTCAGGGTCCATTCATCTGACTTCTGTAATAAAATAATTGTTTTATTGTTACCAGCAGCTACAATTGATTTATTTTATCTGCAGTAGAACAAATAGAGGGTTAGGGATATTCTGAGAGAGTGTTGGTCAACCTTTTAGGGAAACAGACATCATCTTTCTATGAAATGTGAGAGTAAAATCAGAAGAGGGGAAGATGAAGCTAGGAGGCTATGTGAAACAGGCGAGTTTATTGGAAGCTTTGATTTAAGCTTTACAAAATTAAAAACAAGCCACTGAGTCTAATGGCAGAAATGTGACTTGTAGTTTGCCAGTTGCCATCCCTATTCTGAAAGTAGAAAACAGAAGCAGAGCTATATGGCCATATTTTTTTTATATAATTTGTTTTATTTTACTTTACCTCCCAAAAACAGTATTTTCTTTCTGAAAAGTCCAGATACATAGGCCAGATATAAATCCTATGATGGCTCAGTACCTAAGGAATTCAAACCAACAATATACCTTGCCCTTCTCCTCTCTCCAAATCTTTAAAAAAAAATCCCTGCTGAAAGTAAGTTGAGTTTTACATGAAGTTAGGTTACTGGAACACCAGGGACTTTCAGCTGCTCTTACAATGCCATAACTAATGGGATTGGGGAAAAGAAATGCATTATAAGATCTAAAAAGGTATCAACATCTAGGGTTCCCTTCCCACAGAGGTATTGATGAAAATGTTGGCTGATGTTGGCTAGGCTCCCTAAACCTATGATTTAACACTTTTTTTCCCTTCTATGAATGAATAGTTTATTTAGGAAACTGGCCTTCCACAGATTGAAGCCCCAATCTCTCACAATATCTGTATTTCAAGAATGCTTTAGGGACCTAGTGGGTCTCAGATGTAGAAAATAGAAATTGTAGCTTGCTGCAATCTATCATATAAACCCAGCTGGTCAGGAAAAAGGGGAGAAAGGTAAACTAGGTGAGTGATAAGGAACACTGGGAAACAGGGCTAGGGGGAAGAAGAAGAATTTTCTTTTATATTGTGGTAGAAAGGCATTATGTGCATTAACAGTATTTGGTTTTTGAAACAAACATAATTCTGCTTTGTTTTGATATGAATTGTACAAATAGATGTTTTGTTTGTGTGTGTTTGTTTCTCTCAGAATCACTCATTTGCCTTCTCTGAAATGACTACTAATGTATTTTTTACCATTTTGAAATGGAGGAATGGGGCTCAATTTTGTGGTTCAGGCCCGACTTCTGCCTTACATTTAGTTTCTTGACCAAGCGACATTTCTCTGAGACTATCATCTGCAGTAGATACCATGGAGCAAAAAAGAAGTTGAATTATAAGAAAGATCATATGTTTCATAGCTAGCTTGTCAGGCATTTAAATTTTCTTAAGACTACTACATCTTGTGTGACTGATCATGTCCATCATGGCAGCTGCTTTGTGACTTAGCTTTCCCACTATACCAAGTGTCTACAGGTATCAGCCCACCTCAGAAAGTGTGAAGACCACTGATACATCGACTAACAATGGTTTTCTGCCTCACATAGAATTGTCCTGTAAGGTCAGTTCTATTTTTAAAATGTAGCTATCTGGAACTACATTAGTTTTAACAAACATGTATCAATGATACTAGCAGAAGAGCAATAGGCCAGGTCATATTATGGACTATTGGGCCTCGAGTCTGACTAGTGGCAACAGCAATCAGCCATGTTGGGTCTGGACTTTGCTAATGCTTTATGATATTCTTAGAAATAAAACCATTCTGCACAGTATATCAACAACAAAGAAAAAAAAACATTTTCTCTTCCCTTATATTTAAGATTTATATTTGGCTTCACTTGGACTGGTCCCTACATTTGGCAACTGAGCCCAGTTCCAAATGCATGCAGATGCATCCAACTTATTTCTGTTTGCTCTGGTTATTAAGAGGAAGACAATATAAAACTTTGCAGGAAATTCCTATAAACTGCACAAAACATAGCAATCAATATAAATGGTGAATGATCCCTGGGCAGAATGAAAATGGATTGTTGAGAGTTAGATGGTCTTTGACCGCACGTTCGACCAAAAAAAGTAAGGTTCCACATTTAGGCAAAAAAAACACAAAATGCACAGGTACAGTATATGTGGTACCTTGTTCAACAGTAGTAACTGTGAGAGGATCTTGGAATCCTAGTGGACAACCATTTAAATATGAGTGAGCAGTGTGCAGCAGCTGCCAAAAGAGCCAACACAGTTCTAGGCCGCATAAACAGAGGGATAGAATCAAGATCATGTGAAGTGTTAATGCCACTTTATAATGCCTTGGTAAGGCCACACTTGGAATACTGCATTCAGTTTTGGTCACCATGATGTAGAAAAGATGTGGAGACTCTAGAAAGAATGTAGATAAGAGCAACAAATATGATTAGGGGACTGGAGGCTAAAACATATGAATAAGGGTTGCAGGAACTGGGTATGTCTAGTTTGATGAAAAGAAGGACTAGTGGTGACCTGATAGCAGTGTTCTGATGTTTCAGAGGCTGCCACAAAGAAGAGGGAGTCAAGCTATTTTCCAAAGCACCTGAGGGCAGGACAAGAAGCAATGGATGGAAATGAATCAAAAAGAGAAGCAACTTGGAGCTAAGGAGAAATTTCCTGACAGTTAGAACAATTAATCAGTGGAACAACTTACCTCCAGAAGTTGGAAATGCTCCAACACTGGAAGGTTTTAAAAAGAGATTGGATAATCATTTGTCTGAAGTGGTGTAGGGTTTCCTGACTAAGTAGGGGGTGGGCTAGAAGACCTCCAAGGTCCCTTCCAACTATTATTCTAAGTCAAAATTAGTAAGAAGCGTCCATCCTTGCATAAAGAATTATGTCTGTCTTTAAAACTTTATTAATAAGAACAATACTGAATTTACACCTACATATGCAAAAATAGTTATACCATATTAGCATCTATTTCATTTATGTAGGAATAAATAAATGGTGAGGAATCTAATATCAATCCCACTCTGTTAAAAAAAATCCACAGGGGGATGTATTTCAAATACTTCCATGCAGAATCATTATATACAAAGCCAAGTTGAGCTACCACTTATTAAGGAATATTTAGGACTCCTTACCCAGAAACACTTGGTTCAAAGGAATTGCCTATTCTTGATCTCATTGCTCCTTCTAACAGTGTTATTATTAGAAGGTTGGCCCTAATCCTCAAAGCAGAGAGGATATTGGAGTAGAAGCTGATGGCTGATAATGAAATCTGATGTAAGAAATCTCAGCTTCTAGCAAAGCATATATGCACATCGATAAAATCTAAGGCTCAAAATATGAGTTCTAAAATAAACTCAGTGATAATTTAAAAGTCGCAACCTAGGATTTGGTGGCACAAAGTCTGAATCCATTTTTGACAGACACTAGTGGAGATGCTGCTGATACCAAAAAAATGAAGGAATTAAATAATGTTTTTAGTTGTGAGCCACCCAGAGTCATTGGGAATCGGGCAGCATACCAATGTAATAAATAAATACCAATTTAAGAAGTTTAAGAATCCTGATCCTGTTAGATCCTTGTCAGTAGAAAATTCAAAGTTCAAATTAAAAATCAGAAACATAACATAAACCCTTAAGAATTATACATGGAAAGTTCTAAATGGATTTATTATTTATCTATAGGATTTTTGCACCATGGTTGATTAGGATTATGGAATTTCGAACCAAACATTCAACCAGGTTTCCATGATTCTCTGAAAGAAGCCAACAGAAGAAGTGGACATAGAAAGGAAAAACATTTAGACCAGCGGTTCCCCAACCTTTGCAGCTTAGCGACCTGGCTGGGGGAGAGGGGAACCAATCTGAGTGAGCAACAGCCCAGTGCACAAGCATAGCTCAATTTGCATGAGCAACGGGCTATCAGCACATGCACATACAGACGCAGTGGGCTAATTCCATTCTGCAACAGTAATATTTAAAGAAACTGGGACCTTGAAATTGCTAGGATGAAAAGGCCAAGCAGTTTGCACACAAGTGGATAAATAACTTAATAATAAATAATAGATTGCTTCCAGAGGACTTTTGGAAGTAGGCTAAAGGCCACAAACTTACCAACCTCTGCTCTACAATATGCCCTTTCCCTCACTCTGTTTCTTTACCTCTGGATTTAATATTGCTCTTCTGAACTTCAATATAGCATCCCATAGTACCATAAGATCCAAAATCAACAATAAAAATGGGGAAATGAACATTATGAATATTTCTGCATACCATTTAAGCTCTTTCCTTGATCCATAAGCACACCTTCAACTGATCACATTCAGCCTCTCACAAAGAACTTTAGCTAACCTTCTCCATGTCACACTGCTTTTAGGGTAAAAAATATTTTAAAACATAGAGAGCATTTAAACTTCTTATGCTAATGCTCATTAAAGTACAACAATACTGGAAGCACTATATATTTGAGGTGACTCAAATGAGAAATTAGAAGATTGTTGGTACCTAATCTAATTTCTCCAGGGTAAATCTAAAACCTTAGTCAATAAACTTAATGTGCCTAACTGTGCTAAAAGGATCTGCAAAATTTCAATAAATATGCTGCTGTTTAAGAGTAAATTAAATGTTAATAGGGACAGAAGAGGACAGACACAATCTACAATGAGTATTTACTAAAATCAATTCTGCTGTAAATGTTCAATGCAGTTATTTGCATGGATTTCACATGTGCGTGACCAATGTTTCTTTTGTTGTTTAATTTGTAGATGTTTTTACTAACTTACATGCCTGATAGGAAGCCCTTTTTCCTCTAAATCAGTTCCATAATGCTTCACACACAATCAGCTGCCACGAATCAGATCCATAAAAAGAACATTTCAGAAAGCAGGTGTCTTCCGGAGTGACTAGCATTCCACAGATGGGAGAAATGATTAAGCTTAACAGGAAGTGCTATCTTGCTCTACAACAAAATGCAGTGACAGATTGATAATTGTGTTATTCTCATGAGAAAAACCGAGGTCATTATTAAATGGATGGAAACTGTTATTCATAATAAAGACGTTTGTACCGATGCTTTCTTAGAGGCACATTAAGTTCATCACAAAACAAAACAAAAACTGATAGCTGTTCTGGCTCTTCGCCCTCCATATAAATCTTAATTCCCTTTTTACTACCAATTTAAACCAGTTAATATTAATTAAAAAAATAAATGAAACATCATATGCACAAGAATTCATTCCTCTGTTGTATCATATCTTTGTGCTTTCCCTACACATTTCCATAGAATTCTCTGTATAAGGTTGTTGCTACAGTCAAAAATAACGGTAATATGTGGAACTGAAGAAATGCAGAGCTCCTACTCTGTTACAGAGGATGCTTAGACTTCAATCTCATCAACTGACTTTGTCACATACTCCCTCCTTCTTCTACACTCTCAGGGCTTTACAAAACCATAATTTTCAAACAAATTTTTGTAGCAAAAACTGTTTGCATAAACTTGCATGGAATAGTCTACACAGCCATTGGAAGGTAAGTCTGGCTCATCCTGCCTTCCCACCTGGAATTCCATAGTGGAGTGATCATCTACCTCTCAAAGAACACACATTCTGACTGTCTGATGATTCCCCACAATTGGAGATAATTTTCCAGGAGGGCAACATTTTGGTAACCTTAAATAGTCAGGGCACCTTCCTCAATTCATATGTTGTTTAAATTGTACTCAGAAAACTTTGAAGATAGAAAGGCTGGTGCTCTAGAATAAGGGTCCCTAACCCCCAGGCCACAGCCCACTACAAAGACGTGGCTTATTCGGAATTGGGCCATATGAATGGCTGGCTGGAGTGTGTGAGCATATGCACCCAGCTCAATTTGTATAAATGGAGGGCTGGTGGGTATTCGTGCATGAGTGCACCAGCCCACCGCTTGCGCAAGTTGAGCTGAGTGCATGCCTGCCAGCCCACTGCTTGCACAAGGGCTGCACATGTGCATGCCAGTCCACCATTCATGCGCCCCAGTTCCTCTCTCCCCCAGTCAGGCCACCAAGCCACAAAGGTTGGGGGTCACTGCTCAGAAAAGCCACAGATAAGAAATTCCACATTATTTGCTGTTCACATTTCAAGGGGACCAAACTAAGGAGTCCTCTCTCTGCTTCATTCTTGGATTATTATCATTAAACTGGTTTTTTTTTTTATGAAAGTGTGAATCCAATGATACTGACTTTCAGCATCCCATGGCCTATTGAGTGCAAGAGGGCAATAGGTGTAGATTGAAGGTTAAGGATTTACTCAGTATCACAACTTAGTCTATCACGCCACTTGCCTTTGTTTCATGGGACTGCTAATCTCTTCTGTCTTTCTTTAATTCTCCTCCTGATAGGATACAGTTAGTTAGGTACTAGGGTTGCCTAGCAATGTAATTAATTTTCTATAAATATAGGAAAGTGATAGTTATAAAACCTACTTTATTAGGATAATAAAGGATAGATTGCCACTCTCAGAAACATTCACATGTTCACACAGAATGCTTCAATCAATAATATATTTCTTATTATAAGCAATAGTGATGACTTTTCTTATGCCAACCTAATGGCTGGTTTACATTTTCCCTGGATCAAGAGTGGGGTGCAAGATGGAATGGGGAGGATATATATCTTCTGATCCCCCAAAATACTGCATTCTTTCCTGCCCACCCCCACAACACTTGGAAATGGATTTTGGGTTAGATTTTCATGGAGAAAATTAACAATATTGTTCATATTGAGATATAATATATGCATAACCTTATTCTAAAGCCATGATAACAGTTATTTATATTGCACTGACTTTACTGTTAAGCGTATATACAAAATAGGTGGGTTGAGCTGTAGCCAATGCAAGGAAATTGTTTTTTGTGTATATTTTAAATAGATACTCATTGGCAGGGAGCTTTTCTTTCTTTCTTTTTTTTGAAAAAAAACATGATTACTATGGAAATGAACTTGGCATTCATTGAATTGTACAAATATTTTTCAGAGCAAACAACCATTTTTCCAAAGTTATTTCATCAGCAAAAAGATAAATAGAAACAAGATGACCTTGAATTTAGAGTAAAATATTCCATGACATTTAGGGGGAAAGTATTTATGGACACCGCAGAAATTTTACCACAGAAATAAAATCTTCATTTATTACAGTGCTCCCAACAGTACCAATCACCTTAAGACAACATTGCCTTTTTTCCAGTCTTTAGATGGTTATATTCAAAGAGATATATATGTGTGGCACAAATAGGTACCTAACCACTCAATTGGCATTATCTATTGTACTTTGCAATGTGCTTATTTGTCACTTTGTGGCTTGTTTGTTTTTATTTCCTTTCCCAAAAAACTCATTTTGGATTATACTCAACTTTTCTCTAATGGGGTTTTTAAGCAAGTGGCTCATGGGCAACTTTTTGAGGTTTTCCTCATATAATTCTCTCTCAGAGCTGTTGAACCCTCCTTTCCATGTTGCCAAATAATCCCTTTTATGAAGATAGCCAAAAATTATCCCTTTTCCTCTATTACTTCATCCCAAGATCATCTGGTGAATCTTACATTAACTTTCTTTTTCATACTGCAATATTGCATGGGAGCCATCAAAACACAAGGCTATCAAAACAAACTTACCTCAAAATTACCTCAGATTCTATTGGGTAATATGTTCACAACGGTCTCTTAAAAAAATGTTGACATCGTTGGTATTGAAAGAACTTTTTTTTTCTTTGTTTTATTCTTTGTTTTGTGTCTTGAACAAAATTAATTGAATTGATTTATAGTTTTCTATATTCTTATCAAAGTAGTTCTGCATTGACTTAAACAGAAATAAGCATCATTGGAATTTTAATCATAATTTTCAGATCCGAACACCAAAGAGGATTTCCCCTTTCAAGATCGGCTATAGTTGATTTATTTCAACAATAAGTATCATAAATTCATGAGCAGCTCTCTTTCTCGTGGGCAAGGAGGTCAGTAGGAGCTATGAGCCTGACTATAATGGGAACACTTTCCAATCCATCAGTTGGTACAGTGTATATTTTTTTAACATGGCTTATGCTGTATGCTGCATAACCCCCCAGGCTGGTACTCATGTCTTTTAGTCCCTTTATAGCCACAATAGGAGGTGGAGTGATACCAATTTAAACTTACTTTATCATGAATGATTTATTTATATGGAAGAACAAGAGGAGCAAAGCTCATCTGCTCCACATGTAAATGTCCAGCAGTGCCTTAACTAATCCTATGTGAAATGTCTGCAAATTTCAGCATTTATAGCATCTCTTAATACTCTGGGGAATTCACATTAAAATGGAAGGTTGGAATAGCTGGTGATCTTTTTTTTTTTCTGTAATAGGAAACATTTCTACTTTAATACAAAACCCACAACCATTCTCTAAATAGATATACATTTTACATCTTGCTCTTTGATATTTATTACAGGGTAACCATGTGCCTCTTATAGACTCACCACTTTCAAGGATTTTCAATGCTCTGTGTTGTTAGAGTGACATGTTCACCTTTTTATTTCTAAAATATTTATCTGGTCTTCCTATGACCATGATAGCGAACCTATGGCACATGTGCCACACGTGGCGTGCGGAGCCATTTCTGAGGGCATGTGAGGCATTGCCCTGTCAGCTCCAGCACACATGGATGTGCTGGCTAGCTGATTTTGCCCTTGATTTATGGCCATTCTTCTCCCTCCGGAGGGCAAAAATGGCCCAATGTGCAAACTGGAAGTTGGAAAATGGGCCGTTTCTGGCCTCCGGAACGCCTCTCGGGAGACAGGGAAGGCCATTTTCGCCCTCCCCAGGATCCTAGAAATTGTCTCGAGCCTGGGAAGGGTGAAAAGTGGATCCATCATGCCATTGCATGCCAAAAGTGGGGGAAGGCGGGGGCACACACATGCATGGGGGGAGGGTGCGTAGAATTATGGGTGAGGAAATGTGCATGCACAAACCCCACACACACACTTCCCCCACTTTTGGCACGCAACGGCAAAAAGGTTAGCCATCACTGCCTTGTGATTTGTATCGTGTGCTCATCTTTTCCCCTTACTTTTGTAGGAAGTTAGCACCCACCTCTCTCCTAGAAAAATGAAATGTTTTAAGAAATATTAAAAGGGTAGAATATTTCCCCTAAAAGGGAGGCAGAAACTCAGCCCCCCCCACCTTTGTCAATGGAGCATTAAGGCCTGAGCCAGTCTATTCTACATAACAAAGTTCTACCTGTAGGACAGCCTACAGAGTTACCCCTGCATGGCCCCATGGCAGTCTGACAACCAATCAGAATTCAAGCTCAAATTCAAAAGGCCATAGATGGCATAAAACCAGGGCACTCTCAGCATCTCTTCCCTTTGCCACCAGGACCTCAAACCATGTGGTCCTGTCCACCATTAAAAACCATCTTTCCAAGCAGTCTCCATGTTTCCAGTGTCTTTTTCCCCACTTGTAACTGAACCCAGATAGACATTTCTTCCAAAAATTTTAGTCCGAGGAACCCAAATTCATTTCATAACATTAAAGAGCATGTTTTTGAATATCTGAACAGACAATGCCACTCTGTTGTGAACCTTGCTGATAAACATGCCCTCGTCCATTGAATGGAAGTTGGGGGAATAGAGGGGACAGAAAACTTACATGAGATTCTGATATTCTCCTTTCCTTTGGTTGTTGGAGGAAGAGAGTCCTAGACATGCTACAAACCTTTGATAATGTAGATATCAACTTTGAAACAACTTCACCTGAAGCCATATTTACTTTAGCTTTGTTTCTTAGTGGCCACTCTTGGGGGGGGAGGAGCTAGAAAGGATTAGAATGCAATGCCTGAGTCCACTAGACAAAACATCAACCAGACGCATTATGCGAATCAAGGTCATAGCAAGGAACATCTGCTGAGACCAAGGAGGAGCTACTGCTGGACTGATTGGCTAATGTGACCCAAGACACCTGAGGCAGGTGGGAAGTTTCTATTCTTTTTATTACTCTGAAGCGTCAGAAATACCCAGAGCTAGAACTCAATAAAAGGTCTTTCAAGCTTTGAAATGGAGCTTCTGAGTCCTGATTCAACTGGGTTCATTGCTCAAAACTATATGACAGTAGACTTGCCTGTCACTAGAAACATACTTTGGTATGCAAGTAAAGTGTTAGGTGAAGATTTTAAATTCAGTTTAAAACTTCAATCCTAAACTTGCTTTTAAAATCTGGAGTACAGCTTTATAAAAGTGCAAATTAATTCAGGCTTGGATTTCAGAGCACACATCCTGTCTGTAATCACATTCTAATCACCACCCTATTGTTCACTCACTGATAAGAAATCTCCATAGTAAAGGGGTGTAAGTGATCTACATTCTATTTTGAACTCCATACACTCCTATTTTTGCACTAAGCCCTCTCTATCAGAGTAGCTGCAACAGAAGTTGGAGAAAACCACCCTGAAGTGTATAAATAAAAAAACTTTGCAAGGGAGCTCAGAAAATTCAAGGTAATCAAATATCAAGATGAATAGGAATGCTTTAAGGCTCTTGCATTATATGTTCTAGAAAGTTTGACAGTAGCTTTTATAATACAGCATTCTTGACCTTCCCTTCTCTTGATATGTACATGGTTAGGAAATATATCTTTCCTTCAAATCAGTTTACATTTTCAGAACCAGTTGAACTGCATCCTAAGCTATGGGGAGTGGGAGTGGGGGATAGTGGATGATGTTAAAGCAAAAGCCAGAGAGCCATCTATCTGGGATGTTTTAATTTGGCTTTATATACAGAGCAGGTGGCTCATCTCAATAACTAAAATCCTTCCATCTCAATGAATCATATCAATCAAATGAGGATCACAACATAAACACAAAAGCTATTTATTCTCCTTGAATAACTTATTTAAGGCGACACATTGAACCCAATTGGATAAAGAGATTCTCAAGTTCCTAAGCACCAAGTCACAAGGTCTTTTTGCTCCAAGTAGACTGCAACTGATGCGCCAACTGAAGCTGGGAAGGGACCCAGCCCTGACCCTATGCAGCAGTAACTCTGAATTCAGAAGGAAACCAAAGTAGTGGACCTGCTACTTCAAGGCTAGTTCCTAAGTTCCCAAGTTCCTAATACCAAGTCATGAGGTCATTTTGCTCCCACTGGTGCCCCCACTAAAGCTGGTGATTCCTCACTTTTATGTGGCAACGGAAGTTAAGGCCTGGAGATTCTGATATTCATTGCCAATCTTTCTCATCAAATTATCCTTGACACTCTCTTTTAGTTTTGGGAAGTTGGTTAAAACAACTTTTCCATAGAATATTTGGGAAATAATTTGGATGACAATATTACTTCTTATTCCGCCATAAAACTAACTCCATATGACTGTTGTTTTACTGTGGATGTTTTCATTTTGATATTTGCTTGGATGCTTTTATTATTATTAACCGCCGGGAGTCTTTTGAGGTTATGATGGAATGAATGAGTGAGTAAATGAAGGGATGGATGGATGGATATTGATTCTATGGGACCTTAGCTTTAATTCTTTTACAGGTGCGGAAATGTGATGCCATAAAAAATAATGCAAAAGGGCAATTGTACAGAAGAAGCCCTGCTTAACCACCTGTAAAGTTCCAATCTTGCAAGGTTATTTATCCCACTTGTGTACAAACTGCTTGGCCTCTTCATCCTAGCAATTTCAAGGTCCCAGTTTGCTTTAACTATTATTGCTGCAGAATGGAATTAGCCCGCTGGTTAGTTCCCCACCATAGAATCAATAATTTCTTTTGGCACAGATTCTGTAGTTACGTCTCTCTTTTTTTCTAACACAGAAAATCATTATCTGCATGCAGGTGCAGAGGAGGTGGTGGTGAGTGCTTGGAGCTCAAGGTCAAGGGGGAGGGAATAAAAAGTAACTAATTTGTCCTATAGAGCAGTTATTTTATTTTGCAATAACACGAGAGTAACAAATAATGTAATAAAGATTGGCATGCTGCCAGAATGGCTGGATTGATTCTTATGCTGCACAGCACAAATCTCTTGATCTCAACATAAAGAATTGGAAATTATAGCCAGGGAGGATACCTCACAGGAAAAGCAAATAAAAACGAAATGAGCATTTCTAGCAGTGCTGACCTTGCTTTAGGGAATACTGCTTTAAATTTGATTGCCCTGCCCACTTATTATTTTACTAGAAGACTCCATCATAACAAAGCTGCTGCTTGACTTTTTTCTTTTAGTATTCTCTCAGTTGAGATGGTTCCATTTTTCCTCTTCTTCTGGTGCATTTGTGTGTGGTTTGTGTATGTCTATATGCCTATGAACGTGGAAAAGAGAAAGGAAAGGAGAATAAGAGGTAGAGAATATTCAGCAGAGTGGATCATATTCAAGCTTTGATTTGATTTTCATGCTTTCTGATGAGAAAATCGGTATAGCTGATACACTTATGGAGTTTACAAAGATACTCTAATTATTTTTGGCATTTTGCCCATCAATTTTGAGTTTCTTCAAAGAATTGAAAGACAAGTTGCCTCTCTTTAAGGTGTCAGTTGTTGACGTTTGAATCTTGTTGTCTTGGAAACAAGCTTCTTCTTGTCATTGAATATAGTCAAAAAATAATGTCTGAAAACAGATAATCACATCCTCACTTGTCCAAAAAATACACTTTTGCAGGACTTTGTATCAAGAACTGCTACTGAAGTTAGATTTGGGCTTTCTGGTGGAGTGTAGGCACCAAAGTAACTTTTTAAAATCATCAATGTTTTAACTCAGTTTAGAACCAGGAATATGATTATGCTGAGGGCATAAGTCCATGTTTCAACATCTTGAGCAATTAATTTTGCATCTTAGAGTTTCATAGAGCCAGAGAAGTACATACAAAGAGCCTCTTAAAGGAGCTGCCATCTTTTCTACCTCCCAAAATGGGGAAGCAAGCAGTCCTGCAGAGACAAAAAAGCTCAACGCAAAGGCACAAAACACAGTTGTGTTTTGCTGTGCTGTGAGTGGCCAGCCTGCATTCAGAACACTGCTGCCTCTGTGTCGATATAAATGCTAGAAATGTATATCTTCTCTAAGGCAGCATGGACACTCAGGAGATGCCTCTTAATCCTTCCTTTTCCAAACAGAGAAGACGTTTTCTTCTTCTAAAAGGCAGCGTCTCTCATACATCTAAAATTGGGAGAGAGCACACCAGTTAGGACACCTGTTAGAAGGTATGTGATGGCAGCAGGAACTACCAAGCTGCTACTCCAGGATAAAAGGCAGGACCATAATGGAAAGACTTAATGGATCTGGGAGACAAAGTATGAGGACTCAGCCTACCATGCTGGCATGTTTCACACCTCCCATGTGAAGGATTGCTTTATCCACACCTCAAAATGACAAACGGAGAAAAACATGCATCATCATAAAATAGTATGTTGTATACGCATAGTATGCACAAACAACAGCCCATAGAAATAATAACCACCATTTAAAGAAAAACAGTATGTAATATAGGGGTGGAGTTTGTAGCTCAGTGCTGACTCATTATTGTTAATCAAGAATATCAGGCCACTTTCAGTACCAAAACTTGTAATAGGATACGAAAAGTTATATATAGGAAAGAAGAGAAGATACTTCATAAGCTCATGCAGTCATTAATAAATTGCTTACCGTAGTTACTGCAGTGAGCTTCACACTCACATCCCCCACATTTCCCCATTGAAAGCTACAACAAAACCAAGGGATCAAGGGATTGCATGGCAAGCACGGGATTGCATAAGTAGGTTTAATGATACTGAGCTATTTAATATTTGCAGTCTCAGTCACCATCTGATTTTTTTATGATGTTTCGACGTTTCAAACCAAATAGTTTGGAACAAGAATAAGAGCTTTCTACTACTGTTGACTTAGAAAGAAATAGAAACAAAGACAAACAAACTTGAATCTGAACTTATTCTGCAGTGTTTGTGGCATGTTTTTGTTTTTCTCTGAAAACAAGCTTGTAAATTCTGTATTCAGGTTTCTGGTGGCCATTGAAGAAAATGTCAGAGGAGTAGAACACAGAGTAGCCACATTTCAGGTTGGAAAAGAGGATATTCTGTACATTATTAGACCAAACAAAGGACGAGTTACAACTCGAGATGATAGAGGAAGCAATTCTCTGGAAGAAAGAGAGAGGAAAATAAAGGAAGGAACAAACTCGGAGGATGACAGCAGCCAGAAATAAGAAACCTAGAGGATATTCTGCACTGTTAAAACTCAAAAACAGCTATCAGGCCCTTTCAAAAGAAACACCTTGTTGAACAGGAGACAGAATGATAACTTTCTGAAAATAGAGGGGATGCAGCTGTGCCCTGCCAGAAGACTAAAAGATGAGTCATTACAGTTGGCAAATTCCTGCTACAATGATCAAAAACTAATGGATGTGAAATAGATGTATCATATCATAAAATTTGCTTCCTGTCAGGGGCATAGAATAGGGATGTGAGTAAAGAACTCCCAAGACTTATCAAATCTACTGAACTTTATTCTTCTCTGATTCTCCATCCGATATTGCCCAAACTTTGAATATATAGGGTGGAAATTCTAGAATCAGGAACTTAGAAGTTGTTCTCATCCATCCTTCCAATTAATGACAAGGAACTGGAAAGAGAGAGAAAAATAACATAGGCAACTGACTAGCTTTAGAAATTGCATTGACAATGATCCAAAGTTGATTTCTGGGATTACAATCTGAATTTCTAAATGATGGATTGCTGGCATGAGAAGTCTGCACTTCACAAGGGTTATAAAAATTAGTTGCCCCAAGGCATAGTGAGTTTTGCTAAGTAGGGTTACATAGGATCCTATAAGTGTTAAGAGGGGTGGAAACCCTGAAGTAAAAAAAATATCACATTTTATGTACTATAGAAGGAAATGGATGGATTGTTATAATGGAAGTACACAATGAAAGCTCACAATTTTCATGGTCTTTTTGTTTATGGTAATGTTCCAAATAGGGAAAATGAACAACATGAACTTGAATTTACTGCAGGAAGACAAATATAATCTAATAAGAATAAAGGAGAGCTGGTGGGGTAATTCTCATCATTGGAATATAGTAACAGAAGGCAACATTGCAGCACCCATCACAATAATTTTTTTAAAAAAATCTACACTCAAACAAAAACTATGTCAGAAAATTTGTTAGCAGTTATTGGTGATAGACCCTCACCTTTTTTTGCCAGAGTTTCAGTTAATCATCTACTCAGTTCAGGGCTAGCGTTCTCTGAATAAATGTTAACTCTAAGTATAAACCCCTCTCAGAATTGCTCAGGAGCATTTGTAATGGGGAGATCAAGATGGAAATTGCAGCCATGTGATTGTGGTATGCCTTTTATTTTTCATAATACCTGATCAGAGTCAGGGAAACTGGAAGTGGGAGGGCAATGCGCTACAACAGTCTGAAGTGCCCAATAAAAGCAGGGCAGTTCCCAATCCTAGACAATATCATTATGAACTTGGCTAATAAGCATTGCAGGAGAACAGAGAAAACCCCACTTTAAAACTGGAACAGCTAAAGATGACTTTAAAATGTGGTGGGCCAGGAACAAGACAATGACAATGTCATGTGAACAAATCTTTTAGTAACTACTGGTATTAGCAGAACTTTCTTGTGCTACAGTTAGACGTGAGGATGAGGCCCAGAACAGCTCAGAGAAGAGGAATAAGAAGGGCCATCGGGTGCTTAAAAACTTTAAAACTACCAGTATATCCTACTATGAGAGATTGAAGGAACTAAAGGAATGTTTAACCTTGAGAAGAAAAAATGATGGCAAATAATAAGCAGTCCTAAATTACCTAGTGACATAGAGAAAAAAAACCTTTTTTTTAATCCTCCCAGAGATTTTGGATTTAAACTACAGAAATAGAAATTCCAGTGTAAAATTAAGAAAAAAGCATTCGAGCAGAAATTCAACAAGGACAACAATTATTCAGACTGGGTGGACTTTTTCACCTGATATTTGCCAAGAGATTAGATAACCATCCATCATGGATGCTTTCATCTAGACTTGAAAAATAAATTATTTTCTTCCCGTATTATGATTCCATGGATGAAACAATGGACTTTTATCAGTACTCATTGTCAGTAAATATTTAGTAATCCAGAATTCTTTTTATGAAGATTAAGTTAGAAATACTGCAAACTCTTGTCTGTGCTCCTTGTTATGTTACCACCCAATTATCACCATTGTCAAGAAAAATGAAAAAAAAAACCACAAAAGCTTCTCACATGTGTATGTATGTATGTATGTATGTATGTCATTCATTGTTAAGGCTGTTCATTTATTGACTATCAATATTGAAAAAATAAGGGCAGCCTTTTGTTACAAGTTGGTAGAAAACTGACTGGATTTTGTTTTATATCTCATTTATATCATGATTAACAACTACCTCATTTTTAAAGGAAAGCAGGGAACCTGGAGCTTATGATCCAGCCAAGTAGTCCTGAAGGGCCTCTTTATTTGCCTCTTTCTTAGCTGCTCTACAAAAGCCAAACTAATGTATAATGCTAAGTTTCAATTTTTACCAGACAATAAATTTCTACCAGCCTACTTCAAACATCTTACTGCTAAGATAGTAGCTGTTCATGTGGCAAGATTTGTTCACTAGTTAAAGAGAAATATGTGGTATTTCTGCTATTGCAATCTGTTGTTATATTTGTTTTAGTTTTTATATTATTTTATTTATACTTCAATTTAAAAAGACTTCAAACAGCATGTATGAACTATTGCTCTCAATAATATCATGAGCAATAATAGCAGTACCAATGCTATTAAGTATGCTAAATGCTGAAAGGGAATGCAATTTGATTGACATGACATTTTTCACCAATTCACATGCATTTTGCTGTAAGACCATCATGTTCTTTAAATTAGGTTTGATTCCATATTTAGCAATAGCACTTAGACTTATATACCACTTCACAGTGTTTTTACAGCCCTCTCTAAGAGGTTTACAGAGTCAGCATATTGCCCCCAACAATCTGGGTCCTCATTTTACCAACCTCAGAAGGATGGAAGGCTGAGTCAACCTTGAGCCTGGTGAGATTTGATCTGCTAAACTGCTGGCAGTCGGTGATCAGCAGAAGTAGCTTCAGTACTGCACTCTAATCACAGTGTCACTGCGGTTCTCACACTATTCAAAGTCCTTAATTACAATATTAAGTACGTACAAGAAATGGGAGTATCGCAGATAGGCCATCAGCGGAGTTTTAACATGACACTTTATCACTCCTCAGTTTTTCAAAAGTTTTGCATCAGATGGCCAGCTTCACAACATATAACAAACTTTTAAGAACAGATCAGTATTTATTCGCAAATGCCAACCAAGGACAACCTCAGGAAAGCTGTTTGAAAGATCACTGTAACCACTTTCATTGGAGTCAATGTTTAGCTATCAAAACGGTCTGGTTGGGTGGCCTTAATTTATTTAATCTAAAAATCACCGAATTTTCAATTGGGAAGAATGCTGTCAGATTAGTGTGCAAACCTCCAGCTATTTTAAAGTCATTTATTCATGGACAAATTTACTAATTTGTTTAACTACCCCATTTACTTTTAAAATCCTGTATAGTACAACTTCTGACCCTGATTCCTAAAATGACCCAGAAGAAAAGCATTTGTCTACAATTTAACTCAGAAGCAGTAGCTACTCAAGAAAAATGAAAAGCCGGCCTCCCTCAGCAACCAAGAAAGAAACCACTTAACTCCATTTCACAGAATTAAGAGTACTTTTACTGGTTATGAAAAGATAGCAGCTAAGAAAAGCAAGATCTGAGGCAAAAGCGCGTGAAATCATATATATCAATACATGACCAAACCCCCTCCCCCTGGTAACCCTGTCCCGCTGTCCAATCTGCAAATCTCATAGGTGTCATGTGAGTTCCATCTTTAAGGAGCATCATCAGGTTGGTATGCAGGATGGTTGGCCTTGACCAACACCAAGCACTATCTCCAGCATGTGCAGTAGATGGTGAGAACAAAACTCCCTTTTTACAATCTCTCCTGTACTTAAAACTTTCCCTCCCAAATACCATGCCTTCCCCCTCCCTGTTTCAATGAGAGCCGAAAGCAAATAGCGAAACAGAGGCTGACAACAAAGTTCTTTCCTACGAGATAATTTTACTTGCCAATGTCCTTGTCACACCAAATGCTTTTAAGTTAGCACAAAGAGATTTTTTTAAGCTACTCATCTAAAAATATGGCTTCTCCTCCAGAGTATGTTTGCAGTAGCACCTCCTGGTTTTATTTTATTTTATCAATCTAAAAATGTGAGGGGTAAAACAGAATCAATCTGTATGTACCCACTCTTCTGGAGATCCAAAAGACCTGTATGAAGGGACTCAATTCTCAGACCTGGGGTTACTGTGTCTGTGAAATCCCTATTGGGTTTTTATTGTTATAGCTAGCTTTAGATCAAACCATGTGCTTTTAACTGAGAAGGCAGTCAAAATAAATTTAATAAACACTGTAAATATTTACTGTGTTCTCTGTTTAATTATTGTGCATACCTGTGGATAAGTCAACCATTGCATTTTTAACCAAAATATCATGAAAAATATGTCACCCAGGGATAAGCTAATCCTCAACATTTTCATGTTTTAATTTTCACAGTTAATTTTAAGTGTCACAGTTTATCTGTGGCTAGCACATTTTTTCATAGTATTTTGGCTAATAATCTAAAAATTGGCTTATCCATGGATGGCTTATTTGCAAGTAAGTAAAGGATTTACAGGTATTTTAAAAAGTATTATTGTATATGCAATTGGTAAGTCAATCCATAAAACCAATTTTGGGAAGGGGTGTTTTGGAACCTAACATTCTTGGTTTATCCATGAATGTTGTTGTGGCCCACCAGCGGC
Source organism: Thamnophis sirtalis (assembly GCF_051295495.1). Lineage (NCBI taxonomy): Eukaryota > Metazoa > Chordata > Lepidosauria > Squamata > Natricidae > Thamnophis > Thamnophis sirtalis. The sequence goes on from NW_028261381.1 coordinate 123,908,760, forward strand.
CAGCAGAGCTGGCAGTAGATTCGGACAGTGAGGAGGTTGGGGAGGAACATGGGCCAGTCCTGGAGTCTGGGGAAGGCTCTGACGAATGCTCTGCATCAGAGGCAGAGATGGGCCAGGACCGTCTGAAAGTTATCAGCTGTCTTCGGAGTCAGATATCAGTGAGGCAGACAAACAGCTGGAGCCTGTTCCCAGATCGACTTAGGAGTAAGGCCACAGGAGGATGGTGAATGCCCCCTCCCATAGGGAATAAAAGAGGAGCAAAAAGGGAGGGGTATTTGCAGGAGACAATTAGTTCATTCCTGCATTCTTGCCAAGCATTGCTGAAAGATATCAGCCCGGTGACTTTCCAAGCCTGTTAAAGGTTGGTAACTGTGAACTATCTTGAAAGACTGTAGGAGGGGAAAGACTTTGCTGGAGAGGAATTCACTGTAAATTAAATAAAAGGGGTTTATCAGGACAAGGACTCGGCTTTGTGCTGCTGGAAAAGCCTAGGTCAGAAAAAAGTACCAACAATACATTGGTCCTTCACTCAGCCTCTCCTCAAAGATTTAATGGTAGATTTTTGGTCTTCAACACAATTGCATGAGGTTGATAATATTTTAGAATGAATGAACTTTGAACTGTGACTTTTTACATGTGCATTTTCTGCATTGTGTCTAGTTTAATCTTGAGTGGTTCAGTTCAGAACCTACCGCCTAATAGCCAGGGTGGGAAATGTTGTCATAGTTGTTAACATAAGATTCAACTCTCAATCCTGTTAATGATGTGGCAGGAGCATAAATCTGGGTGATCATCATTCCTTCCCCCCACCCCTAGAAGTCCTGCTGTGCTGCCTCATCATGACAGAAGAGGGTTCTTGAGAGGGATGAGCAAAGAACATTGGGAATATATGCCAAAAGTGTATTTTCTCAACAGGGTAATCCGAGACCTGAATGTCATCCCAGCTACCCAGCTGAAGCTACCAAGCATATGTATAGGGCAGTAACTGTATAGAAAGTTATACTGTGTATGGATAATCATTTTACTGACAATGGCAGTAAACTAATCAATTCCTAGTGCCAAGGAGAAGATAATAATAAAGACCTCCTGTATTTTTTACCAAGAAAACTATATGGCTGGCTAAACTAACTTAACTAAAGCTTCCTAAGACTGCATTTATCTGAAAAGCAGACTTTTCATCTATGTATAACATGAAGAAAATCTTCCATATATGATCTTAAAGAGACATGTCTCATTTGAGATCCAGAATGTAGTGGGTCCTTTGCATAAGATAAAGAAGAAGGCATGCTGCTATATATGTATAAAACGGCCAAATTCTGATTTACGTTCGCATATTGAAAAAGATATTTTAGCTAGACACTTACTATCATTTCTGAGTGAAGTTAATTGATTTCTGAAAACTGCGTAACATGCCATTGGCTCATTCTGTTTCTTTTTCTTTCCCTTCTCCACCTCTTGCCAATAAACACCTATGGGACAAACCATTAAAAAAATTATTTGCATTGCCAAGTTTTGTTAAGAACCATTTAGCTGAATAGAGCAAACCTGTGGGACGAGTGAGGAAATTAAAACCCTAAGTTACTACTGCTGGGACTGGCTATAATAGATCAACTGTGAATATCCTACTAGGAGGATTTAGAGATTTGTTCTTTTGCACAACAGCACATCATGACCCTCTAAAGTCTCATAAGCGCTTTTCATAGAATCTAAAAGGGGAGATTATTGTGTGAAAGGATGTCAATTTTTACCATGAAGTTTTCGCAACTATTCATTCTTATCTATCTCTGTATCAATTATACCAAGGCTATTTTAGAGGGGTTGGAACCTATAGTCCTTTAGATGTCATTGTACTGTGGCTCACATCATTCTTGTCTGTCAATCATGCTATTTTGAACTGATGGGAGCAAGAGTGCAAGGGGTTCTGCACCCTTTGTATAACTTAAAAAAGATAAGGTTGAATTATCAAATTAACTGACTAACCACTAGTATATAGCCAAGAGTGGATCTATTTGCTTGCTTTTCTAAGAGAGCCAGTTTGCAGTGATTAAGGCACCAGCTGTCCGTTCTAGTACTGACTTAGGCACAAAGCCAGCTAGATGACCTTGAGCCAATCTCTCTCAGCTTTGGAAGGAGGCAATGGCACTTCTCAAATCTTGCCAATAAAACTGCAAGGACTTCTCCAATGCCAGAAATTAACAATGATCCAGAGACACAAGCAGGTTAGAGCTAGAGACATGTATTCATATAGTCCCGTGATGGCAAACCTATGGCATGCATGCCACAGGTGGCACGCAGAGCCTTCTCTGCAGGTACACAAACCATTGCCCAGCTCAGCTCCCCTGTGCATGCATACACAACTCCTGCCGGCCAGCTATTTTTCAGATCTATGCTGCGCATGTGGGAGATGTGCGTGCATGCACAGGGGACAGGGTCACATGTGCATGTGGGAGGTACAGGGATGTGGGGGGTCATGTGCACATGCGCAGGTAGTGGAGCACATTGCACTATAGGTGTGGGCACACCGGCTGTGGGTTCCTACCGGTTCGGACAAGTTTGGCTGAACCGGTAGTAGTTTGGCGGCCTGGGTCGCTGGAACCAGCAGCGACCCTGACCTGCCACGCCCCCGAAAGGGTTCTCCCAGCAGCACCATGGGTGCCACCATCTTGTTTTTGGCTTCTGCACAGAAGCAGAAGCATTTTATTGTAGTGCACATCAAGCGCACAAGTGCACAAACGCACGGTGCCCACACAACAAACCCACAGTGGTGACTGCCGGAATCCACTCCTGGGGCACACATGCTGCACGCTGTCACGCACATGCACACAATTTCGGCATGCGAGGAGAAAAAAGTTAGCCATCACTGATATAGTCTAAATGGCTAATACTATATGGCATTAAGGTAATTTTTTCCAAGAAAATGTTTAAGTAAAAAAAGAAATTTTATTGGACATGTCGAAGACTTTGCATGGAACTAAATGGGGAATTCACAATTTCTGGAGGCCTTTGAGATAAAACGGCTGCTATGAGACATGACTAACTGCAAATGTTGGGAAATTCCAGTCTTTTTCACAAAGGGTAATTGGGGTGGGGGGGAATTCCAGGCAAAGCAGCAACTGAGAAGGAAGAAGACAAGAATGAGGATCAGGAGTAGAGGGCAAAAGGCAGGAAGAGAAGGTGCCAGTGCTTATTTAATGGGGGAAGAATTTCATATTAACAAATGGCTGGATTTATTTATTATTACATTTGTTTGCCACCCATCCAGAGGTGGGTTCCTACCAGTTCGCACCTATTCGGTAGAACCGGTTCATCAAATCTACCAAACCGGTTAGAAGAGGTTCCACCAGTGGACCCAGAAAGCAGGCCACACCTACAGAAAAAGTTCCAAAAATTTTTGAAACCCACCACTGCACCCATCTCACAACTATGGGCACCTTACAATGTTAAAAAAAATGATGCAACAACACAAATCAGAATAAAACACTATAAAAATATAAATTAACAGTTATAGATGGGGAGGGAGGGAGTGGGATGGGGGGGAGGTGAGATCTGTTATTAATCAATCAGTTACCTCCAGCATGGTGCTCCTCCATTGGAGCCCCAGGCCAACTGACAGAGCCAGGTTTTTAAGCTCTTGTGGAAGGTCAGGAGGGCAGGAATGGATTAACCTGGATTAAAACAGAAGCTTCACTTCCAAACTTTTATTGCCATAAAGATTTTTGGCAGTGAGTAAAAACCCATTTGCCATGGGAGAGAGATTTTTATCATTTGTGAGGGCCTAGAATAAATTGTTTTATTCTTTTGCATAAGCAAGAACTTGTCTGGCAGCCTGTCAGTATATCCTCAAAGACACAACAGTACTGACAACCATCATCAAGTTGAAGACTTCAGATATACAGAAGTACCCCTTTAAACTAAATCTCTTATTTTTGAGTAGGCTCACAAAAATGTGGATGGTAAAATCTGCTTAAAATCTTCTTTTAAAATCTAAGAAGCCAAGATATTATAAACGCGAGACATCTTCCAGATTCTCTCCCCCCGCCCGCCCGCCTGCCCGCCCGCCCACCCGCCACTTCTTTTTTACTGAACTGAAAGAGAACCAAAGAAAACTGACACTTCTGTGTGCATTTATTTACTGGAAGGGTGCCATTTAGTTGTGCTCAGAACCAGCAATATCAACAGCTCTTTAATTTTGCAGTGAAATTATAAGAGTGAGGGACAATTATTTTTCCAATTTCTACCTCATAAATCTGAATCAAACAGACAATCAATAATAGGAATGCTATCTAATTTGTGAATAAAGTTTATGAAGGTGAAGCTGAATATTTGACTGCCATGCATTACTGCAGGTATGATAGCTTTAAATCATGGAGATCATGGTAGTCATGTTTCAAGCACCTGGAAATAATTATGAGAAAAGGGACTGTCAAAAAAGAAAGTAACAGATTCTTCCAATTCTCTGCCTGATGGAGGGTTAGTAGTTGTTGTTTTTACTCAGTGGTGCTAAAAATGGTCTAGGAATTAGCAATAACAATAGCACTTAGACTTATATACTACCCCATTGTGCTTTACAGCACTCTCTGGGCAGTTTCCAACATCAGCCTCTTGCCCCCAACAATCTGGGTCCTCATTTTACCAACCTTGGAAGGATGGAAGGTTGAGTCAACCTTGAGCCTGTCAGAATCGAACTCAAGGCTATGGAGAGAATTAGCCTGCAATGTTGCATTCTAACCACTGCGCATTAGTCTGCAATGCTGCGTTCTAACCAATGAATTAAGGGCTCTTAATTCGTGTTGCCTAACATTTTTTTTTAATCTAGAGCATTTGGTTTGTGAAATATAAGAATTTTATAATACATTGTCCATATTACAGCACTATTGCATGGACTTAGGGTGATATTACAGGGCTTAGTTTCTTCTCAAATGACGATTGGCTTTTGTTTGACAAGATCTCTGAATATGACCTGTTGTAGATAAGTGAGCAGAAATACCTGGCTGATGCTCTCTGGGATGAAAAACTAAGGGAGATCAGGCCTGGTTAATCTCAATCAGAAGAATGAGACTGCTTTCTCCCTTAAGAACTGGTTAGTCTTAGGGTTCATCTGGATACAGTATTGATACTTGGCAACCACATAATAGTAAGTTGTGTTGGTCTACAGTAGGAAAGGTAGAAAGTTTTTACCTTTTCTGACTAACTAATTTTATGTAAGCCACCCAGAGTAATCGAGAGTGACTTGGGCAGCCATGTAGATTTTCTTAATAAAAAACTAGACTTTAATAAGCTAGAGTTGATTTCCTCAGATGCACAGGGAGCTGCAGCTCCTTAAAGTAAGTGCCTTTTAATAAAATAGGTTAGCCAATTACCTCCACTAGACCAATAAGATCCCATAGTCTAGGCCTCCTCCAAATTCCATCAGCCGGCCAGTGTCGACTGGCAACTACCCGGAGGAGGGCCTTCTCGGTGGCTGCTCCGACCCTCTGGAACGAACTCCCCATGGAGATTCGTACCCTCACCACCCTCCAGGCCTTCCGCATAGCCCTTAAAATCTGGCTGTTCCGACAGGCCTGGGGCTAAAGACTAAAGCCCCACTCGAATGGTATGACTGTTGTGCTTTTTTAACGGTGTATGATCTTCATGTTATGTTTTGTAACTTGTCTGTTCTTCCCCTCCCTTGAATTGTGAGCCGCCCTGAGTCCCCTCAGGGAAAAGGGCGGCATACAAATAAAGTAAAATCAAATAAAAAAATCAATAGTCAGAAAAGGTACAAACACTCCTAATAAACAATCACATAGCATCTGTGGCAAAGGGAACTTTTGACTGCTGAGTCAGCTGCACCTTTACGTTGAAGAGAAACAGCTGGCAATGGTGATACATGTACTGCTAACTTCAGGGTTGATAATTGGAAGGTGCTCTTCCTGTGGTAGTAAGTAGCCCCTTTCAGAGAGTCATATCTATTCTGTCTTGAAACAACTGATTTGATTTGTGTGTCATCAAGACATGTCAGCTCTTAGTGACCATGTAGATTGACTCTCTCCAGAATGATCTGTTCCCAACCAGGCCCTTTAAGTCTTCCAACAATTCACCCACCATGGATATAATTAATTCTGTCAACTTTAATGTTAGTCATCTTCTTCTTTTTCCTTCCATCTTTCCCAGTATTGTGTACTACTCAAAGGAGCTGGGTCTTCATATAATGTGCCCAAAGTGTGACATTTTGACCCTGACCATTTCTACTTTGAGTGAGAACACTGGATTGATTTGTTCTATGATCCATTTGATTTTCTTGACTATCCATGGCACGCTGAGAAGTCTTTTCCTTAACATGAAAGTTCAACAGCACAAATACAATTACTATCCTGCTTCTTTAAAGCCCAAATTTCACTTCTATATATTATTATGGGGAAACTAATGCGTGCAGGTTTTTGTAGGTTCAGTCATGTCAGGGCATCTGAATATCTTTTCCAAGGCTTTCGTTGCTTCTCTAACCAAGTGGTAGCCTGTAGAATATTTCATGACAATAAAGGCTGCTTCCTTTATTGTCAATTCTAAAAGCACAAATTATTTACTATTTCAGTATTTCTTGTCAGTTCTAAGGCTGGTTGTCTTAGAATGTAATCATTAGTTTTGTTCTCTTTATATTTAATCTTAGCCTATTTTTTTCACTTTTCCTTGACTTTCTAGCTTGACTAGAGCTTCCAGATTATTTGCTCTTTCAGTTCTCAGATAACTATCATCAGCACAACACATTTACTGATGTTATTGATGATGTATTGATGTCTACAAAGTTTTATGGATATTATTTTCTAATTGATTGCCTTGTACCCAAGTCCTGCCTATTCTATACTCTTCCTGACTTTGAAAGTAACACTATCCCTTCTTTGTTTTTCATATCCCAAGTTGTAAACAGTATGATCTTCTCACTGAAACAGTCCAGTTCCAAAACATTTTACTTTGCTGTTGCCTAAATGTTGATGTGTTGATTATTCCACCTATCACTTTGTTGAGCTTTCGCATGTTCATGTTTTGTATAATATGTTCTACTGCTCCCACTGTAATTCTGTCTTACCACCTTTGGATTTTCTTTATCTGCTTGCAACCAGTAGCCAGTTGTTTCAAAGACTTTAATGTAGCCATATTATAAATCCGTAAATACTCCCAAAAAAACCTCCACTCTTTTCCAGTGGCATGTTGAGTTCCTTCTGACCCAAATGGTCCATCATCTGCCAGTATATTATCGTTATGCTTATATTGTATTTCCATGTGATTTTTCTTTGTAAAATACAGGAGTGGATTACCCTTGCTTCCAACAATGCCTTTCCCATTCTCCTTAAAGTGATCATTCACTTTAAGCTGAAAATAGGTGCATGTTTGCTTCCTTGCTTTCTTGCTTGCTTGTTTAAATAAGCAATGGGGATGTCCTTTACACCTTGGGTATTCCTACTGGTAGTCTTGGCATACACTACTAGAGTTCTTTGCTCATTCCCCCCCCCCAGGAGGACACATTACAAGTACCCACTTGCCACGAGGAGTCAGAAAAGCAGGACTTGAAGGGAATAGGTTGCTATTTACTTTCTAAGCCCAATACAAGATTTTCACTTTAGCATACAAAACTTAACATATACTTGTATTCAGTGGTGGGATTCAAATAATTTAACAAAAGGTTCTCTGCCCTAAAGACCAGCTGGGTGGGCATGGCTTGATGGTCATGTGACTGGGTGGGCATGGCCAACTCAACGTCAGTCACGTAAATGGGCACTTCACCTTAGCTGTTACAATGTCATAAGGGTTAACTGAAAAGGCAGTTTCTGTAAGCAGGGAAATACAGATTAGGCTAGAAATAACACCAGAATGTTTCCTTCCTGCCTTCCTTATGGGATTAGCCCTGTAAAGTGGAAAAAAACAAAATGAGATTTCTTCCAATAAGCGGTTCTCTGCTTAGAAAGTTAACAACCGGTTCTCCCGAATAGATGCGGACTGGCTGAATCCCACCACTGCTGGTATATTTTATCCCACCCCTCAATTTTTCAGCAGACATCTTTGCAAACACTGCCATTGTTATCTCTAACGTAAAGAATGACAGTAACTTTTTTTGTGAAATTGAGGCAGACTTCCTCCCTGATGCATTTAGCATGGCACACACACACACACACACACACACACACACACACACACTTATTTACTCAAACCTTTTGATAATTCTGGTTTGGGATTTATATCTGTTATGCTGTTATTTTAATCACTATTTATATTATATCTTTATAATCTTCCCAGAGTATTGCACTGTCAACAACTTATCTCCATCCTCTACTTTCTTCAGTGTTCCCTTTTATGTTCTCTTTCTTTATCCATGCTACTGTGATTATCTTTCTTTTCCATTTGCAAAAAAGAGGTTTTTATACTTGCTTGTTACAAATTACGTCATTATAAAAAATCAGAATACTTTATAAGCCATTATTTGTAGCAAGGAAGCAAGAGAGAATGTCACACACTAAAGGAAGCATTAGGAGAGAGAAATTAGCCCATCTCACTAGTAGTATGATCAAAATCAGAGTCTGGGAGCAGGGGGTTAAGGTCCTTAAACATCATTGTATTGGGTTATAAAACTGTCAGTCATATGCAGTGTTGTCTTTATTATCCATAATTAGGAAGAAATCTTCTCAGATTAGTATTCAGTCTTAGTGCATGGCTCCTGCAGGAGTAAAAATCCAAAAGAATTTAAAATGCTTGGCACTTGTCTTATATTGCCTACCATGCTGAGTTAATTGCTAGTTAATGAAATCCTGGTTTAGGAAATTTAAAACTTCTAAATGATAAGGAGATAGATTCTTAAAGATGTAGGTTAATATGTGGCCTTTTTCAAAAATGCTGTGCTATAGGTACTTGATAAAAAGTTGCAATTTAGTAAATGCCATGAATCTCTATGTAATTATCCTCAGATAAAAATGCATCTAGTCAAGTTTGGCTAATGTTGAAAAACTAAACAAGGTTAGACCACTGCTACTGGGATAGGAGCTAATCAAACATCATAGGGCTGTAGACTAAACAAAGAATTCAAAATATTTCCTGAAAGATGGCAAAGGCAAACTATTTCCATACTGTTGTCAAAAAAAACCTACATGAGTCCCGGTAATCACAAGAAGTCAAGCTCAATTTAAAGGAGATTTTTAGATTTACCATAATTGATTTTAGGTTAGTATGAAAATATGATCCGAGACAATTAGTCACCAATGAATGTCTCATCTTAGACACATCAATACTATATCATGTCACTCATGTTGATGCTCAAACAATTGCAAATTGCTTTAATTCTCTCTTTCTTTCTTTCTTTCTTTCCTTCTTTCTTTCTTTCTTTCTTTCTTTCTTTCTTTCTTTCTTTCTTTCTTTCTTTCTTTCTTTCTTTCTTTCTTTCTTTCTTTCTTTCTTTCTTTCTTTCTTTCTTGAGAAGATAGATATAAACAGGTTTGCTAAAACATTTGTAAGCAAAGCAAAGATAAGATAAATTAAGGGTCCTGAAACCCAAACATATGCTATTCAGCTACCAGATAATTATGTTCTTTTGGGAGGAGAAAAATAGACCATTTGATAGATTCGTTCATAGTGACCAACAGGAAACTCTGCAAGAAATAGACTAGAGAGTTGGCTTCAGCTCAAGGTTTTCATCATATCTAAGTTAGACAGAACCAGGCCCATAGCATGTCAGCTTCATGCTGCCATTGGCTTGACCACTATTACAGACAAGGACAGTATTTTGACAAATCATATTATCAATTATGGAGAAACCTTTGCAATTCAGATTGCTAGAATTGGCAGGACAATATTCCTCTCCATCAGGCAACACAATCTACATTAGTATGCCTCTGAAGAAGCCAAGAATGATAAAAGTAAGACTAATATGCCTGTGACTTGCTCTGAGCAGTCAAGTATAATTCATTCATTCACTCACTCACTCAATCATTTATTTTCTACCCATCTCCCCCTACAAGGTGACTCTAGGTGGCTATATACATATGAAGTGTTTCTCAGATCAACTGTAACTTCCAAATAGATCAAAACATCTTCATATCAACTGGTATAGAAGTGGAACTCTTCACACAGTCCCTAGTATCAGCTAACAATATTTAGTCTAGATCTTTTCCATGCACCACATTACTATCCTCTGTTTCTCATTATTACTAACTGGTGCATAAATTGCCCTGATGGGTTATTTTAAATATTTTAAATACACATGTGTGACTGGGATGTATTTTCTGACTTATTATTTCATTTCACATTATTTTAACTTGGAGAATGCCCACACAAGTTGCACAAAGCAGGCAGCCTACAGAAGCCAAAGCAGATCCCTGCAATTGCAGAACTATACAAAATCACACCTATCCCAGTCACATGCTACAGCATCACAATGAATCCCCCCCCCCCACTTTTAGGTAATATATTAAATGGGATGACAGTAAAACCAGTGGAAAAAGCAATCAGCATGAATGTAACAGCTGGTGTATCTGGAAAGCTAGGCAATACAGTTCCCAACAAATATAACACAAGGCTGGCACTGTGAGCAGCTAAATCTATGACAGCTAAATCTATGACAGCATTATTCAATATGAAGAATATTAACTCATTAGTGGGGAAAGGGCCTTAACTCGAATAATAATAATAACAACAACAACAACAACAACTCCGCCGTTGCCGGTCCCAAGCCCGGATGAGAAAGGAGGAGGGTTGGGGTCAGGTTGGCAACTGGGCCCATAAAAAAACCCCGCCAACCCATACAATATGGTGAAAGAAATGAATAAAAATTTTATACCGCATCGGTCGTCGCGCGGGTTAACAAGGGCCGCGGTGGATGTTGGGGTCCCTCGACAAGTGGGCTACAAGTGGACCAGCCAACAAAATAACAAAAATATAGTGCAGATGAAAACCTGCACTATGCACAATGGCCTGCATAATGGCCTGTTACTACAACTTAGAGCCAGAAAAAAGAGGTTATTTAAAGCGAATGTATGAATTACGGAAAGAACAATATCCAGATTCAAATGTTAGTGAACAACGACTAGCAGATCAAAGGCGATTTATTATACGGAATAAAGTGTTTAGTGAAATTGAACTTGAGGAAATTCAGGCAAATTGCAAAACCAAAAAAACAATATCACAAGCGGAAATAACTGATATTCAAGACACAACTAAAGACATTATAGTAGAACTCCCAGAAGAAGCTCTCAGGGAGGAAATAACACCACCACCACTAGAACCAGTTATCACTGAACCAACTGATGAACTAACTCAAAAACAAAAAGAATTGAAGGATAAGATCATGGAACATTTTCTGCTTATGAGGAAAGGCAACGTTTACCATCACTAAAAACTGTGCCTAAGAAAATTTTGGCCCCTATCATGAAAATGGTTAATGCAGTGTTTTCAACAACTGAATCGTGATCCATCTTGGAAACGAACCAGTTAATGTACAGTGCAGCTGTAATAGTCACTAATGAACTAGGCATTAAAATCAAAGTACCTAGTCACACAACAGAAAAAAGCATCAAAGCCAAAGTGGAAAATCCGATTAGAACAAAAAGTCAAAAATTAAGGGCAGATGCTAGTAACTTAAAGAACATGCATGAGCAATGGCTTAAAAACAACAAAACCATAGATCGTCTAATCAGAAGATATAGATTGGATACAAGAAACATCAATGAAGCTGTAGAGATTGTAAAACAGCAGATAACAGCAACAGCTAGAAAAATTGAAAGATATGAGGCACGAATCATCCAATATAAACAAAATCAGCAATTTTGATCAGACCAACAGCGTTTTTATCAAAGTCTTAATGTGAATGGTGACACCAAAAGTGAAAAACCAGAAAAGCAGGCCACAGTTGAATTCTGGAAAGAATTGTGGGAAAATGCAAAGGACTACAATAAGGAAGCAAAGTGGATACATGACTTTGAGAAAAGTATTGGCAACAAACAAATGCAAGTATTAGAAATGACAAATGAGATGGTCAAAAATCGAGTAAAAAAGGTAAAGAATTGGACATCACCTGGAAAGGACCAATTACATGGTTTCTGGCTCAAATATCTGACCAGTTTACATGCAATATTGGCCAGGCAACTGAATGAATTTTTACAAAAGGGCCAAATTGATGAATGGTTGACAACTGGAAAAACAAACTTGATTCAGAAAGATGCAACTAAAGGAAAAACACCTGAAAACTACTGTTGATGACAACTTGACATGGACATGGCTTAAGATGGGAACTATCAAGAAAGAAATGGAAGGTTTAATACTGGCTGCTTAAGGAGAAGCACTACAAACTAATGCCATGAAAGCAAAGATACAAAAATCCACTGACAACCCAAACTGACGACTTTGCAATAACAAAGTCAAAACTGTTTCACATTTAATATGTGAATGCAGCAAAATCGCACAAACTGATTACAAAGCTAGACACGATCGAGTTGCTAAATTAATCCACTGGTCATTATGTAAAAAATATGATTTAAATGTATCCAGAAAGTCATGGGAACATAAAGTGAAAAACATTATTGAAAATGAGAAGGTGAAGATCTTGTGGGACTTTCGAATACAAACGTCATTTGGAGAACAACACACCAGATGTCACAGTTGTAGAGGGCCGAAATGTACAGTTTATTGATATCGCTGTTCCAGGAGATGCCAGAGTCGAAGAAAAAGAACTAGAAAAAATAATGAAATATCGCGACCTGGCCATCGAAACTACACAGCTATGGATGAAGCATGTAACAGTGACACCCATTGTCATCGGGGCACTTGGCACCATGTCCAAGAATTTTATAAGATGCATCAACAAATTGCAGCTTCCTGCAATAACACTAGCAGAACTGCAAAAAACTGAGCTACTTGGAACATCTTATATTTAAGAAAGTACTTGGTTGATACCTAGGACGCTGGCAGCAAACCGTATCGACCAGTCCAAGGTATTTGTAATGCATTTTTGAATGTTCAGTTGGCTGAGTTTCATGTTTAATGAATAAAGTATATAATAATAAAGAAGAAGATTTCGTGATGTTAAACCAAGATTTAGACTATGCCATCTTTGACTTTAAACAAATATAAAACATAAAATGACCCCTGGAAGATCATTCAAACCTTCATTAGGAGGGAGGGAAGGAAGGAAGGATCTATAACCCAATTAAGCCAGAGCTCTTAAATCTGAGTTAAAACTTAGTTTCAGGGGTATTGGAGCAATAACACTTTGCTTAAATCTAAGGCCTATTTCACATAAATACATGAGGTAATAAAAATGTTCCTGGACTTTTTTTGCAGCTTGCAAATGATTAGGGTTTTTTTAATGTATAAATGTCAGGCAAAATAATTTTGTCTTCATCCTGACTTTATTAAAATGCAGATTGTAAATCTGCAGGAAATCTTCTTGAGGAAACACTGAATTCCCAATGTAGCATATTCCAGAATTATGTCAGTCAACCAGAAAACTTCCCTTCACTTCCCCCCTTGTGAGACAAATAAAAGTCAATTATACTGTTCCACATCCAATGTCTCTCATTAGGTTTATAACATATTAAATACATATCTATAGTATATGCACAAATTTACCTATTACTGTAGATCAGAGGGGCTATATTGCATGAGGTGACAGTCACATGTCCTCTATATATTCATAACATCACTTTCCACTTGACTGAGTTGCATTCTCTGCAGTGTAAGTAGCAGCAGGTGATGTTCTGGGTCTCTCATTCAGAATTACTGTGGCAGTCCAGGAGATATGGACAAGTTGACAGCAAAAGTGACAAGAGAAGCCACAGTTGAGTTGCTGGGCTAGTTCATTTGAGCTTGCTACTTATGTTACAGAAAATTTCACTATCATCATGAGATTTGCTTCCTTTATATGCTTTCCACTGACATGGTTCCTTAAGGGTTTTATATGGCTTACCCCAAATTATTTATTTATTCATTCATTCATTTGTTCATTCGTTTTATTCAATTTCTATAGTCCTCCACCCAGTTCAACCAATTTATTGAATTTATTATTCATTTGCCATAGACTCTATCTTGGTTTAGGGGCTTTTGGTTGTCTTTGTTTTGTGATCTGCTTTGCATAAATTTTGAATTTTTATGGCTCTTTTACACTAAAGTACCACAGCTATAATATACTACATTATGAAGTAATATACTAACCCATCAAACTGGCCTCCCTCAGCAACCAAGAAAGAAACCACTTAACTCCATTTTGCAGAATTAAGAGTACTTTTACTGGTTATGAAAAGATAGCAGCTAAGTAAAGCAAGGTCTGAGGCAAAAGTGCGTGAAATCATACATATCAATATTTGTCCAACCCCCTCCCTCCGGTAACCCCCACCCCATTGTCCAATCTGCAAATCCCTCAGGTGTCATGTGGGTTTCATCTCCAGGGAGCATCATCAGGTTGGTATGCAAGACAGTTGGCCTTGACCAACTCTAAACACCAGTCTTCAGCATGCGCAATAGATGGTGAGAACAAGACTCCCTTTTAACAATCTGTCCTGTACCAAATCCTCCCCTCCCAAATACCATGGCCCCTCCCTCCCGGTTTCAATGGCAGCCAAAAACAAATAGCAAAGCAGAGGCTGACATAACCCTTAAGTACTACTACGCCAGCAAACTTTGTAATAACCACAACAGAAGATAACTATATTTTTGACCAATAAGCAGGGTGTAAATCCTATGAAGATGGAAAGGTGGTCTCTGAAAGTTAACCTTTTAAAAAATCTATCAGTTCATAGAAATATCTTCATGGATTAATTTAAAAGATTGACCTAGATATCAGGAATGAATCTGCATTGAACTGAATTCTCAGGCTTTACATCATGGGTGTCCAGCCTTTCAGATTGCCTGAGCCACATTGAGTGAAGAGGAACTGTCAGGCTATACATAAAATATATAAAATAGTTAATGTATATAAATCACATAATAATGTCATTTTTTTTACAATCTTGAGGGGTCGCATTACCAGCTATCCGGGGCCACATATTGCAGGATAATAAAAAAAATTCATTCCTTTAATACAGAGGACAGATAAATCATGAATTTCAGACACAATCAAGATAAATACCTTATTCTTTTGCTCCAAGTTATCTTAGGACAGATAAATGCTTTTCCAGGAGACAAGTACGTTCTGTTCACTTGAATATACATGCAAATAAATGATTTTACAAAGCTTTTATAAAAAATAGAATATTTTTAATAAAGGGCCTAACTACTTGAAAGTGTTAGGTCCTTTATAGGCAATTACATTTAGTAAGCACCTTGCTGAATGAGATCGCCTTGATTAAGATGTAATTCAGAAGCAGAAACCATAACCAAAAACATGTCTCGACTAAATATTTCTGAACATGTGTATACTTTATTACTTAGCATTTCTCTTTATATTTCTTCCTACCCCCCATCCCTCAGCCCCACCCCCACCCCAAGTATTTTGATTCATTCAGGCTCTGTCCTAAACCTGCCTCCCTCTAAAATGGAAATAGTGTGAGAAGTAGTACCTTTGTTGTATTGGGATTCTATTGGAAATATGGATTACAGTATTGTGTGAAGAACATTTATTACTCTGAGCTGTGACTCAGACATTGTTACATTTCTAAGGTTATAGATTTTCCTTCAGCTAAACTAAGGCTGTAAGTCACTGTGACAGCTGTAATGTGTGCAGAACCATAGAACCAGATTCTATTACATACATATTTTTCCTAGAGGTTTATGATGTTAAAAATGTTTCTTCTGCACCCTCTCCTCCTCCTTTCTGTGCCTGTTGTGTGTATATATAGGCGAGTATAACATTGAAGTCAATTTCCAGATCAAATCTTCCCAGGGATACTAGTTTGTCTTTTGAAAAAAACAGAAGGGGGGGGAGAGAAGACCGAGGAAAGTGGAACACAGCATACAAACTAATTATATTCAAGCACAATATTGAATTGTAATAAAAGATGAATGACAGAAAGCCTGTGTCATTGTGAGGAATGGGAAAGGTTACAGAAAGCTGAAGCTGGGAAAGGATTTATCATGTGCAGTGGCTTCAGGCATTGTGTTGAAAGATCTGCAAGCTTATTTGCAAGGGTGTCTGACAGGAAAATAGAGCAGACTCCACTAGAAAGAATGGTGATAGATTTTTATCCTTTATACATAGCAAAGATAGAAAGATGAATCAGGTTTTTCATTTAAAAAAAAATCTATGGGAAATTGCAAGGCAGGGGAAAGAGTGAGGGGAGGGAATCGTCAAACTCATTTTAAAACTCCGGCAGTTCCCTAAATTCAGAGAGTTGATAGAAAGCAACTGATCCATAATTTCTCCCATTGTAAGCATAATCCATTCCAGGGGGTTTGTACAGAGAACAAAAACACTACAACAATTGAAGACTACTGGAGTGATTTTGAGTGTTGCTTGCAATCCTAGGCAAAGAAACCCTCACTTTTTAGCTAGTCCTGAGAATTCAGACCTAGTAATCAGAATATTGCAGTGGAAGGAGAAAACAATGGATCCCATCTGGATCACTTACCGATCTTTCAGAGTCATGCTGGAGCCCATCCTCAGGGAACTTCTCTCTACCAGAATGTGCACTTTAGGCTATTCTATTTGATGGATCATATTGGATCCTGTAACACTATCCTAGGACACATATATTTGCCTTCATTCATGAGAAAACTGACTTTCTGTAATCATTAGAATGCAAAGCAGTTTTCATGCTTCCAAGCCATCTTTTCTTTTTGGACTTCAGGCCTGCCACACTTCCTACTGTGGGAAAATGGGAGGGGGGTTATATGGAGATGGGTGATATGTAGCCATAATAACATTCTTCTTAGAAACTCAAAGTTGTCTTTGTCTCTGCACCTGGCTGGAACTGGATGGGAGGAATCTATCTTCATGG
Source organism: Thamnophis sirtalis (assembly GCF_051295495.1). Lineage (NCBI taxonomy): Eukaryota > Metazoa > Chordata > Lepidosauria > Squamata > Natricidae > Thamnophis > Thamnophis sirtalis. Next base: position 123,925,646 of record NW_028261381.1, read on the forward strand.
CAGTGGAATATTTGACCATGTGATGAACTTGTGGGTGTTGGGGCAGGACCTTGAACTTTCAACTGGGTGGGAAAACCTGGAAGCTTTCAGATTTGGGTTTTTCCAGATGTGCCAATTTGGATCTTTTATTGGAACTTTGAAGAATCTCTTGCCTCGGACTCTGATTTTATATTGGATGCTATTTGGAACCCTGACAGCAGAATTGTCAACAAGTAGGGTCATCCATGGAAGGAGAATCAATCAAATAAACATCAACATTTTGTGTGGAGGCAACAAACATTGAAATTTGACAACATCAAAATAGCGGGCACAATCAGGTAATCGATGCCCCACCTTTTTAAAGGATCTCCTGTGCATTGCACACAGGTAAAGAAAGCAGGACTTCCATTTCAGAGTCAGTTATGCTATTTTGATGACATTCATACAGATACCACTGTCAATCTGTAATTTTAAGTAATATTGATAGTGATCAAAAAGAGAAAACAATACAGTTTGGCTTTCTCCAAGATGACCCTCTCAAGTATGCTTGGGATTCTACTCCCAGAACTCACAGCCATGTGGCTGAAGAGAATTTGTGGTTCTGAGTCCAAAACTAGGGAAGAGTGATATGTTGAGCCAAGATACCCCATTATTGTTCTTTAGCATAATACCACATCAAATCATTGCTTATGAATTAATTTTGTATATAATAAGCTTTCCCATATAACAAACAGCTTTTCAGGTATGACCATGGCCAGAAAGTTGTAGTGAGGATAAACAATTCTTACAGTATTTTGGTGAGCTCAGTGATAAACCATTAAAATAGAAGGATGGTTGTTGGATGAACAGATGGGTTTTTTTTAAAAAAAAACTATGTCTGTTTTTTAAAATGATGACTTGGTTATATCATAGCAAGGTCAGTTTCCAATGCTTAATAATAAATCATTTATACTTCTGCTACAATAATATTTCCAATTAACTCAAGTACCGGAGTTTCTCTCCTCTGCTACAGAACATTTACCATGTTCAAATAGGAATTATTATTAATGACTATATCCAGCTTTTTGTTATACCTCCATGCTGCTGTTTCACTGCATGTGTATTACAAATTTGTACAGCACTGGAAACTGCTACTATACACTCAGTATATATTGTATGGCAAAAACAAAAGCAAAGAAGGATATCCAAATATCACTGCCAAAGCACTAAACAATTCATTCCCTGATACAGTATCTGCTGTATTACATTTGCTATACCAGAGCAGGGTAGTGAGGAACCCCAAATATTGTTAAACTCCAACTCCTACAGAACAAAGCAACTTTTGGATGGTGACATATTGCCATCCTCTGTAGAACATCTGATTATATTTTCTTATAATAATACAATATGTTTTATTAGTAATAGGCAATCCCTTCTGTGCTCATAAGAACAATTTCCAAGATCTAATTCCCAACCTGAATAATAACAATAGTAATAGCACTTATACTTATATACTGCCCCATAGTGCTTTACAATACTCTCTTTAGCTGTCCATCTCAAAAATAACTCTGGGCAGAAAACAATAATAAAAATAAAACACATAAGAATATAAAACTTAAAATACATAACAGCTGAGATCATCATCTACATAATAAGAAATGCAAAAAGAAAAGAAAAAGAAGTATATATGGTGTGCATACATACATAAATACAGAGCAATTATTTTGGAAGGAGATGAAAAGGACTAAAGAAGCAGCATCCCGCAGAGTTAACAGTTAATAAAAATAAGTTAATAATTTAGAATTAATAGTTAATAAAAATAAAAATGATTAAATTATAATAAAAAAACTAAAACATGGGGATGATGGTATAAATATTTTGGAGATTTTTATGGAAATGATAATGATAAAGTGTAAAATTAAAATCACTACTATAAATGCTAGTGTGCTAGAATGAAATGAAGGAAAGCAAAGCAAATGGTGTCAAACAACCAAAAAAGATGCAGATGCAGGTGCTGTAATCAGAAAAATATAAAAATATGGGTGTGGCTTGGAATGTTTGTTCAGCATATCTATACAAGCTGATGTTAAAGTTCTGAGCAATGCACCCAGGTGAATTACCATACTTATGCACAAGCAGATGCAAAAAAAACCTTTATTAAATGCAGAGTATCGGCATGTAGTGAAATGAAGCTAGCTTTACTGGACTTCTGCATTCCAGCAGCATAGCTTGACAGCCCCCCCCTCCCCAGGTGTTCTGGAGAACTTAGGGCAATCATTCATCTCTTCTCCCTCAGTCCATTCTCAGCAGAAGCTGATCTTGACCCCTGCGCTGGGTCCAGTCACTGTTACAGCCAGCTACATAGGGCACCCACTCTTCACCCCCTCCATACTCCACCATCATCCCCCCTCGTCCCCCTACCACGTATTGCAACTACGAAACAGAGGTCAGGAACGCCTGGCTTTGGCCAACACCAGGTAAGAAGAGTGAATACACAGCTACAGGAGAATTAGTTTGCTAACTATTCCGGGGGGGGGGGGGGGTTGCAGAATTCTGGCTGCAATTATTCAAGAGTCACAATGAGAAAATTTTGGGAAGCACTGTGTAGGTTTCGGTTTATGTGCAGACCCAATAGTTGATCTTCAGCAGATCATTGGGAAATGTATGAAATGTGAGAACATTTATTGTACACATGGATGTCCACAGGGATGATGATGTAATCAAATAAATGCTACAATGATGCACTTGCATCAGGCTGTAACGTTATTTGTTATTATCTGAGGTTGCAACTGACTAAATCAGTAGATTTGCTAATTTAAAAAAATAATGAAGTGGATAGGCCAGTATTATAGAAGATTTTGTGTGAATATGAAAGTTGGTTGCTAATTGTATAACAAATGCTATACTGAAAGTAAGCCTTGCTTGAGAATAAATACATGTGTACTGAATAGCTTAACACAGCCAGAAGTAATGCAAGAATGTCTGATGTTCCTTTAGTCCTTTAACCTAATTATAGATAAGTGTTAGAAGTATGTTGGTTGAGAGCATGAATATGTGTGTATTTTTGAATGCAGATGACATTGCATTGTTACCTGATAACCCAAATGATTTGCAGTGAATGTTTGATAAAGGCATGGGATCTGGGAAGAGATGATAGAGGAAGCCTTGATAAAAAATCTGAAATGATACGAACCTGAGAATAGTTCATTTTTCAGATCAATGTGAAAATGTTCACAGTTTTATACAATGCACCATCACATATTCTGGTGTATTCGATATATGTGATCCTAGTTTATTTATGCTTCACTTCTCTATCTTTTGTCTCAGACTATTATCCTAAGATCACTAATCAATCACACATACGTATTTATATGTCCTTAACATGTTTTTCTCTAACACATCTGCATTATCAAAAATAGTTATAACCAAGATAGAATTTATATTGAAGCTCCTTCCATGTATTGGGCACTGGGGCAAGAACAGTTTTCTATAAGCAACTGCTGTTCAGTAGGTACAAAATAGCTAATACAGTATAATATCTGCACTATATATAACATGAGCACAAAATACACATCTAACTGTGGGAGAAATTAAAGACCCTAGAAAGGCTATGCATTCCCAAAGTGTTCACAGACCTATATTGCAGCAGTATCCTGAATGTTCACAGAGCATTTAATTCAAGTATTTGATGTTCAAAAGCATTTTATATTGAATGTTGTTTGTAAGATAGGAGTTGAATTAATATAATTTAGCATGCAGTAGGAATCAATAGCTGCTATACAAAAATGTTTCTAATTTGGATGTATTTGGTAGCCAGCATTATAACAGAGCTAATACAGTTTCTCGTGATAACTTATTTTACAGACACAGTTCCAGAACTGACTTCCTAATTTATTCATTAGCTTTATATATCACTTTAATCTAACAGTGTTCTAAGTAGTTTGCAGATTTCCAGGAGAGGTATATTGATCTAGAACCCTGATGGTGAACCTATGGCACTCTTCCAGGTTCTGGTGCATCCATGTGTGCCAGTTAGCTGGTCTTTGCAATCGCATGCGTGCCAGAAATTGGAAGACCAAGTGGCCGGCACACATGCACATGCAGGAAACCACAAACTCAGCTTCCCGGCATGCACATGTATGCCAGGGAGCTACTCTTCCAGTTTCTGGTGCTCCCCCATGCACGCACTCCCATTTTGGCATTCAGTGCCAAAAAGGTTCGCCAACACTGATTTACAACTTCTCCAAAACAACAGAGATGTCAACCATGGCAAAGACTGAAGACCATGGAACCTCTCCAGATAAAAATATGATAAAAGATTACTCATATATATTCAGACAGCTGCTTCTTACAAGGAGACCACAGGGCAGCAACCTCCCACAGATATGAGAAGTACAAGATGAAAGGAAGTAATCTGTCAGGCCCAAGCCCGGAGATAAAATAGTGAAATCTAGCTGAGTTCGTTCCTTTATTTGCTTACCCCTAATGGACAGAATCTTGCCAAATTAATGGCATAACTTTCTAACCTTCTAGATCAGGGGTAGTCAATGTTTTTATACCTACCACCCACTTTTGTATCTCTGTTAGTAGTAAAATTTTCTAACCGCCCACTGGTTCCACAGTAATGGTGATTTATAAAATAGGGAAGTCAATTAAATTTTAAAAAGGAAAGTGCTTCAATATCGGACAAAACCCGTACCGCCCACCATGAAAGCTGGAATGCCCACTAGTGGGCGGTAGGGACCAGGTTGAGTACCACTGTTCTAGATATATCCTGAGAAAATCTAAGGTGTGGCTATCCTGAACCTTTTCCTCCCTCCCACATCCAGCCCAGGACTGCACAATCTCTTAATCTGTGCCTCTTTCTGGGAAAGCTCTGTTTTATTGAGTCTCCCATTGCTCCTGTGGGTACATATTCCATCACGCTATCATCCAGCAAAGCCTTTTAAAGGTTCACCAACCTCACTTTCTAATCAATTTGGAAATTGCCTTTTTTAACTGTTTTAGAGTTCTTCAGATCAAGATGTTTGAAAAGTCACCTAGTGAGTTTATCTTTATTCTTGAACAACAAAAAAAGCCCTTAAAATTGAAAGAATTGAAAATAAAAAGCAAAAAGCTAAAGAAATTTTGGATCCAAAGAAGTTGTAAATGGGTTAAGGGGTAAATTTAGAATACTAAAATTTTTACTACAAGGATTTTGAAATAATTACATAAATAAGCAACCTTTCATGGGAACTAAATTGTTTTGTCTGTCCTAAATCAAAATAGAGATTTGAGACTTTATGCTTTCAGAAATTGAATACTTGAAGAGACTAACAATTCCAGGCAGAAAAAAAAACCTGTAGCTTGCCTTTTGATTTAGTTACCCCTGGAATTTACAAAATAACACAAAATATTACCATATTTAAAATACTCCAGGAGATTTTTGAAGAATGGGGTCAGAAATTACAGTATCAGCAATGATGTTTATGTCTGTGGAAAACTATGTCCAAAAGATGTCAATGAAGGACTATCAAATGTAAAATAATTTTTGCTAGATGTAGAAATATTAGAACCAGAAATACTGGATGATAATAATAATTTTTAACACAATGGATTATAAAACAATGATGACAATTAAAGTGGAAATACAAATGACAAGAGAATGAGCTTTATAAGGACTTTCTACTGTATATACAAAAGCTTTGACAATTAAAGTGGAAAAACAAATGCTAAACCAAGAGAACTACCTAGATAACTTTTTGTTGGATTTATAAAAGGGCTTTGCTAAAGCCTCAAAGAAGCCTTTGAAATGGGAGAAATAAAAATTGAAGACTGATCAAATCCTACAACGACATTTGAATGAATTAAAGATCAAGTAGAAGTAAAGGGAAGACGTGTTCCTATAATGCTCTGGAGACCCTTTATAGACATTTTGCTGACACTTTTCACTGAAAAGTTGATGATTTATGGATTTGCATACCAATATATGACAGTTACAGGAAGAAGATTAATTTGTTTATAATGATATAGTAGGTGAAGAGTTATTAAGTTTGTTTAAACTTGTGATGAAGATTAGAAATCATTTCTTTAAAAATTACTTTTTTATCTTTCTTTTTTTCTTTACTTGCACTTTTTATTCTTTTAATCTCTTTTTCTCTTTGAATTTAGTTTGCATTTGCTTTTACTATTGAAGTCAAAGCAAAAGACTTTAAGACGTTTGCAATAATAAATATATAATAACAATCAGTGACGTGCAGTCAGGGGAGGCAGGGTAAAGCCTCACCACTGTCATCATGAAAAGAAAAGAAAATGTAAAAGGAAAAAGACTGAGGTAGTTGCTGCCAGAGTCACAGTGGATGACTTTGCTTAGTGCTTAACTGTTTAAAAAAGCCTCTAAAAAACGCCCTCTACAGGAGGAGGCAGGAGAACCACATGCCTCATCTAGTCTGGCTTTATGATCACTCAAGCAGAGTTAAGCAAGGGTTAAAAGCCGAAAAATTCCTTATGTAGATGAGGCACGTGGTTCTCTCGTCTCCTCCTGCAGAGGGCACTTTTTAGAGGCTTTTTTAAACAGTTAAGCAGAGTCATCCATGGGGACTCTGGCAGCAACTAGCCCAGCCTGACATCAGCAGCTCTTGCCTTTTTCCTTTTACATTTTTACATTTTCATCATGGCAGGCAAGAGCAGAGTTGAAATCCTCTGTGAAACAGCTGGAAAAGGTATGTGGGTCAGAGGGAGGGGGAGGAATTCAAAATTAATCCTCCTGGTGCAACTTTGTGTGTGTGTGTGTGTTTGTTTCTTCACTCAAACAAACTCTCAATATCAGTGAAGAGATGGGGAAGGGGGTAGGAGAGGCAGGGAGGGCAGCCTGCCACCTCAGGTGGATGAAAGTCACTTTCTTTCGCCCGCCTCTGTGTCCGCGGCAACCTGCCAGCAGAGGTGGGTCTTTTGCCCGCCTCTGCTGGCGGGCTGCTGCTTTCTTTTGCCCAGCTGCCACTTTCTTTTGACTGGCTGCTGCTTTCTTTTGCTCTGCGTATACACAGAGGCGGGCAAAAGAAAGCGGCAGCCCGCCAGCTCACCTGCCTGAGAGGCTGGCAAAAGAAAGCAGCAACCGGGCAAAAGAAAGCTGCAGCCGGGCAAAAGAAAGTGGCAGCCGGGCAAAAGAAAGCTGCAGACTGCCAGCTCAGGCGGGCGAGCTGGCAGGCTTCTTCTTTCTTTTGCCCGCCTCTGTGTCCGCGGCAGCCCCAGACACAGAGGCAAGCAAAAGAAAGCAACAGCCTGCTAGCTCGCCCGCCTGAGCTGGCAGGCTACCGCTTTCTTTCGCCCGCCTGTCAGACCCCAGGCGGGCGAAAGAAAGAAAGTGCTTTAGACAGTGGGGTGTCGGGGGAGAGGACTGCCTCACCAGCCATAAACCTCACACAAGTCACTGATAACTTTTGCATCTTGGAGCGAAGGGAAAGGACGCGACAAACGGGTATGCAAACAGCAACCTTTATTGAGAACAGAGTGACTACGATTCAACGTGGCATGGTTCGCGCCAAACATTTATACCTCCGGGTTTGAACGAGGAGCCAATGGGGCGTCGAGTAGCTCGACCAATCAGGGCGAGGATTGAACCGGCTCCGCCCGGGAACCAATCAGAAGGGAGTCCTTTATTCCCGCGCTTGTATTTCCCGCGCTAGTATTCAACACCCCTCCCCCCCTAGTCAACGAGTTCCCTTAGGAAGGGCAAACATAGTCTTGTAAGTAGGTGGGACGGTGACGTTCTCGTCCCGACCTTCGTGGCTCCCCGGCGGTTGTCGTCGGGGGGGGAACCGCCGGCGGAGGTGTGTCCGTGGCGGGGCGGTGAATCTGCGACGCGGCCCCGTGAGATGGCGCTGGCCCCGGGCCCCGTGCCCGATGTCCATTTGTCCGGGGTGGTGTCTCCATGGCAACAGGAGTGTCCAACAGTGGCCCCGTGCAGTCTGGTTGGGGTGTAGGTTCAGAGTCTCGATAAGGGCTTCGAGGAAGGGAGTAGCCGGGTGAGGCGCGTTTGTCCGAAAGGTTCGCATCGGCTTGTCCCCCGTTCCCCGGGTGGAGGCGGTCCGTTGGGAGGAAGGTCATCGAGGGTGGCTCATGCTGAGAGCGGGTGTCCGAGAGGCTCGGGCCGTCTGTTTCCGCGGGGAGGCGTCGCCTTAACTGGTCCACGTGGCGCCTCCATTGTGTTCCGTCGGCCAGGCCGACCCTGAAGGAACAGGGGCCCGTCAGAGCTGTGATGGTTGCGGGAACCCACCGTGGATCCCCAGAAAAGGAGCGGGCCCATACAGGATCCCCTAACTTAAACGCGTGGGAAGGGAGGGCCCCCAGGTTGCTCGGCAGATCCCCTGCGTAAAGTGGATGGAGCCTGTCTAGGGGGGTTCGCAATCTCCTACCCATCAAGAGCTCCGCGGGGCTTTTATTAGTCGTTGGGCAGGGTATGGAGTGCTGGCTCAAGAGGTAAGCCGCCACTCTTTCTTGCCAGTCGCCCTGGTCCATGCGGCCCAAAGCTTCTTTGGCTGAGCGAACTGCGCGCTCCGCCCGGCCGTTACTAGCTGGGTGATAAGGGGCTGTGGCTGCGTGTCTAATTCCTTGTTCGGCCAGGAATTCTTGGAATGTGGTGGAGGTAAACTGGGGCCCATTATCTGAGACTATCACATCCGGTAACCCATGGGTGGCGAACATCTTACGAAGGGCCCTCACTGTACTCTCTGCTGTGGTGGAGGTCATGATTACCAGCTCCACCCACTTGGAGTAAGCATCGACTACTATCATGAAGTTTCGGCCGTGGAAGGGGCCGGCAAAGTCAATGTGTAAACGGGACCATGGGCCTCTAGGGATTTCCCACTCACGAGGGGCGGCTGTGGGGGGATTCGGCCTAGAGTTTTGGCAGATCCTGCATCGGCCTACGTAGTCTGCAATTTCCGAATCTAGCAAGGGCCACCACACATAGCTACGGGCTAAGGCTTTCATTCGCGCTATGCCTGGGTGGTTTTTGTGGAGTGCGGGCAGGATTCGTGCCCGCAGGGCTGTGGGGATCACTACCCTATCCCCCCAGACAAGACAACCCCCGTGAAGGGCGAGTTCGGCTTGTCGTGCTTTAAATGGTCGGAATCCTTCCGCTACCTTTTCCGCGGGCCAACCCCTCAAAACCCATGAAGCTACTTGGGATAGGACGGGGTCAGCCTTTGTGCAAGCTGCGACGTCCGCGGCAGAGACGGGGAGGTCGGATTCGGCGATGGACAAAATAGAGAGAGCGGGCACGTGGGCTGTGTCCGTCTCTGGCAAAGGGCAACGGCTCAGGGCGTCTGCGTGCCCTAGCTGCTTACCCGGACGGTATAACAGCGTATACGAATACGCCGTTAGGAACTCCGTCCAGCGTGTCATGCGGGGAGACAAAATGGGGGGGGTTGGCTTGTCGCCTGCCAGTAGCCCCAGGAGCGGCTTGTGATCCGTGACAAGGGTGAAATTCCTACCATAGAGGTAGTCATGGAACCGCTTAATGCCGGACACTGCAGCCAGGGCTTCTTTATCGATTTGGCTGTAGTTCCGCTCCGTGGAGGAGAGTGTCCGGGAATAGAAAGCTATGGGGGCCTCTGAGCCGTTCGGGAGGGCATGGCTCAGGACCGCCCCTATGCCATAGGGAGAGGCGTCGCAAGTCAGGACTAGGGGCATCCTATCGCTATATTGAATTAGGACTGCCGACGAGGTCAAAATGTCTTTTATAGCCGCGAACGCGTGCGCTTCACGGCTACCCCATTGCCAGGCCGCTGACCGGTCAAGCAGTCGGTGTAGCGGCTCAGCTAGCGACGCCTTGTGGGGAATAAAAGGGGCGTAGAAGTTTAAAAGCCCCAGGAACGCCTGCAATTCCGCCCTAGAGGTGGGTGCAGGTGCGTTTTTGATGGCGGCAACTTTGGAAGGAGTGGGGTGGATGCCTTGGGCATCGATGAGGAACCCCAAGAATTCTACTTTGGGAACAGCAATTTCGCATTTGCTGCGCTTTAGTTTCAGTCCTGCCTCCCTAAAACGTGTGAGAACCTCCCGCAGTATTTTCAGGAGTTCCGAGTGGCTGGGGGCTGCGACCAGGACGTCGTCGAAGTAGGGAACGACGCCTGGGAGCCCGTGGAGCAACCGCTCCATGAGGCTCTGAAAAATCCCCGGGGCAACCGAAACGCCGAATTGGAGGCGGCGGCAACGGAAGGCCCCGCGGTGGGTGACGATGGTCTGGGCTGTAGCCGCATCGTCGTCTACGGGAAGCTGCTGGTAGGCCTGTGCCATATCTAGCTTGGCGAAAATGCGGCCTTGCCCTAAGGAGTGGAGTAGGTGTTGCACTACGGGAACCGGATATGGATTTGCCTGCAGGGCCAAATTGATGGTCGACTTATAGTCGGCACATATTCTCACCGATCCGTCGGGTTTGACCGGGAGGACTATGGGGGTTTCCCAATGGGCGTGATCTACGGGCTCGATTACCCCCTGCTCTATAAGCTTATCAAGTTCAGCGTCTACCTTTGCTCTCAATGCGAAGGGGACCCTGCGTGCCTTCAGCCTAATGGGAGCGACCTGGGGATCGAGGCAGAGGGAAATGGGGGTGCCCTTATAACAGCCCAGTTTCCCATCGAACACATCTGCGAACTCATCTAGAACGCTATCTACGGTGAGGGGGACTACCCTGTGCACCCCCTCTATGGTGAGGCCCAAAGCGGGAAACCAATCCAACCCGAGGAGAGCGGGCAGATCGTTCCTGACGATTAGAACTGGGAGTTTCCCCTTAAAGTCTCCGTATTCCACCTGGATGTGGAATATTCCTGCCGTGGGAATCCCATTTCCCTGGTAGTCTAGGAGGGAGACCCCGACGGGGCGCAAATGGCTCTGGGGAACCCCGGGACAAAGGCGGGAAAACAGGGCCCAAGATAGGAGAGAACGGGAAGACCCGGAGTCCACCTCCATTCGACAAAGCTGACCTTCGAGTCGGACGGCGGTGCTGATTTTGCGATCGCCGGCGGGAACGTGGGAAGCCTGGTAGACCACGCAGTCGGCGCTGGAGGGCTGGTAGGTTGAGTGGCAGTCCTCAGCTCGCCTCGCAGGACGTGGCTGTTGGCGGCGTTGCGGTGCCTGGCGCTGGTCGCTGGGCTGCATGAACGATGGGGCTGGCACGAGAGCCCGGCAAACCCTGGCGAGGTGTCCTTCTCCTCGGCAGCGGCGGCAGACGGCGGAACGGAACGGGCAGGATGCGCGGCTGTGGCGGCCGCCGCATCCGCAGCAAGGTGCGTTTGAGACTGGCTGAGCGGGCGTCGGTGGTTGCTGGTGTGGCCTCCGCTTCGGCTGCGTCCTCATTTGTCCGACGGTTTCCTCCTCTTCGTCTTCAGCAGGAGAGAGGTCGTCGACGAGGTTCGTCTGGGTGGAAGGCCCCGCGGCGGTTTGCGCGGGGGTTTTCAGCTGGAGGCGTTCGATGTCGGCCGTGGATTGTTCGGAGAGCTCCGCTGCTCGCGCGGTCTCCACGGCTTGCACCAAGGTGATTTTGTGGTTCCGGAGCATGCGGCTGCGCAAATGCACGTCGCGGACCCCGCATACAAACTGCTCCACGAGGTTCTCCTCCAGGTCTGCAAAATCGCACTGGGCGGCCACTGTGCGCAAAACCTCTAGAAACTGGCTGATGGATTCGTTGGGCTTCTGCACTCGGCGGCGGAAGGTGAAGCGGCGTGCGATCAGAGAGGGTGAGGGAGCGTAGTGGTTCCTCAGCCTGGACATCAGCTCGTCCCACCCAAGTTTGTAGGCTGGCCTCGGGGCGGCCAGGGCTCTCGCAGAGGCGAACATGGAAGGCTCACAGCAGGACAAGAAGAAGCTGCATTTCTCCTCGTCGGTCTGTGCCTGGTTCTTCGATGCGATTAAGTAGCACTCGAAGCGCTCCATGAAGCCGTCCCATGATTCTCCGGCGGATCCGAATGGCGCGAAAGGAGGAAGCGCTGATGCCATCGTGGTGTGGGGCCGGAGAGGGGGAGGAAGAGGGCGGAGAAAATTTTGCGTTCGCTGCCGGAGTTCTCAGCCTGAGGATAGTGTTCGTGCTGGTTCAGACGCGGTGGCAGCTGGCTTGTTCTTCTCCGTGGTCGCGGGAATCGGTATCCCACCTTCGTCGCCAGTTTTGCATCTTGGAGCGAAGGGAAAGGACGCGACAAACGGGTATGCAAACAGCAACCTTTATTGAGAACAGAGTGACTACGATTCAACGTGGCGTGGTTCGCGCCAAACATTTATACCTCCGGGTTTGAACGAGGAGCCAATGGGGCGTCGAGTAGCTCGACCAATCAGGGCGAGGATTGAACCGGCTCCGCCCGGGAACCAATCAGAAGGGAGTCCTTTATTCCCGCGCTTGTATTTCCCGCGCTAGTATTCAACAATAACAATACAGTATTAATACATTTCTCAATGCAACATAGAGCCTCTAGGGAATAAATCTCACACATTTATTCTAAAAAGAAAAAGAAGTGTAAATAAATTGTGGTGTCTTGTCTACATGGAATAGGGCGACCGGATCTGTAGTGGAAGTAGTTGGCACTAAGAAGTTAGAGATATCTGTATTTGTTTGCTGTTATCTTACAGTGCTCTAAATTTTTGCTGCTTAGATCTGATAGGCTACCATATAGTAGGAGAATTAGGTAGAAAACCTGAGTTGATTTCCATTAACTGTTTGCATTTTCAGTAATTAAATAATTCATAACAAGTAAGGCTATAGATTTATTCAGGAGCTTTAGTAATGAGCATGGTGGTGCAATGGTTAGAGTGCAGTAGTGCAGGCTACTTCTGCTGATCACTGGCTACTAGCAGTTTGGCAGATCGAATCTCACCAGGCTCAAGGTTGACTCAGCCTTCCATCCTTCGGGGGACCCAGATTGTTGGGGGCAATATGCTGACTCTGTAAACCATTTAGAAGGGCTCTAAAGCACTATGAAGTGGTATATAAGTCTAAGTGCTATTGCTATTGCTATGCCAGAAGACCAAAATCAGTTTTCTTTTCCTATGTTAGAACACCCATGTCTTTTCTCTTAGAGAGACATTGCAATTACACCATTACAAATGAATTCACTGTAGTGCTTGGATATGTTGTCCTGTTTCGTAGCCTACTGTCTGAATTACATAACCTTCAAGTGCCTTTGAAGGCTAGGAAGTCTATGGAAATGCTTGCAGAAATTCCACAGCCCCAGATAAGAAAGTGATTATTAAGAGACCATGATCTCACAACGTGATTGCTATTGCCAAAACTGTTAGCATTCAGTTCAAATTCATTCTACTTGAATAGCAATATTTGTTACACTTTTCAGCAGGGAATGATCACCACTAGACCCCTTATTACAAACTTCTACAGTGAATGCTTTGAAAAGATTTTCCATTTCTACAGTTTTCTCATCCCTTTTGTTCTTTGTGCATTGTTTTCTTTTAGCAAGAGAGCATAGTGGGACTAAAGAGAGAAAAAACCCTAGAATTTCAAATCATTTCAGTTATGCAGCTAATGCTAAAACAAGAATTGAATACTAAGCAAGAACAGAGAATAGCTCATTAGAAATATATACACTTTACATTGCTTTAAGAATAAGATTATTTCTCCCTGGTAGAGCAAGGCAAATGGCCAGCAGTTCAGTGACACCAGTATTCCCATCTTAAATGTGGGTGCTTTGACATTGTAACAGCTTTCCAAGGACTGAAACATTAAACTACCTCATGTGGTCAAAGAAGCCACCTTCTTTCAGTATAAATCAAGTTTTCCCAATGGCTATTTGTGTTTTTATAAAGTCTCATTGCATACTTGGTGTTGCTAATAAATAGATGTCTTGTCTACTTCGTTCTGTGCTTTACATCCTGTCCTTGTCAACTTCCAGGCATTCTGCCCACCGCAAAAAGCCTTAAATCTTACAAGAAATAACTGGTGAGTACATTTATCCTTCTTAAGGTCATTTCAAAATCTTCAATATATGTGTGAGCAATGTTTCCAGAAAAAAAAGTTCAAGTGAGAGAGCGTTTATTTAATAAACATAAAAAAATAGCACTTCCTGTGCTTTCACAGATTGGAAATGAAAATAATTCTTATAATTAATTAAAAGTCATAGTAATTGGAATAGACTTGATCTGCACATTTTACTTCAGCCTATTAATGAACATTAATTAATATCCCACTTAAGAGGGTTTTTTTTTAAAGTTAGGAAAATAACTGTTATTTTATAGAGAAATGTAATAACATTTCATATTAAATGAAATCTGTTCATTTTACTGACATTAATCATTAATGTTTTAATTCAGATGAATTTAATTTATGTATTGCTCCTGCAAAGGCTTTTCTACTTTAATTACTGTAGTACAATAAAAGAGCTAGTATGCGTATGTATCAGTTTCGCCTGGAACTGAATAAGGAAGAAATACAACACTGCATTTTTCTTGAAAGAAAAAAAAAGGCTACACACATTTGTTTTTCCAGTTAGCAGCCATAAGATTTTAAAAAAATTAATGGACCCAAAATGGAAATTGAAACCGAGTTAAATAAAATAAAAAGATTTGTTTGCAAAACCAATTCAGCAATTCAGCCATGTTGATTTTTTCAATAATATTTTTATTAGAGACATAAATACAGTGAAACATAAAGAATATAAAGTAGAATTTGCTACATACTGTGTAATATACTTTCTTATATTATTATTTACTCTTATTTATTTCAAACACCACCCGGATAAACTCTCTCTTCCAAACATAGTATACTTTTTAGTGATCTCATTCTACCTGTCCCCATGAACCAATTAAGCCTAATGGTATATTTTAATTTCTAATTTTGAAACAGCTGGTTAACAATAACAGAGATCTTTAATAACATAACTTACTAACCAACAAATGGGGTATTGGTTGGGCATTTGTCCACACCAGCAGATGTATTCTATAATGAATAGCTAATAGCACTGACGGAAACATTTTGTAAACCATTTCATTAAAGGCTTTATCATTCATCAGTACTAAACTGATTTTCATGTTTCAAAGTGCTTACTATTATTGTAAAAATGAGGAGGATACGTTATATTTGTTTAAAAATGTTTCAAACTTTTAAAGGACTTTACTTAGTATTTCTTATAATTATAACCTTATAATACCTCTGTAGGGTATGCCATTTCTATTAACCACTATAGCAGTAGTTCTTAATCTGTTTGACCCAATTATCCTAATCCTTGTCTTGAATAATGTAATTACCTCTACAAAAAAACCCCAAAGTTTATTGTTTTACACAACATCTGAGCAATTGGCAGTCCCAGACTGGATTCTTGATTGACAAGCAAGCAATTACAAATTGCTCCATTACACCCAGGACATGCCAGTATTACCCTCTTGGGGGTAATTGTTCCTACTTTAAGAACCACTGCACTATAATAAAACTTTCCTTAGGTTGAACTTGACTCTGGACAGGAGGGATACAACAGAATGACTTATCCATGTAATCTTTTTGGCAACAGTTGAGCTAGTTCACAAGATAAGATTCTCCTGGATTCATAGTTCCTGCTTCAGCAGCTGGTAGGAACTTTCACAATTATATCTGATACACCAATAGTAATCCTTCCTGGATATAAAATATGAAGTTGGTTTACTTATTCAAGGTTAAAATATTTCTGGTAATAGACACCTGCTGAACAGGACTAAAATGATGAGATTTTAAAGATTTGTTTATAGATAAGAGATGGATATTGGGATAAGAAATCATTTCTTCTGGGTTGGGGGTGGTAATAAGTTACTAAAGTTGGTTATTATTATATTATTTATTTATTAAATTTGTTTGCCACCCATCTCATTATAAACTGAAGTTATACTTGGTGTGATGAAGGTATGAATATGTATAAAGAGTACATGAAAGTACAAGAGATTAATTCAATGAAGACCTTTAAGGGAGAAAAATAGATTTCAAATCATTCTTGAAAAAGAGAACCCTTTCAAAACAGTAGATGATTCCTATGTGGACTTATGAAGTGATTGCACCTGAAGGACATGTGAGAAGAGGATCAAGCTGGAATTGACCATGTCTTGTTAGAAGTGATAGAAACAACAGCACTTTACAGTCAATACATATGAGGTATCTAGTGTGCCATCTGGATGCTTCTAAAATTCACTTAGCCTGGCCAACTGGACTTTGAGTTGGATAGATAAGTATTAGTGCAAGCATAATATTAGCTGCAAAATGAACAACAAAATTTGCAAACCTGAATTTGTTTTTATATGTCCTGATTCTCTGGATTAAAAAGAGGAAATATTACATTAAGTGTTAAATAAATAACTTCTTTATAACCCTATATGTAATAGTGGCAACTTTTGACATATCTTTTACTGGGACTATAAAGAAAAATGTATTTTATAATTATATCACTTAGATAAATACAAAATTAGAAATGAAATGTTCCATATCTTTCCAGAACATGTTTCTGTTCGTGAACCTCCTAGACTATGTTAATTTGGGAGTGATATTATAAGTTTCCAGAAGTAAATCATGTTCAAGTTATCCTGGATATAGCATTACAGGGGGGAAAAGCCATGGTCAAGGGTTCTCTAGAATGTTTCATTTCCTAATCACCAAAGTTTACACATACCTCATATACTCAAAATAAGAATAACAGAGTTGGAAGGGACCTTGGAGGTCTTCTAGTCAAACTCCCTGCTCAATACCATGTCAGACAAATTGTTGTCCAATCTCTTCTTAATTAATCATTTTCCCTCCATACTTGTTATGTGTTATTCTGTCATTCCCAGGGAATGGGGAAATGAAAAATTTGTTGTTGTTTTTTTTAAAAAAAATAGAAACTACAGTGGTGACCAATGGCAATCAGACCGATTAGGTACTCAGTCAACACACATTTTACAACATATGCATAATTTTCAATGGCGGGATGAAAATTTTCAACAGAACAGTCAATCATGAAAGAAAAGCAAACTGTTTCTTATCCTATAGTTGCCAGAGCAATTTTCTTAAGCACAAATAGAATTTGGGCCTTTGTTGTGTCAGTGGTTAAACTGTACAAAAATCAGATTTCATTGTATTGCACTGCCCTCTAGAGCTAAGGAAATAATTTTTTCACTGTGGTCTTAATAGTTTTTTCATATACAAAAATAAGTATAGAGAACATTGATTCTACCAAAAGGAAGGTTATGATAAATGAGTGATGTTTTTATGTAAGGGAATAATTAAGGAAAGCGCCAATGTATTGATTTCCAAATCCTTATTTTTTATTAAAGTGTCAGGCTGAAGAGAAAATTATTAATATTATTAAAATGTATTGGTACAAATACATTTTTGTGAGCATTTATCAGTTGCCAGACATCTTTCTCCAGAGATTCTTCTACTCTTCATGAGAAACAAAGATAAGAAAATAGGTAATGAGTTATTGGTTAGTCTACCAGGCAACAAAAAACAACATCATGAAGTAGCTGTCAAGAAGACAAGGGTTCAAGAAGAAAATTGGGGGAAGGGTTATACATATACAGTAACCATTATCGGAAAATAAAACATTGCTAACTCTCAAACATGCATGTCCCCAAAACAGAGGAGGAAAAATAGATACACTTTTATATAGATGTTTTAATGTGGAGAGAAAGAACTTGCAAAAGAGATGCACACTAACAATTTATCACAGTAAAATAAATAGGAATAATTGATAGCTCTTCAATAATGACTTAGACCAAGTTAAATCCAAAATGCTACAGAATTCATGGAAGCCTGGCACTCAGACAAATCCACCGTCAACAGGCACATAGAGATAAGCAACATCTACATATCATTCAAAAGAGACAGTCAAACTGAAAAAGAAATAAAAAGAACAAAACATCTCCTTGCCAGCAATCAACAACCAGATCAGCAGATAGCAACATCAAGATTCACACTACTAGACCAACAACCAAACTGCAAACAACACTCCAATCAAGGAATTACAACTCTGACTAACAATCAAAAGTAAACAACAGCCTAATTAAGGAACCATTAAGGACACTCCCACCAACAGGGCAAACCACTTATATATAACCAAAAAGCAAGTTCCACTCACTTCCAGCATTGATGACGTTACCTAGTTGAGTAATGAAATGTCTGCAACGAAACAACCAAGTTCAAAGAATATTAAAGACCCCACAGTGATTACTCTTTTCAAAATCTCAAATGTTTCAACCTTATTCTGGACCTTATTTTTTGCCCCTACCTATTTAACCTGTATCTTTTATGCCTTTGCTTTCTCCATCTCTAGATAAATTCCAGGTCAGTATTTTTCAACCTTGGCAAGTTTATAATGTGTGGACTTCTACTCTCGGAATTGCTCAGCTGGCATGTACAGACCCCCCCTCACCCAGTTTGATTTGGGACTCATTTCAATTAGCTGTTTATCCTTAATGATCCAAGTATGAACCCAAAGATTGTGAAGAATCATCAACCTACTGCATAACCAGAACTTTAAATGAAGAATCTCCTGTAAATACTACTACTTCTGGAGGTACGTAAGGCTGAAGCCAATCAGAGAAAAGCTTTCTCAGACATGGTATCCTTTATATTTGTATTTATTAGTCTGTCAAACATGTAGACAATAGCAGGTATAAATATAAACATGGACATGAATGAATGAAATGAATACAAATAAATGGGGACAGTAGGCACACTTGTGCGCTTATGTAGGAAATATATCTTAGGAAAGGGGTGAGGTCCAAAGTACACAATTTAAGGTTGAAATTGTGATGGTTAGAGGATGTAACAATGGGGTCAGGTAGAGTATTCTTTATGTGGACTGCATTCCCCAAAGGCAGTTGTTTAATGATTTTCTCTTTCACCTCTTCAAATAGACTCTTTTCCCACCCTATTTTCTTGTATTCTTTCTTTCAAGCCATCCTTGCTATAACAAACAAAAAATATATTCATAACAAGCCACCTGCTGGAGTGTGATCTAACCACAACAAAAACATAACAAATAAAACTAATGAGCAATCGAACTTACTCCAAGGGTGGAAAAATCAACATTGACCATACTCAACGTTCACCATGAGGCATTTTAAAGTCATGATGAAAATAATGCTACAAATGTAAGAAACCTGACCCTACCTAACATCTAACTTTATTAATAAGATTACAGTGAAATGGTTTTATCACCCTTCTCAGCATCTGCTCACAACCACTTCTACAATCAATCTACTTTATTGAATAATCAATCAATGAAATGCCTGCAGTTAATAAATAATAAAGCAAATTTGGGTGAGGAATATTGCTAGGCATAGAGCCAAATCAGCAGGGGGAAAAATGGCATTTGTTTGAGTCAAGGAAATACAAAATATGTGTGCAATTTCACTTTGCCTGTAGGATAATGTAACCAGCACTATAAAAATGTTCTTACAGGTGTGTCATCCAAACACATTGTTTTATAAACACACTATAAGGATCTCTGTTTTCACAGTGAATTTATCACATTCCCCTCCGTGACCAGTTAAGAAACACCATGCTCTCTCATCAAGAGAAACACAGCCACTGCTTGTAGTGTTTGCCTTCAATAAAGGAAATCAGAGAAGACTTTAATCATTCTTGTAGTTATATAAAAATGGACGGGTGACTGTAGAAACATGTATTGCTGAGAGCTATCATTTTTTCTTGGACATGGAATGGTTATCTATTAGGAGGCTTTGAAGCTTTTTGTTACAGTATTTATTCATTGTATATTATTGCCTGCAGGCTACATGGCTCACTGTTTACTAACACTCAATATTTCCAATATTTTTATTTTTGCAAAGAAGGCTGTACCTTCAGAATTTTAGTAAGAATAATTAATAATGGCAATGATAATGATAAATAATAAGACAGTTTAGCAAATGCTTTGCTAGTTTTCTTTTCAAGGACATTGTCTTCAGTGCTTGCACTTCTGATGAAAATTTTTAAATGTCTATTTTGTTCTATTTCTGTTTTTAGTGAGGGCTAATATGTCTACTCTTTGTTATTTTTTATTCTGAGATCCTTAGAAATATTTATCTGTGGAAAAAGGTATCCATTGTCAACAGAGTTAAAATCCCCATAATTAATATTTATTTTAATGTATTTATTAAACAAATTTATATAGCCAGCTAACACACATACAGTGATTCTGACCAACTTACCACATTAAAATATCACCACTATATATCACCACTATATCTCTTGAGTTCCCTAGGAAACTGTTTGAGGGGGGAAAGATTGAGCTTGTTCCACACACACTAATTTGAAAAGTAGGGTACGTCGGTAAATATTTTCATAAGCAGTACTTCTGAAGTACATCATAGCTTTTTATTCATATGTGGGATCTTTTATTTTCCAACAAAAGAATTATCAATTTATCATCAATTACAGACTATCCCTCTGTCTGTCTGTCTCTGTCTCTCTCTTTCTCTCTCTCTCCATACATGCATGCATACACACAAACACACATACATACATATGATATGTGTGTGTATGTGTGTGTGTATGTACGTATGTATGTATGTATGTATGTATGTTTATCTTTGAATAAGCATCAAAAGATTTCCTTCTCCCAAGTAATACCGTAATATGTATTAATAATTTAAGGACTATATTGTCTTACTTCGCACTAAGTTGACAAAAAAAATTAGAAAGCCTGAAATAATGACACTGAAATAGAATAGTCTAGCTACTGCGTATTTACTGTTGGTGTCGTTTTAGAACCCTAGAACAACATACAATGCCTAGCTTTACATTTTAGAATTTGTATTTCCATTTTTATAATGATAATGAGTTATAGTGATAAAGTTCAATATCTTTGCTTGTAGGTGAAAAACACTGGTATCAGCATTCACTTTAATGCTCCTCAGCTTTTAGAGTGATAATAATCCTAGAGGATAATGGAGCTGACAGTCTAGGAAAATGATATCTACCTCCACATGCTGTTTTCAATATGTCAGATTTACCATTAGTGAAACGAACTCCATTACTATAATAGCATATTAAATTATTCTTCTATAACTCAGTGGCTGGGAGTTATAGAAGTTGTTGTCAAACAGATCTGCCATCCACCAGATTGGAAAGTCTACCTTAAGACACATCAAGCAGTGACATCAAGTTTGATCAAGTATAATTCTAGAATTGTCAAGATTTTGATGGGAAAGAAATATAAGTGAATATCCTTATTTTCTATAATAACAATATTTGTTTCAGTCAACTAGATTTGACTTTGTAAAAACTTCTCCATTTAAAAAGCTTCAGGCAGTCTTAAGAAAAAGAAATACCCAAATACGTCTGAATATTTAATTATCTATGCAGGAAATGAGAAACAGGTGTAATTAAACTAACACTTTTTAAATTAAGTGACCCCTCTTGACCAGCCATCTGTGAATAATTCAGATTTTCCTTCCATTATTACTGTAAAATTAAAACGAGGGCAAATAAATGGCTAGATCCTCTTTAACTATATTTAAGCACCAGCAATATATATTTTCCACCAGTTAAAATCCTTAATGATACAAAAAAAAATCTGTCAAGCATAACTCCCCCAATTCATTTGCCTGAAACCATCAATATTTTATCATGCACTTGCAGTTGGCTTTAATTTAACAGTCCAGGTTACTAATCAAACAAAACACCCAAGTCATTAAAAGTTAGCGTGCCATTTAGAAAGTGCATTTCACGTTTATTAAAATATCTTTCATGGAGCCATTAGAAGGCTAAAGTTTTAATTACAATCAGATATTTAGTTCTACTTCAGTTATGCTTTTGGCACTTTCTTGCAACTGCCTTGATTAATCTTCCAGACAGAGCTCATCCATTACCTCCTGAAATTATTTTCCTCTTTACTTCTTCATAATTTATCTCTTTTTGTTCCCAAAACCATCACAAACCATCTTTCTCCAAACATATATATTGCATTAAGGAAGTGTATACCATACTTACCTAGAGAATAAATCACTAGAAAAGATTCCATTTCAAATGCAATTTTTACATCTACTTTGCTAAATCTTATTCAAATAGGAAAGTGAAACATAAATTTAAGTTCTCTGTGTTGTCATCTTAATTTTGCAAACTGTTTTTCTAGATATGAAACATTAGTGGAAGTCTCCTTTTATTTTTCTTATTTTAGGCTTGTCTGATTCATTCAGAATACATCATGAACTTCAACATGCCTTTCATTTTCATGTTCTTTCTAAATGCAATCCTAATATTTTCTCAGAACAACTGGAGGAAACAAATCTGTTAAAATTTGCTGGGTAAATGCTAGCCAGGATGATGGAAGACTGGAGAGACTGTTTGTTCTCTCTCTCTCTCCCGCCCTCCCTCTCTCTCTCTCCCTCCCTCCCTCCCTCCCTCCCCCACTCTCCTCCCCTCTCCCATCCCAAAATAGGCTGTTTTCGAAGAATAAGGGATACTTTAGGCTGTTTTGCAGTCTAGCTCCTTGGTTTCAGCTTCAATATCAGCAGAGCTTCAGCAACCCTACCTCCACTAGGCCGATACGATCCCATAGATTAGGCCTCCTCTGAATTCCATCAGCCGGCCAATGTCGGCTGGCAACTACCCAGAGGAGAGCCTTCTCGGTGGCTGCTCCGACCCTCTGGAACGAACTCCCCGTGGAGATTCGTACCCTCACCACCCTCCAGACCTTCCGCGTCGCCCTTAAGTCCTGGCTGTCCCGACAGGCCTGGGGCTAAAGATTTCAACCTCACTCGAATTGTATGACTGTTGTGTTTTTAATGATGTATTGTTTTTTATGTTATGACTTGTTTGTCCTCCCTCCCCTTGAGTTGTGAGCCGCCCTGAGTCCCCCCAGGGAAAAGGGCGGCATACAAATAAAGCATCTCAATCTCATCTCTCTCAATCTTTTAGCTGCTGCTTCTAAATGCATAGCCAGTCTGTAATACGGCCTCCTTCATTAGTGATTTAATCAATGATGAGAAAGCTGATGTGGCATGTATCACAAAAACTGGTTGTCTTTGGAAGAGGATAACCCTTTTAGATTTATGCATAGCTGGGTTTCAGGTGTGGCATCAGCCAAGACTTGGGAGCAGGAGTGAGGGTATGGTAAAGGAATCGCTCAGAGGTGGGTTCCTACCAGTTCGCACCTGTTCGGTAGAACCAGTTCGTCAAACCTACCGAACCAGTTAGAAGAGGTTCCACCAGTGGACCCGGAAAGCAGGCCACACCTACAGAAGAGGTTCCAAAAATTTTTGAAACCCACCACTAGAATCGCTCATGGCTCACAGGTTCTGAGATGTGAGACCTGGTTTCTTAAGATGGTCTCTAGGGGTCAGTTGGAACTGTTGCTGTAGTGCTGTACCAGCTTCCCCATTGCATAGCAATTTCCCTCCTGAGCTTCTTGAATCCATTTCTGGGTTGGCAACTTTTAGTTATGAGAACTTCCGTCTGCCTTCTCTAGGAGTGGAGCCTGAGGTGGCTTGGGAATTTATGGCCCTCATAATGGCCATGGATCTAGATCAATGGTTCCCAACCTTTCCAGCTTGGCGGTCTGGCCCAGGACATTGGGGCGTGTGAGTGGCAAGTGCACACATGAGTACACAGCTCCATTATAAACACACTATAAGAAGGGCAGATAAGTGGAGGGTGGTTGCATGCAAAACATGCATGCAAATGGAGTTTGGCATGCAAGCATAAGCACACTCCTCTTAAGCAAGCGCCCTCTGCTTGCACAACTGGAGCTTCACACATGTGTATGTGCTTGCCACTGCTTGTGCAGGTGAAGCTTCATGTGCTTGCCCATTGCTCATGCGGCCTGGTTTAAAACAGCCTTACATCAGAATCACTTTCTTTTTTTGCATATTAGAAAGATTTAAGACCTTTCAGACTGGCAAGTTTTTATTATATTCATGAGTTTCTGCCTCCTTAAAAGATGGTGATGTACATTTGATTTTAGGAGTTTCTAAATATATGATGTTTTGGGACAATGCAGCAAAAAGGTGCTTAATATATGGATTTTTGAGAGTTAACAACAGATTAAGAGGCCAGAGAGATTTGGAATTATAGTTTTGAATTATTTAGAAGATATTCTCTCATTGCAAAATTGAGGTTGCTTTCTTTTCTTTTCTTTTTTTAATGATAAAGAGATTTGAAAGCTGGGCGCTAGAGCCAGAGGATAAAGAAAATGGAACAGAAATCCTTAGTGCAAACCTTTGAATATCTTTCAGCCAGGTTTTTGGACAGAACAGATCAAATGCTTGATAAAATTGACAAGAGAATGTTCTAATGAAGTTGTAAAACAAGAACAAGCTGTCATGGAAGTCCATGAAATTAATTTGAAGGGAATTTAAATGTAATACAACCTAGTCAGTTGGATGACTCATACTTTAAAAGAGAAGAACAAATATTAAACCAGGAAACTGATCTGGATATTCCCCCGCCCCCACTTTAGTTAGACAGAGCTCCATTAAGATTTGAAAGGAATTTTTTTTAGATATGGCAAACAAAAGGATACATTTTGCTTATTGATACAAATGAAATTTGTTTAAATTCTGAAGGATTTTCATTTTGAAACACAGATCAGCAGGATAAGTCCTTTAGCTTTTCTGTTTATAGCCTTGTTTCTGGAATTATGCCAGTTTTAGAATCCAAAGAAAGTACAGTGCAGATAGATAAAATATATTTATGTAACATTTTAATGTCAGATAATGATCTATCTATATTACCTTTGAAAAATACATTACAAACTGGAAGTATTGGAAATGAGAACAATAAAAAAGATTGGCACCCTGGACTCCTTCCCAACAAGAATATCTGGGACCCTAGAGCTTGGGGAGAAAAGCTATTAACATGGAACATGATCACAGTGTGTTACATCATGTACGGATGGGAAAAGAGGACAAAGGTTTTTTTTTCTCTTTTTCAAACTCTAGCACCAAAGTTCATCCAAAGAAGTTGATTGTAAGACTTTGGAATGGAGGAAAGAAAGCACTTCTTTGCAACAAACATAATTAACATATAGAATTCATTATGATGAATCATGGTGATTACTACCTATTTTAATGGCTTTAGGAAGACCAGATAAATTTACGGACATTGAAGATTTGAGGATTCAGCATTCCCAATGGGCTGGCTGCAGCATGCCTCTAAATTGTGGCAGGGTAATAATAGCAAGACCAAATTATGTCTTCATTTCCTACCATGAGTACCCAAGCAGCATTAAGTTGGTCACTGCAGGACTAAGATGGGCAGTGGCCTGATCCAACAGGGCTATTCTTATATTCTTAGGTTCTTATTGGACAGAGAACAGAGAACAATAAACAATGTTTAATAAGATGCTGGATGTTTCTGATCTCACTAGCCTTCCAGCCTATCTTCTAATCCATTAATTTTCTCTGCTTCTACTTTCTGTATTCTCACTAACCAGCCACAGGTATCAGTTTTCCAATTCAGCTAATTATCTGTGATCCTGCTTCTTAACTGACTGTTTCTCAACAGACATGCTAACTCCACCCATCATTTCATCTTGGCTTTGCTGTCAATCTTTCTTCTACTCATTCGTCTTCCTTTCAAGTTTATTGAACCATCACTCCTTAATTTATTGCTGTTCTTATGTATATTCAAGGGGCTGCTTTAGAGAGTTTTAGCCCCAGTAGGCTAGCCTAGTCCTATGCTGGACATTAGCAAGATGCTATCTACATGCTGACTATTGCGTTCATAGAATCCCCAACACATACCCATTATCCTTCCTGTCAATCATTTCTTCCACCAGGACAAGAAAAAATGAGTATTAATTCTCTTATCCATCTCTAGGATAAACAAATTTGCATTTTTAGGTATGTATTATATTTAAATGCCCATATGTAGAAGTGTTAGTGATATGACCTGCATAGCAACTGATTAAGATTTTTTTAAAAATAAAGGCTATACTACAGATTCTTGTTTGCTGATATATTTGACAATACGGTGTCATCTAGTGTTGGATACAAGAATAACATTGCATTCATATCCACCAAATATTTTCCATCATCCCATCAAAAATCTCCAAAGCTCTCTACAATTATAATATGCATTTACAAAGAAAGATATCATTTCTAGATCATCTGTATATGTTTTATTAATAGAAATGTCCTTGGATCTTCGAAAATAACTCAGGTATATTCCATTAGTATTCACTTTTCTCTAGTTCTTTTGGAACCTCGTTACTACAAAAATTGTACTTTGATTGGGTGTGACTCTTCTGCCTACAAAATCCTATTGCTGTGACATCACAGCAGAAAATCTAATGGAATCAAGAAAGAAACAGCTGGCACAGGGATCAAAAACTGAAGAAGAATAGAGAATAGTGCATCACCAATGCTTATATATTTGTTCATGTTTATCATGCACTTATAGAAGTATGTGTCCAATAAGGCTGCCAAAAATGTATCCCAATTTTAAATATATATAATTTCAACAGCTTTCTGATAAAATTCTTGTTAGAATATTATGTTGGATTTCTTTTTTAAAAAAAGGTCAGATAAATATTACAAGGACTGAATGAAAAGTAATGCTTCCACTATTATAAGTTTCCAAAAGGTGGTAGCAATAGTGTGTTAGAAGCTCTCATGAGTTCTTTAATATTTGGTGTGTTTTCACCCCATTTCTCTCAGTAGAAAGTTGCTATTGTTCATGAAATGAACAATGTCATTGTTCATGAAATGGAAGCCAACAGTGAATACTAAGCAATGCACTGTAACTGAACTTTTTACAATCGAAGGAGTCCCTCCAACTGATATTAATGGCTAAATGCAGTGGACAACTTGTGACAGCAACCAGAGAGTTTTGCAATGGGAAGGATTGATGAACTGATAAAGGAGAAATTGATGAACCAATTGAGAAAAGTGGCAGATCATACAAATGGAAATTGCCATAAAGCTTGGCATTTCATAGAAATGTGTAGGTCACACTACAAGAATGAAAATGAAAACATTCTTCAGAACATTGTACAGCTGGGGGGAAAAGATGGGCTCATCATTACCTGAAAGCAAAGCACCAGTCCATTGAATAGCATCATGCGATGGAGAAACTTCCTAACAGTGAGGACAATTAACCAGTGGAACAGCTTGCCTTCAGAAATTGTGAGCATTCCATCACTGGAAGTTTTTAAGAAGAGACTAGACAGTCATTTCTCTGAAATGGTATAGGTTTTCCTTCTTCAACAGGGGGCTGAACTAGAAGACTTCCAATGTCCCTTGCAGCTCTATTCTATTCTAAATTCTAAGGTTTCACCTGGGGGGGGCGGAAACCCACAGCCTTCAGCCGAAAAACATGTAGTTATTCTTTGGAGAATGCAAATAGTTATTCACCTGAATGTCCTTTAACCTGGCACTGTTATCAGCTTAGAGTACCACATTCCAATGCTCAAAATGTGGAAACAATAATTGAGCAGAGTACAGAAGCACAGGAAGAAAATTTTGCTGCAACATGACAGTGCTAGACCTCATACCTTAGGAGCCACTCAAGAAGCCATTGTGAAGTTGGATCTCATTGTTTCATTCCATCTATCATACAGGCCAAATCTGGCAATAGCAATAGCAATAGCAGTTAGACTTATATACCACTTCATAGGGCTTTCAGCCCTCTCTAAGCGGTTTACAGAGTCAGCATATTGCCCCCAACAACAATCCGGGTCCTCATTTTACCCACCTCGGAAGGATGGAAGGCTGAGTCAACCCTGAGCCGGTGAGATTTGAACAGCCGAACTGCAGAACTGCAGTCAGCTGAAGTAGCCTGCAGTGCTGCATTTAACCACTGCGCCACCTCGGCAAGCTGTGACCATCACTTTTTCCAGAAACTGGAAGAATACTTTCATGATCATCCATTCGATTCAATAAAGAGGTAAAAAGGACTTCTCAGGGCCTGGTTGAAGAGAAAAAGTATGCAATTTGTTTGTAATAGCTTTAAGAAGCTTCCCCACTGTTAACAAACTGTGTAGTAAATGCTAATGATTATGTGGAGAAATAAATACAGGTAACAAAAAAAATGATTTTGAGGATTATGTTCCTGCTTCATTTATTCAAATATTCCTATTAACACTAAAATTATAGTGGTGAAAATTGGGGCATTACTTTTCATTCAGTTCACATACATAGTTATTTACCGCAATTACTTGGTTTTAGAATATATTAAGTTACTCCTGCTTCTATAACTTGATTCCCTTGTTTCTGAATCAACCTACACATTCAGTTGATGATGTTACTTATTTTCCTGACAGATAAAGAATGAACATGACAGATATCTTTTGAGAAGGATGGCAACCTAATGTTTCTGTGCTAATGCTGCAAGGTTCTACACCATGAAAGAATCCAACACTTACTCATAAAAAAGGTGCTCATATATTGGCCACAATAGTAACCTGAAGGAATGCAGAGAACCAATAGGCTATTGGTAACCCTGGATAGCAATTCTAGGAAAAGCAGAAAACAGCACAGCAGTGTTTTTATTGGATGGTGATGGTGATTGGAGTAGTATAGCATGGCATGGCATAGCATAGCATAGAATAGGATAGCATAGAATGGGATCATACGACTAGAAGGAACCTTGAGGTCTTCTAGTCCAACCTCCTGCCCAAAGGGGTGATGTGAGCATGGTAACTGACTAGAATCAGGGATGGCAGATATATCATATTTAATTTATTGCCATGGATGTTGAACAGATACATATTTAACCTCAAAAGAGGACACTTATAAAAATTGCTGAAATAAGTTGAAAGGAAAGGTCAAGAAGGTTGTATCTGTCTCAAAAAAAAACCCACCTGATAATTGACTCAAACTCAGCTATGATCTAATAAAGTCTTTAGTAATAGTCTTTAGTAATACTTACATAGCATCCTATTCAGTAGCTAGCCTGCCAATTATATAGCTAGTTATGCAGCACAGCTTATGGCAGAAGTTGTGGCATAAGATTACTGCTATGGCCTACCGCATGAACCTCCCTTCATTGATCTGTTTACAACAAATTGAAAAGTGTGTTCTTAATTATTTGACCTGCAGCCGGGGGACACTGGGCTATGATTTGAAGCTGTTCATCCATAATGAATTGGATTCTAGCAAAGAGAATTGGATAAGAGTTGTAACTCAATGAATCTTTGGATGAAATATGGCAAAAGTACTTTCCAAATTCAGATCACTTGTGGATAAAGGGTATATTTGACTGAAAGGGATGATTGGCTACCAGCAGGCAGCCTTTTAAATTGGATCATTTAAGTTCAGCAAATACTGTCTGTCTGTGAGCACACTTATTTTTAGATTTTTGAGCTGCAGGAGTTGCAGCTAAAGTGTTGGATTAAACTAAAAGGGAGCTGAAGATTGTAAATGTCAAAGAAAAATATTATTTTTAAAGGTCAGAAAGGTTTCTTAGAACTTTGGAAGATTACAAAGCTGGATATGGCAAGAGAAGATGTTTGCAGTCAAGACAAATCATGTCTATTTTACTGTATGACAAAGCCATGAGAATACATGAGATTAATTCTTAATAGTAGATCACATTCTCAAAAGTGTATGCGTGAATTCCCTACATCAGGGCTGTCAAACCCGTGGCCTGCGGGTTGGATGCATCACAAGCTGGCAACACCCATGCCCAGTTTAGCGACGGGGCAGGGGGGAGTCATGATACATCACGTGACGACGTGAGTTTGACACTCCCACCCTACATCAATATGTTTAGCTGGGGAATTTCCCATTTTAAGACTAAGGTAGGAGATACAAGTAGTTGTTGACTTACAACCACAATTGAGTCCAAAATTTCTGTTACTAAGTTTGACTGCTGTTAAATCAGTTTTGCCCCATTTTATGACCTTTCTTACCACAGTTGTTAAGTGAATCACTTCAGTTGTTAAGCTAGTAGCATGGTTATTAAGTGAATCTGGCCTCCTCATTGAATTTGCTGGTCAAAAGGTTGCATGACGCAGGACACTGTGCCGCCATCACAATTACATGCCAGTTGCCAAGCATCTAAATTTTGATCCCATAACCATGTGATGGATGCTACAACTGTTGTAAAGTTAAAAAACAGGCATAAGTCTCTTTTTTTCAGTGCTGTTGTGATTTTGAATGGTCACTAAATGAACTGTTGGAAGTCAAAGGCTACTTGTACAAATGTGCCAAGTTTTCCTTAGGGGGAAAAGGTGTGGGATTCTACCAGTTCAGACTGGTTTTGGCGAACCTGTAGCTCCGCCCACCCGCCCCTGCGCTTTACCTATCTTTATCTTCTCAGCTGAATCGCGCAGCAGAGTGGATTCTGCACCTCAGCTGTTTTCCTTCCCAAGCAGCAATCTGGAAGGTAAGTATTTGTTAAATTGTGCATGCAGGTGCAGCGTGCATCCTGGAGTGCACTCAGCGAACCAGTTGTTAAACCGATAGGATCCCACCCCTGGCTGGAACTCTTTTGTCCCCAAAGTATGCAACCCGCAGGACATATGCATCCACCCGTGAAATTCAGTAATGCAGTATGCTTCCAAAACCCCAGGAGTATGGTTAAAATCATGGTAATACTATCATTTTTCTGTATCCTTTTTTTAAAAAAGACTCTTTAATATAATTTACTTTTCTTGCCTTGATTATATCAACTTTTCAGCTACTTCCTGGAACTCTTTTGCCTGTGGACCCCGATGTACTGCACAGTGGCAGAGTATCCTGGAAGAGGTTGCCCATCTCTGGGCTATCTCTTTGGAGAACTTAGAAGTCACATTCTGACAGCCCTAATCCCATATCTACATATGTATGTATATGTCACACACATTCTCTACTTCATACTCTCCCTGGCACAAGGATGTCAAACTCACGTCATCATGGCAGTGACATATTGGGACTCCCCCACCTCCCTTCACTAAATCGGGCATGGCCAGCAGGTGATGCATTCGGCACATAAAGCTACACATATACAGTACCAAGATCCCTATCTAACAGACCCAATTGATCTTCTTGGAGTTCCATAGTTCAATGAGAAGAGGTGGGGGAAACCAGATATATAGTATCTCTTCCCAGCCAAAGCTAACATGGCAATGGCAACGCATTGAGCAGTGATCCAGATTGGGGGCATTTCTGCTTCCAACTTCTCAGGCTACTTGAAAGTGGGCAGATCCGTGTTCCCGACTGTATCATCTTTAGACTTAAAGCACCTTAGACTGTCTGCATGACAATGCATGAGCAAATTTGCATTGGGAAAAGAAGAAAGCACCAATTCCAAACAGGAACTACTAAACCCAGCTTTAGGTTGATTGAGAGGCTGCCTGGGGATAAGATGGAGGTTACATTAGGAGGATACGTTTCTTAGAATTGGTTAGAAATGTATCTTAATTAAGCAAGACTAAGCAAGAAGGGAACATGTGCCCAAAGCCAGGAACATTCTTTTTGAAACAGAAGTTTATAAAAGTTTATAAAATGCATGTTTCCTACAATTACCTTGGTTAACTGTAATAGAACCATTATTATAGGTTTGTGATGCATTGCAAACTGCGAAACTTGTTTACCTTGATAATGGTGAGAATAAATTTCATAAATCATGATTGGATAAATTAAAAATGCATAAAGGTACAATATATTTTTTTGGGAATATGTTTAGAAAGTTATTTCATCCTTTGATAAGTAAAGATTTCCTATTATAAGTAAAGATTTCCTATTATAAGTAAAGATTTCCTATTATAAGTAAAGATTTCCTATTATAAGTAAAGATTTCCTATTATAAGTAAAGATTTCCTTTTATAAGTAAAGATTATAGGCATAGATTATGTTTCTTTTTTTAAAAAAAATCCCTTTTCTTCAGTAGCACAAGGCAATGATACTCTCCAGCTGTGTGGACTTCCAATTCCCAGAATCCCACTTATCAACAGAACTACTGCTAAGCATTCCAGGAGTTAAAAGTCCAGAAATCTGGAAGGTGGCTATGTTGCTCTAATCAGTATCATGTGAATAAACAATCTGTGTGACACTATAGATTTTTTTTTACTGAAATTACAATTTCCTTCCCGAATCACTAACCATTACTCACCTGGGAGTGCTAAGAGTCTTCGAAGTGCCAAAAGGTAGCTTATCCATCCATGTCCATTCTCTTTCTAGGTCAGTACTATCTTTACTGAGTGGCAATAGTACTGCTCCAGGATTTCAAGCACAAAATCTTTCTCACCATTGCTGAGCCTGGAGTTCTTTACATGTGAAGTATATGATCACACACACAGCCAACCCCCCCCCTTTTTAAATCTCTTGGCAGTTTTCCTTTTCAGAGTAAGAAATTGTTTGAAATAACTCTCTTCAGGGGCCTTTAAAGGTTCCTCTAGATAACTCTCCACTCATTTCTAGCACAAACTACCCCTGCTGCTTTTAAGCAGACCCTGCCAATTTTATACAAAGTGCTGCTACTGCTGCTGCTGCTGCTGCTATTATGACCTTTCAAAGACATTGCAGCTGAAGTTATAGAATAGTGCACTAAGGGTTCAGCATTCAATGGGAGCAAAGCTAGTTAAACAGATGTCTTCAGCTGTAGGAAAATGCTATGACTTGTCTGCCTTGCTGGATTCCAGCCTTCATTTCCTTTTAGCCCAAGATCTTCATCCCAGATAAGGATATGTGAAAACTTTTATAATATAAGCTTTAGCATATTTAATTTGTAAAAACTCCATTAATTCTAGTAAAACCTATTAAGAATTCATGTATGGAAAATAAACACAATGTAAAAATGTCTAGCCAACAGATTGTTAATAGTTATTTATTTCTGGACTGGGAGGCCCTGCTCATAATCACTCATGACTTTGTCACTTTCCACTTAGATTACTGCTACATATTCTACAGAGCTCTGCCCTTGAAGAGTATTTGGAAGCTTCAACTGGTGCAAAACACCATGGCAGTTGTATTATTACAGCCAAATATAATTTTAGCTTTCCTGTGGAGATGTTTTCCTGCTTTGGTCTACCTAGTGGAGCTTACATCAATCTTTCTAGTCTGATTGTGCTGTCCATCTTTCTCCTCTTTATACTATGAATTAAGAAGGCATCTGTTTCAGCTGCTCCCAAATGTTATCTCATTCTCAGTCTAGAGTTAAGAAATGTTTCAGCTCGTTTTGCATTGGTAATGGTTTTGCATATGTTCCAAAGGAGCTTTTTCAACTGACAACTGGACTTTGTTTTTCCTTGAAGACATTTCGCTTCTCATCCAAGAAGCTTCAGCACCTTTGGGACAACCATAACCTGGATGGCTGAGAATCTCCATAGATATTTAGTTAGGTTTTTGCATATTTACACCAAGGTCATCTTCCTTGCTCTTTATAAAGAGACTTAATGGAGTGTGCAAATGATCACATAATTAATTTCATTTGCAAGAGAAGTAATGTAGATTAGAGTTCTACAAGGAAAGAAATATGTCATGTCACCATATATAACATGATTTTAGAG
The DNA here is from genome assembly GCF_051295495.1 of Thamnophis sirtalis. Lineage (NCBI taxonomy): Eukaryota > Metazoa > Chordata > Lepidosauria > Squamata > Natricidae > Thamnophis > Thamnophis sirtalis. The sequence goes on from NW_028261381.1 coordinate 123,958,957, forward strand.
AAGACCAAGGAACAAGAGAAATTATAGTTAATGCCTGCTGGACAATCAAATAAAGGCAAGAAATATCAACAAAAAACTAGTACCAACCAAAGAGAATATACATAGCTAGGTTGAACTGTGGAGCCCTTGTTGTGGACATTTCATTTTCTGAACTAGGTAACATCATCACTATAGTAAATGCAGGGTTTGTTTCCTGTTTATATACAGGTGAAACTAAAAAAAAAGTAGAATATTGTGCAAAAGTTCATTTATTTCAGTAATGCAACTTAAAAGGTGAAACTAATATATGAGATAGACTCGTTACATGCAAAGCAAGATAGTTCAAGCCATGATTTGTCATAACTGTGATGATTATGGCTTACAGCTCATGAAAACCCCAAATCCACAATCTCAGAAAATTAGAATATTGTGAAAAGATGCAATATTCTAGGCTCAAAGTGTCCCACTCTAATCAGCAATTAAGCCATACCTCTGCAAACGGTTCCTGAGCCTTTAAATGGTCTCTCAGTCTGGTTCAGTAGGAATCACAATCATGGGAAAGACTGCTGACCTGACAGTTGTGCAGAAAACCATCATTGACACCCTCTATAAGGAGGGAAAGTGTCAAAAGGTAATTGCAAAAGTTGGATGTTCCCAAAGTGCTATATCAAAGCACATTAATATAGAAAGTTATGTGGAAGGGAAAAGTGTGGAAGAAAAAGGTGCACAAGCAGCAGAGTCCTCCGGGATTGGGCGGCCTATAAATTGAATAAATGAAATGAAATGACCGCAGCCTGGAGAGGATTGTCAGGAAAAGGCCATTCAAAAGTGTTGGAGACTTTCACAAGGAGTGGACTGAGGCTGGAGTCAGTGCATCAAGAGCCACCACACACAGACTGATCCTGGACATGGGCTTCAAATGTCGTATTTCTCTTGTCAAGCTACTCCTGAACAACAAACGTCACAAGCGTCTTACCTGGCTAAAGAAAAACAGACCTGGTCTGTTGCTCAGTGGTCCAAAGTCCTCTTTTCTGAAGAGAGCAACTTTTGCATCTCATTTGGAAACCAGGCTGATAGATTCCATTCCACGCCGCATTGAGGCAGTAATTGTTGCAAAAGGGGCCCACACCAAGTATTGAGTACATATGCATGCTTATACTTTTCAGAGGTCCGATATTGTTCTATGCACAATCCTTGTTTTATTGATTGCATGTAATATTCTAATTTTCTGAGATTGTGGATTTGGGGTTTTCATGAGCTGTAAGCCATAATCATCACAATTATAACAAATCACGGCTTGAACTATCTTGCTTTGCATGTAATGAGTCTATCTCATATATTAGTTTCACTTTTTAAGTTGCATTACTGAAATAAAACTTTTGCACAATATTCTAATTTTTCGAGTTTCATCTGTACAGTAGTGTGCCTTGCCATTGTTGGTGGGGCTATGATTTTCTCCTTGGTAGTTCCTTGATTAGAATAGTTTTCTGCTTGATTGTTTGTCTGGTGTTAATTCCTGCTTATCTAGATGTTGGTTGCTGGAGAGGATTTTTTTTGTTGTTTCCTTTTTGGGTTTTTATTGTCTCTTTTGAATGGTAGGTAAATGTGGTTTCTAAGTTTTTATAGATGTCTAAGTGCCAAGTTCCAGAAATTCCTAGTGTTTTTAAATTTAGCTTGCCCATAGTTTCCTAGTTGGCTCCAAATAAACTGTCTCCAGGTCAGCAAAGGATGAAATGAGGCTACTCTCTCTACCTATTCAACCAATATGCTGAACATATGTTGTAAGAAACTGGGTTGGAGCAAAATCTTCATTTAGTTTTCTAAACAAAGAACTGATCTTCACTCCTCCAAGCAAAAAATCTCACTGCAATTGCATTTGGAGTTTGCATTAGGGCAGTTTATAATAATAGCACTTAGACTTATATACCACTTCATAGTGTTTTGAACTCTAAGCAGTATACAGAGTCAGTATATTGCCCTCTCCCAAGTAAACCAGACAAGAAAACAAAATGAACTAATGCTACTTTTTTTGTAAGGCTACATTAACAGAATCTTGCACAAACTTCTTGCCTTCACTTTAAACTATTTCAATTAGTTATTCAAATGTTTTATTTTCATTTTTTCATTTTCATTTCATACAGTCACATATATACTGTGCATGATTGGGGCCATATAACATTGGGCAATAAACACAGACATCCTTGTACTCCCCAAAATACAGAACCAATATACCACTTCAACCCTCCATACACCCTTTCTTACTCCCCCCTCCAACTTTCCTTTCTCCCCTCCAACATTCCCCTCTCCTACTTCCCCTCCCCCTCTGTCACTCCTTTCTCCCCCTCCCTTCCATCTCACCCTCCTTCCGATCCTCTCTCCCACCCTCTCTACCCCTCCCTCTTCTTTCCCTCTGCTCCTCACTTCGGTGTATTTCTAGTATCTATCAATATATTCAGCTTCTTATTTTTATACTAAAATTAAAAAAGCAACAGTATACAAGTGCAATCATGTTACTTTAAAATCTGGGACATACTATATTTCTCCCCTCCCCCCTCCCCCCTATGACCCCACCTCCCTTCCCCCCTCCCGACTTCCCAGAGCCCGTACACGGTATAGCTTTTTATCAAACACAATCTAAGATGTATTAAAACCAAGAAAGTTGGGGGGGGGGAAATAATAAAGAAAAAAAAGGGGGGGAGAAAAAAGAAAGAGAAGAAAAAAAGTCAGTAAAATCTCTGTGTTGAACTCAGCTTCTTACCATTACACAAACTTTAAGCAGTTTACATTGTTCCTAATCTTAATTGTTTGATTACCTGCAGGATTTCCCCAGAAGTTATTTGTTAATTCAACTTTTGCCTGTACTCTTCTCCAGCTAGGGGCCTTATCTCTTTATCTAAGTATCTGTCTGTTTCTAAACCCTTAATTTTGTCCCCTTTGTGCCTCCTTCCTCTATAACACAATTTAGATACATTTCAAATTTTTCTTTTGGTATCCTCTTCCAACTCTTTTCGTTTTTACCCTTGTTTCTGTCTATATATATATATATTTTATTCATCAGTACTCCTCTCATATATGCTTTACTTACATCTCCTACAAATTCCCTGAATATACCCTTATTCATATTCAGAACAAAGTATTCAGATAGCAATTTTTTACAATCATTAATATACTTTTCATATCAAAATAAACTCCCATTCGACCTCCAAGACCTTCTTGCCTGCACTACCCTTCCCAATTCCGTCCAGACTGGGTTATGATCCAAGAGAACCCTCGCCGCAATCTTTGTCTTCTTCACCCTAGAAGATAAATCATTAGTGATTTGTATAAAATTCAAAGTTGTCCATCAAGTCTTTTTCCCTTCTAGAATTAGGTCTAATGCGATATATCTTCCAAAGGGATCTGCTTCAGTTCACTCAGCCTTAATGTCTTTTCTTAAGTATACTATACCATTTTTGTTTTGCGTAGCAGAGGTCACAAAATATTGACCAAGTTCGAGGTTGAACAGATATTTTGGATCAGTTAATTTAATATGAATTTCTTGCAGACAAGTTATATCGTTCTTGAACTGTTTGAAATAGTAAAATATTTTCTTTCTCTTCTGTAAAGAGTTCAGACATAACTCCTTGATCAATGGCCGATGATTATTGAGGTTGTTGCAATCTACCTTGTTTTCCCATTCGTCTGGTAGTCGTACGGCTAGGTCCTTGTTCTCTGGTCCCTTGCCCTTCCGGAAGGAGGAAATGGTGCTTTCTGTCTGGTAGTTGTGTGATTTGCTGTTTATCTTGTCCTTCTCGTAATCTTTCTCCAGATCCAGATGATTCAGGGTGTCCCACCTTCAGGGTCTTGTGATAGAAATCTCGGGCTTCCCATACAGAGTTGAGACGATATTTTTGCTTATCAAATGTAATTATAATACCAAATGGCACATCCCATCTATACTGTATCTGACGGTTTCTGAGTTCTTCCACTAGAAAAGCATAATCTCTCCTGGCTCTTAGCATTTGGGGTGGTATTTCTTTCAAGACAATCAAGTCCTGTCCGCCAATTTGTAGCCTGGTATTATAAGACTCTTGTAGTATCACGTTTCTAGACTCTCTTGTAGTAAAATATATAATTACATCTCGAGGAAGTTGTCGCTGTTTTGCCGCCCAAGAGTTAATGCGATAAATTTTTTCGATCTGCCAGTCAAAGTTGATCCCCGGTCTTCCCACCAGACGATTAAAGGCCTCTGAGAAAATCTGCTTCAAGTTCTCCTGTTCGTTTTCACGCAGCCCCCTGACTCTTAATGCAAGCTCCATCTGTTTGTAGTGTATCATAACAATTTGTTTTTCTGTGTTTTCAACTTTTTGTTGCATCAGTTCAATTTTGGATGTCAAGTTAGTGTTGGCTTCCTCAAGAACCTCTAGCTTATCTTCCATTCCAGCAACATATTCTGTCAATACAGTTACAAGTCCCACCATATCGTCCTTTGTTTTGGCAATCCTAGTATCAAGCTTATCACATAAGTCTGCATTAAGTTTCTTTATCTCCTCTCTAAATTCTCTAAGAGTCTCAAAAAAAAATTCTTTCGTTAGTAAATCTCCAGTAGGGGGCGTAGAGGGTGAAAGCTGCAACTTTGTGCCCAGTGCGTGAGGTGTATTCCTAAAAGGACGTCTCCCCGACTTTGATTTTGATGCCATTATTTCTTTTCTTCAAACAATTATTCAACAATTATTCAAACTCTGCTGGCCCGTTGTGTAGCTTGCGAGAGAAGAAAGTATTAGGTTCCCCCTTTATTTGTTCTTAGAACCTTTTCAAAAGGTTTCAGAAAAGAGCATTGTAACAAAGCAAGTTTCAAAAGATTAGCATTGTAATGAAACAATTCATATTCATTTCTGTTTAGAATGTCTCTATATTAACAAGGAGGCTTTTACAGCTTTTAAAAGTTGATAAGAAAAAAAATCTTGGTAGGTCTTTAGAGAAACAAAACTAATTAGTCAGAGAATGCCATCTGGCTGTTCCTTTGATCTTTCTCTCTGTCGGACAGTTAAGAATGTGGCATCCGCCATTTTAGGAGCTTATTTTTTTAGAAACCCGATGCACAAAGAAAGCTCTTTCTTTTTTAAAAAAAATTAAAAAAGGGGGACAGATAAAGTTCTCGGGTACGGACTCTGCTTGTATTAATCTCAAATAGATATATCAAAAATTGTCCTAAGCGGGGGTTCCTTACTTTGCGCCGTAGTGGTTACGGCAGAAGTTCCTGGCTCGGAGGTGTGATTCAGCCTTCGGTAGGCCCCCCCTTCCGTTCGCAGCAAAGAAAAAAGCTGCAAACTTCAAAGAAAAGCTCTTGCCAGCTGGATCTCTCTCTCATCTTCTTTGCCTGAAGAATGAGTTTATCTACCAGGTATTTAGGCAGATAACGCAGCCAGGAACCCGGGGGCAGCTCGTTAAGCCACCGCCATCAGCAAGGTCCCGCCCCAAGGTGGCGCAGTGGTTAAATGCAGCACTGCAGGCTACTGCTAGATCAGCAGGTCAGCGGTTCAAATCTCACCGGCTCAGGGTTGACTCAGCCTTCCATCCTTCCGAGGTGGGTAAAATGAGGACCCAGATTGTTGGGGGCAATATGCTGACTCTCTGTAAACCGCTTAGAAAGGCCTGAAAGGCCTATGAAGCGGTATATAAGTCTACTGCTATTGCTATTGCTATTGCCCCGGAAGCCTAAACTATTTGAATTAGTGTGAGTCCTTCCTAAGTTTGCTTCACCATTAAATGACTGTGAGCTCTGGTCAGACCCTTCTCGTCTGATTGATTCCTAGGTAACATCTCTTCCCATCTTTCCCCAAGATCATTCATACATTCCATTATTATTTAGCTCCTAACTCGGAGCTAGAGGTACAGAAACCAGATTGTAAAACTCTGGATGCCACAAATGGCAATTGATCCACATTGCAGTCCAGTTTATAGCAATATTGTCAATATGATGGACAGAGCTGTGGTCTCATATCAGTTGTCAGTTTGGCCTTATGAAATGTTTGTATAATGTTTAAAATTATTCTTCCTGTGGCATTTGGTATGATGTCGGATAGGAAAAGAAACTAGTAAAGCTAGTAAATAATTTATTTTTTAATAATCAAAAAATTTAAAGAAGGGTATGGACTTGTGAAAATGACAACGAAAAAGCCAGAGGGTATCATGATAGATGTTAAAAATGGACCCTACTTGTAGCCTGTTATTATTTAAAGCTTTAATTGTAAGCATACAGTAGTGCCCAAAGGTCACACACATGAATGCTAGTTCAGTTTCTATGATGTGAAGACAAGCTTTCACCTTATTTTTACCCTTCTCAATTAATCTTCCTGCGTTATACTAATAGAATCTTATAGCATTTCATTAAAGAGGGATATCCAATTCTTCTTTTTCACCAGGAAAAATGTGGCTTTGTCCATGTGGTCTACATTCTGACTTGTTTGCCTTTCGATTGTTTGTAATTTCCACTTTGTGGCAACTACTGAATGCTTAACCTATTTGCAAAGGTATTTTCAACAATATGTAGAACAGAATGTTTTAGATTCATGTACTTAAAAAAGAGTTGAGGAAGTCCAGCACAAAGATTTCAAATATATTAACCTTTGTAAGTGGTAAGTTGAGTAGGATTTATTTCCATGGATTTGTGTGTGTGTGATATATGTCATTGCATAAGGAACTCTTGACTTTATATATACAGCTATTGAAGTGGACAAAATTTTTGCATTTTATATTTCATATAGATTACTTACTTTTCTATTCTGAGTCTAGGAACAGGATTTAGATGTTTGATGTCTCAACTTAATCAAGACGTTTAAAACATGACTGTACAGCAGGGAGAAATTGGGTTATAAAACCAGTTTTGATTAGAATAGCTAACATTCACAGGAAACTTTGAAGCTTTTAGATGGGAAATTAGAGATGGTGTTAGAAGACGATGGGAGCTTGTAAAATGTAAAACTCTTTGAAGTTATGCTTTCTGTGAAATTTGTTCTCTGCTCACTGCATAAGATACTCAATAGCATTACGTAGTAAACTATAGACACAAAAGAATTTTATAAACTTTTCTAAGCTCTCATTCTTTGTACTATCAAGTGTTCTTTTTTAGATTGTTCTTGTCATTTGTTTCAATTATATTATATTGGTGATAAATTATTTATAAATAAAGTCTCTCAAGTCAAGTTTCTAGAAGAGTACAGAGGTATGTCAATGGTATTCCTTTGGTGACAATGTGAAAGTGATTTACCACAGCTGCTGCTTCTCAACGTTCCAGATTATTTCAGTTTTGTGATATGCTGGTCCATTTCGATGCTTTCCTGTCCAAAGCAGCTAAAAAATTTTAAGTATATGGAAATAAAATCTAGTATCAAAAAAGAAAAAGAATCTATGCCACTTTTTCAGTCAGTAATGTACAGAAAATACAATACAAATACTATAAATAATCCTATGCATATTCTTATCAAATTACTGCTCATAAGCTAAATGAATACTTAAAATACTTTTAAAAAACCAATTGTTTCTACTATAGTGGATTGAGCTATAGCTATGACAAATCAATCTTCACCTCTGACAATATGCTTTCTTTAAAACAAAAGCAAAATTTGCTATATTAAAGTTATTTTGCCACTTTTTAAAAAGAATCTCCTGTTCATTCAAAATCTGTTTACCTACAGAGTTCATTTCTAGCAAAGTTCATGCTTCTGGGATTTTTTTCCCAAGTCCATTTTTCTCTAACTTCATACTCCTCCTCTCTCACTTGCACTTGGTATAGAGCAGTGACGGCTAACCTTTTCTGGACCAAGTGCCCAAAGCGCATGCACGCCCAACCCCTCAAAATGCAATGCGCAAACAGCCCTTGTGCATACACGCCACCCCCGCACAAGCAGGCACACTCCTGCATGAACCCCGTCCCCTGCACTTGTTTGTGCGGCTCCCCACATGCGCCATGCTCCTGCACATGCATGTGTGACCCCCACATGCCCCCCCACATGCACGGCAGACACCCGACCACCAGCTGACCAGCGGGAGGCGCATATGTATGCAAGGCAAAGTTGAACTGTGATGATGGCTCACGTGCGCATAGAGAAGACGATATGTGCCAACTGTGGCACACTTGCCATAGGTTTGCCATCACAGATATAAGGTCTCTTGCCTGAGCAGGGAGCAGGGCATTGAACTAGAAAACTTCCAAGGTATCTTCCAATTCTGTTATTCTGTTTCCGATCAAGCACTTCTTAAATCCACAATTCATACATTTCATTTAGAGTTTCCACCTGGTGCCCTAGTGAGGAATCTTTTATCAGTTTGAAATGTAAAATAAGACAGATTTTCCACGTAAGGAAAAAAGTCACTTATCATTTTACTATATTTTTTCTGCCATGTTTCCCCAAAAATAAGACAGGGTCGTATTTTCTTTTGACCCTCAAAATAAGTGCTTGGCCTTATTTTTGGGGAGGTCTTATTATTTTTGAGGTAGATTAGATTTTACATTTAATTTATTTGTATGCCGCCCTTCTCCGGGAGGGACTCAGGTACAGGAGGCCGCAAGAGTAGTCACTTCATAGCTGCTGCTGTGTTGCAATATTTTCGGGGAGGGCTTATTTTAGTGTATGCACTCAAAAGCCTAATTGGGCTTATTATCCAGGGAGGTCTTATTTTCAGGGAAACAAGATATTTCTTGGTTGTTGTTTTTTCTGCACCTTCTGCTCTTTCATTTTTAGTATGTTTTTATCATTGTAATCATATTTAATGAAATTACTATTTTAAAAAAGGAAACTATTGTTTCCTTTTATTTAGAAAATGAAACAACTATAGAAATAAACAAGGTGATTTAACAGAAGTCAGCATGGATTTGTTAGAAACAGGTCATGACAAACAAACTTTATTGCGTTCTTTGATAAGGTGTCTAAAGTGACTAATGTGATCAGTGGATCAAGGAAATGCTGTGGATATAGTATAGCTCAGTGATGGCTAATCTTTTTTGGCTCGCGTGCCAAAAGTGGGGGGGAACACGGGGGGCGGTCATGCGTGGGCATGGCACACTCATGCTATGTGCACAACCTTCCCACATACACATGTGTGTGCAACTAGCACAACCCTCCCCCCCCCCACGTTTGGGGCGCTTTTTTCATCCTCCCCAGGCTCCAGAGGCTTTTTAGAAGCCTGAGGAGGGCGAAAACAGCCTCCCCCGCTCCCCCCGGAGGCCCTTCAGGAGCTTCCCTGAAGCCCCTGGAGCATGAAAAACCAGCCCTACAGACAAGCTGGAAGTTTGGGAATGGACATCTGGTTTGCTTATAGGGCCCTTTTTTGCCTTTCGGACCCTTCAGGGAAGCCTCCTGAAGGCTCCAGAGGGCGAAAAATGGCCTTATGAGCAAACCAGAAGTCCACTGCTGAACTTCTGGTTTGCCCGTAGGGCTGGTTTTTCACGTTCCATAGGCTTCAAAGAAGCCTCCGGAGGGCAAAAAACAGCCTTAAAAGAAGGGCGAAGTCAGCTGGTCAGCATAGGCATACGTGCTGGAGCTGACAGGGCACCTCATGTGCCCTAACAAATGGCTCCACGTTCCACCTGTGACATGCATGCCATAGGTTTGCCATCACGGATATAGCTAGACCTCAGTGGGGCATTTGATAAAGTAGACCACAGTCTACTTTTTAGTAAGAACAATGTGGGATAAACAGCACTATCACCAAATGGATTCACAATTCGATGACCAATTGTGCTGCTCTCAACAGAACTACATCTACATAAAGAAAATCATGTAATCAAATATCTCAAGATTCTGTCTTGGGCCCAGTTCTCTTCAACATCTTCATAAATGATCTAAATGAGGTGATAAAAGGGGAACTCATCAGATTTGCAGACGACATCAAGCACAGGAGAATTGCTAAAATTTTGGAGAGATTCAGGATTTAGAAGGACCTTGAGAAATGAGCAGTCTAATAAGATGTAATTCTGTGATGAGAAAAGTACGGGCCTGCATTTAGGAAAAAATCAAATGCAGAGATATAGAATAGACAGCACCTGGCTCACCAATAATATGAGATCTAGCTATCCTATGGACCACCACTTATATATGATACAGGTGTGCTGCAGCTGCCAAAAAAGCCAATGCAGTTCTAGGCTGCATCAACAGGACAGCATCAAGGTCACAAAATTGTGATATTGTTCTATACTGCACTAGTAAGGCTACACTTGGAATATTGTGCCCTGCTCCGGTCACAATACAAAAAAGATGCTGAAACCCTTGAGAGTGCGCACAGGACAGCAACGAAGGTCTGGAGACTAGACAGTATGATGGACTATTAAGGGAACTAGGGATGTCTAGCCTAACGAAGAGAAGGACTAAGGGTGACATGATAGCAATCTCCAATATTTAAGGGGCTGTCAGAGAGATGAGGGGGTCGACTTATTTTCTAAAGGACCTGAGGACAGAACAAGAAGAAATCAGTGGAAACTCATTAAAGAGAAATCCTACCTAGAATAAGAATTTTCCTGATAGTAAGCAAAATTAACCAATGGAACAAATTGGTTTCCGAAATTGAGGGACCCCATTGCTGGAAATTTTCAAGAAAAGATTAAACAATTATTCAGGATGATTTCTGTTTTGTGAAGGGAGTTGGGACTAGAAGACCACCAAGATTCCTTTCAGTTCTATTAATTCTATGGTTTCTTTTAAAGTTATAATCTGGTACTAATACCACTTGACAAATTCAGTACACCACATGGGACCAATTTAAAACCTCTAATTGTAGGACTTTAAAACTACATTAAACATATTTCCATTTTTATAAGTGAGCCTGATGATTTTAGCAAAACGCATACAGAGGACAATAATTTTGTCAAGAAAGTACAATTCCACACTACCATGTCACAGAAGCAAATGAATAGAAGTAAGTCTGCGTCCCTTACTTTTTCTTAGAACTGCATAAAGTATTTGGTAAGAATCACCATTAAAACCAACTCTGGATTTGCTATCTTCACATCAGGTTGGGTTCACTGGTGGCCTTTATTGAGACTGCAAGGCAATATTTTTAAACCATGGTATTAACTGATAAGTCTATAGAGAATACTGTAAATGACAAAGAATAATATAAGGGGATAATTTTAATGAGATTATAAAATTTGCATAGTGCTAGGGTTTCCAATGTAGCGCTTAGGATATCGGTGTGCCCAGACATTTCCCATTACGTCTGTCAGACTTTCTCAGATTTACAAATTTATTCCAATAATGCCTTTTAGCACTGTAAGATTTCTTAGGAAATGAAACCCTAGCTGTCCACAATTTAATGCTATTTTTGGAAATGTGCAAGTTTAGTCAGAGATGGAAAATTAAACCTTTAAAAATGGAGCATCATATAGAAGGCGGGACTGGGTCAAGTGGATAGCAAGCTTTTGAATTGATAAATTGATTATCAATTGATTATGCTAACCCATGACAATCATTCTGTAAAACAGCAATACTCCCAAGCAATGACTTTGTGAAAATGCCATTCAATGCACCCTCAATACCATGGGGAATCTTGGATGTTGAGGATTCAATATACTTTGCTGTGAGCTGCAAAGTCGTGTCCGACCCATCGCGACCCCATGGACAACGTTCCTCCAGGCCTTCCTGTCCTCCACCATCCTCTGGAGTACATCCAAACTCACGCTCACTGCTTTGGTGACTCCATCCAGCCACCTCATTCTGTCGTCCCCTTCTTCTTTTGCCCTCAATATACTTAAACTATCTAAACAGTTATTCTGATAATCCTGCCAAATCAATATAACCAATACCAATATAAGAAACTGGTGAGAGAAATATAAAGGCAAGAACTTGTCTAAAATTCAAAACTGAGATCTGAACATCTCAATTTTGAACTAATTCAAAATTGGTTCTTTCAGCTGTCATCTTATGGTATCTGGTCTATCCAGTTTTCTTTAACAAGTGTTGGTAAATTTCTATAGCATTGTCCATTTCTAAAAGAAGTTTACCCGTGTGTTCTTCTAAAATTAAGGACACACATTAGGTATCAATGTTGTTTTCATATTTTTTTATCTCTGGAATATCATCTTAAAAATTTCCATTTTACAGTCCAAAATACAAATCTGAAAAATGCTATAAAAACTAAAAGAACTTTAAGACCAGTAGGTAACTCCTTACTGCTGCATATTTTAAATCAAGTTCATTCCAAACTTCATATTTTAGTGATGTGATTTAAATATTCACTAAAGTTTGAAAACTTGTCAACAGTGGGTTCAGAATACAGACATGATTACACTATAGTCAAGACCCATACTCATAGTCTTTTAAACGGAAGTCAGTAATAAAATATGTTCCTTGGGAAATAAACATATATATTTTAGTTAGAAATTATAGTAGCAGCATTAAAGTGCTGTCATAAAATTCCAAATGACATGCATGAAACAAACATTTTACATACAGATAAGGAATGAATCCAGTACTTTCTTGTATTTCATACTGTTGTATATATGCAATAGTAAGTTTTGATGTTTTTCTCCAAGTACAAAGAAAAAGCTTTCTATTTATTGTTAAAGCAAAACAGAGAGCTTACACCACAATTTTAAACAATTCAGATAGCAACTCAAGCACCTGGGTAAGTTTTATAAGGAAGTTTTATGAGTATATCCACATTTATACATGAATCTAAACAACTTTCTTACAAAATGTTCTACTAGAAATATACCCAGATGGATGTAAATATACAGTAGCAAAAGCTTCAAGCTCCACTTAATAAGATAATTTTTGATTAAAAAATAGAAGGCAAAATGTACCTAGTTACATTAGGAAAAGCTTTTATAGTATAATACTAAGACAGTCACAAAGTTAAGAAAATACTGATATCAAAGGTACAAACACAGTATTAATAGACAAAATATACAAGGGAATCTTATACATAAATAAAATGCATTTGCATCTCCATGTGCCCCCAGTGACTGCCACAATCATCAATTGGCATTCATTTTGCCATCTGTAGGATTCCTTAAGTTGTAAATAATCAGTTTTCTTAGCAGTCTGATCTCCATTTCTAACTGGCTTCTTTCCAAGATTCTTCACTGCATAATTTCAAAATAATGCAAGATGGCCATTATATGTTGAGGCATGAAAACATAACCAGTGTAAAGTGCCATTCCAATAATAGACACCAACATGGAATCTGAAGCAAAGTAAAGGAAAGCATAAAAGGCTACAAAAATGGATTACCAACATTTCAAATGATATAGTAAAAATGTTTAACATGCATTCTTATTCATATTTATCAAAATTCTATGAAGTTAAATGGTTTTTAGTACAGAGAAGGTACAACTATTAAAAAAAAGTCTTCGATTAGTCTGAATCAACAAATAACTGTTCAACTCACTGCAAATCTTCAAGGTAAGAGCTTTTGCAACTTTGACGGATGGGAAAATTGACTAATAATCAGACATTTGTAAGAGTAAAAACCAGCTCTCAGAAGCAAACTTAGCCCATTTATTATCTCAGATAATTGCTTAAATTCAGGCTCAGCGTAATTTCTTCACTAATAGCAACCTAGCAATAGACTGATAGGAATATATGAATGCAGAGACTGCATAAACTTATGTGGATTATAGAATGTGTTTAAACAACAGTCGCAATTAGGACATACTAAATCAAATTTCAGAAGAGAGGTAATTCAACCACTCCTCCTTTTTTTCTCTTTCACTAAGATTTCTGTAAGATGGGAAGAAAGCAAGAGTCTTTTCTTCTATGAAATCCTTGAAACATTTGACTGAGACTCTGAAGAGGGAGTGGATATTGCTTCTCAACAGGACAAATCAAGCTGAACAATTGTCAGTTCTGACCAACAAAAGTAATTCTGAAGACTAGAAGGTGGGATCCAATTCAAAATTTCTATCAATAGGACAGTTTTCCTTAACTTAATTGGAAAGGATCCACATCTCCTCTCCTTCAAAACCTGTTCTCAAAGCTTAGGGAAGAAATGCTGGAGCTGTAAAATATATTTCTGTTTACTCAGTGCTCAGCACATTTGTAATAAAAGCCACAACGTCAGTATCACTGTTACAGAACAGTACAAACAGTATACTATGAGAAACTGAACTAGCAGTATTACATAAATAATACAATTAGTAAAGGGAGTTACACAATTGTTAACCCAGATTTGAGGGAATTATGCTAGCAAGGCGTATAAGATGCCTTGCTAGCATAATTATATACATATATATATATATATATATATATATATATATATATATATATATGTGTGTGTGTGTGTGTGTGTGTGTGTGTGTGTGTGTGTGTGTACACACACTCACATACATACACACACATACGTGTGTGTGTATATGTATGTATGTATGTATGTATGTGTGTGTGTATATATATATATATATATATATATATATATATATATATATATATATATATATATATATATATATATATATATATATATATATATATATATATATATATATATATATGTCATAAGATACATTTCAAACAAGACTATCTTGCAGATTCAACAGTAACTTAAATGGAAACCAAAGAGCATTGCTGAAGCCACTCAAGTAAATTTGGATCTAGTTTCTCTGCAAGATTTGCTCACTTTCTCCATGGGAGATCATAGAAAATAAAAGAAAGGATCATTTGCAAGAACTAAGAATTGTATACAGGGGTCCTGAATGAACAAATTACTTATTTAGCAACATAGATATTAAATATAAACAGGTGGCAAGCACCACTTTAAAGAGGCATTATTCTTCCGAAAGGAGGAATTGTTTCTGGATAGAAAGCCAACCAAGTACTATGTTAATTCCAAGTATAAGAACAGAGTAGTACATGGAGGACATAAAATACAAAACAATTTTTTAAAATAAAAAATGATTACATTGGATTTTTTTCAGCATATATAATCATATATATTAATGTAAATCATTAGCATACTAATTTAGAAACGAAATTTTGATCTGTGTTAAAAATATGTAAATTTAATGGATAGGGAACAAAGAACCTTTATGAATCACATCTACTGTGATTTACTAAAAAGCACAATTTATTATTAAATAACCCACTTTTCCTACAGCAGCTGAAGGTGGCATACATAGCACTTTCTTCTACAATGTTTTCACCACCCTGAAAAATATTCTGTGAAGTCTGCATCGTTGATTTATGACAACTGAATCCCAAAATTTCTATTCTAAGACAATTGGTGAGTTGTGCCCCATTTTATGATCTTTCTTGCCGCAGATGTTAAGTAAATCATTGCGGTTGTTAACTTAGTAACACAGTCGTTAAGAACGAGTCTTCCACACTGATGTGTCAGAAGGTTGCAAAAGGTGATCACACACCATTACAACTATTATAAATATGAACCAGTTGCCAATGTCTGAATTTTGATCACCTGATCATTGGACTGCTGCAATGGCCATGAGAAAAATTGTCATGTCACTTTGAACAATCACTAAATGAAGTTGTGCACTACCTGTACTGACCAGAATCACTAAATGGACTTCCACAGCTAAAGAACTACATGAATTGAATTCTCCCCAGTCCTATTCAACTGTGAACCACTATACCACCTGGCTCTTACTGCAGAGTTTATAGAAAAGCTTTGGTTATGCCATCAATTTCAAATCATTGAAGTGCATATTGTCTAACTTCTGCCTTTAAAGATTTTGGTCAAATAATTAAAATGTTATTTTTAACATAATTAATTGTTCTGGAGCATTTGCTAACAATTAGGCAGTGAAAGAAAACCAAATTAAGGAGCGGTCTGGGGGCTGGCAAGAAAATCAAGAAATTCTGAAAGATGTAACAGATGCCATAAACTGCTCTTTCTGCTCAAATACAAAGGACTGCACTGATAACAGAAATCTGTAGCATGTTTTTAAATCCTAAAAAAAGAGATTGAAATTGCCACAAAAGCATGTAATTAAGACCTAAGTTTGGAATAAAGTTTTTAAAAAATGAATCTTGATTGAATAACTTTACTAATATAAGAACTGGATATATCTATCCCCACAACAAGCCTGTGGGTAGTGTAGACAGAACACTACCAATTGATTGTCACCTAGTGAGAATATGTCCTTTAACACATAATATATCCTCCATAGTTAGGAAAAGTGGGGAAATATGGCTTCAATTTCCATTTTGTGCCTCCCTTTTAACTGTCAACTGCTAAGTGCTTAAATTGAGGCAATTGAACAGTGCAAATCCAGACAATGTCTTTATAAGTAAAATACTAGGCACTAACAGCGAACAGCTTTTCAAGATGGGATAGGAAAATAAAAACGATAGGTTAAAATATGCCTGAAAGCACATTAAGCTTAGCCACAACCTTCTTCCTAAAGCGGCATAGGCGTAAAATGATAGCCCTGAAATACAATCAGATTTTCATCTCTATAATCCACTTCTAAACCACAGCAGAAACATTTGTTTTCCACACGCAGCTTGAGCAAGGCATCCTTAGTTGTGTTGTTGGTATTACTTTATCCCAAAGCCTTTGAGGTCAAAGTACAAGGCGTGTATTCAGGTAGCAGCGATGCCTTAAAAACGAATAAATAAAGGTGGGAAATAGAGCAGGGGTCCCCAAACCTGGCAACTTTAAGACTTGTGGGGAGAATTCTGGGAGTTGAAGTCCACAAGTCTTAAAGTTGCCAAGCTTGAAGACCTCTGAAATAGAGTAGTAACGGAAGCAGTTAATTTACGTGCCGGTGGTTTTCTGCTTTCTATGGAGAACTTCCACTCCGCAGCGGGTGAAACCTCTCCGAGCAAGTGGCGCAGATACAGAGCACCTTTCTCGCCTCCGGCCTAACCTTTAGCCCAAGCTAAAGCAAGTTCCCAAGGCCGCCCATTGCCACCCATTCCCATCCGCCCGCCCGAGTCCAAACCGGCTACGGCAGTCCGCATTCGGTTTAACGGGAATCCCTCGGCCTGGGACGACAATAAAAAGAGCGAGTAAAGGATACTGAACACCGTCCGCTCCCAGGGCTCCAGCATGTAGAGAGCCGTCACCAGCAGATACTGGTAATAAAGCCACGACATTCGCTTCCAGGCCGAGCTGAACGCCATTTCCCCGGCAGCGTCTCGATACGTAAGAGCGCGCTAAGCGAAAGCCACCGCCGAGCTGAGGACGAAGGGGAAAGGCGCTTGTGCGATGCCCCAGTTTCTTCGCGGATTGGCTGAGCCGTTTCCCGACGGGCCCTTTTTGTTCTTGGCCCGACCGAGCCACGCCTAGAGGCAAAAATCCATGCGCCAAGTTTCGCAATAGGGGGAAACGACCGCGCCTTCTCAGCCGGCCGGGGAAAGCGCCATTCAGCCGCTTTGAGGCGGCGCAGTGGGGGCTTTTCCCCCTGAAGGTCCGTACCTGCGCTAGCTTGAGAAGAAAGGAGTCCAGTTTATAGTTTTGTTGGGTGCTTTTATCCTTTTATCTGCACTGCCAGATATGGCAACCAGGCATGGCAACTATTATCAAAACTAAGTTGGCATAAGGCCAACTATTAGGAAAGTGGGAGTTTTGTCTGAAAACCAGTTAGCCCAGGAATATTATCAGGAATATCAGTGGTTTGAGAAAAGGTTAGAAGCAGTGGTGACCTGTACACCACAGTATGGGTGTATCAGTGCCTGTCAGTGCCTACTGTTCTGGTATCTTTATTACTTTATAAATAATTAAATAATTTGAGGCAAACATACCTAATACTTTCCTGTAGTTTTTCCCACAGCCACCACCCTATGAGATGAGTTGGCCTGAAAACCATGTTGGCCCATGACTGGCCCGCACAAAAAGATGGCTGCCCATCTTTTCATTATACTTGTGCATTTATCTCTATTATCCTCAAAGAAAAGGGGGAAAAAAAGTTTACCAGTGTCTCCCCACCACAAGACAGACCTCATAGTTTTATTGAAACTACTTTTTATTTGCCTTTCAACATAAATGTGTTTTTTCCCCTTTTGTGCCCCCTCCCCACAACTTCATGGGGCAGGTGAACGTAACAACTCCCCAGAGCCAGCATCCTGTCAGCCTCCTGACTATTTTACTACAATATCCCTTCCTGAACAGGAACAGTTTATTTAAATTGACTTAACTTGCAGGGATCCCCAAACCTGGCAACTTTTAAGATTTGTGGACTTCTGGGAATTCTGGGAGTTGAAATCCACAAGTCTTAACAGTTTCCAAATTTGAAGACCTCTTGGACTTAAGGGTCGCTTCCCGTTTGACAAACAAGTATTCGTTCTTCCTGTTACTTGGAGCTTAATTAAGTATGAAAGTGGGCTGGGTGGCTTGGGGCTAATTTCTCTCCGCTCAACTCATTTCTCAGGGTTGTGGGAAAACTATGAGGAGAGAACATTATGTCCCTGCCTTGAGTTATTTTCAAAAATAATAATAAAGTGAATAAGAAACTAGTGGAAAATTAGATGGGTTTATCTGAAAGGCCGGGACAAGAAGAGAGCACTTTATTAATTATGAACTCTTCATTTTGCAACAAATATTTGTCTACGTTTTCAAAAACTTGTTTTAGCTGTATTTTTATTCAAAACATTTTCTAAAAATGTTTAGGTCCAAAGCTATTTTCCTGTTTTTCCCTCTCCACCCGCATGCAAAGATGCACTGCCAGATATGGCAACCAGGCATGGCAACTATTACCAAAACTAAGTTGGCAAAGGCCAAATATAAGGAATGGCAATGGCAGTTAGACTTATATACCGCTTCATAGGGCTTTCAGCCCTCTCTAAGCAGTTTACAGAGTCAGCATATTGCCCCCAACAACAATCCGGGTCCTCATTTTACCCACTGCAGAAGGATGGAAGGCTGAGTCAACCTTTGAGCCGGTAAGATTTGAACCGCTGAACTGCAGAACTGCAGTCAGCTGAAGTAGCCTGCAGTGCTGCATTTAACCACTGCGCCACCTCGGCTCTTTAAAAGTGGGAGTTTTGTCTGAAAACCAGTTAGCCCAGGAATATTATCAGGAACATCAGTGGTTTGAGAAAAGGTTAGAAGCAGTGGTGTGTTACGACCTGTACACAATATGGGTGTATCAGTGCCTACCAGGAACACTGTTCCCACCCGCCTGCTCTCCTTACTGGTATTTGAGCTCTTCGACGCCTGCGCAACGCTCCACCCGAGCAGCTGGAGTGTCGCAGAGGCATTGTGGAGCATCGCAGGAGGTAAGGACGCATGTGCGTGCTGCGTGCGTTCATGTGGTGGATGCCGAGCCCTGTTGCACCGTACTGATTGCAGCAGGATCCGGAACCCACCACTGGTTAGAAGAGTCCTATGTAGAAGATGTCTAAACAGCTGGACATATTTAAAACTAACCTATAATTTCCTTGTAAACAAATCCATAAAAATCCTAAATCCACTTTCAGGATATGTGTGCAACAACTCATGTTGATCTAGTAGCTTCTGGTAAAGGATTCTGGTCAGAAATGTTGTCTGTCAGAGACTTTCACTATGAGATAGGCATCTGGATATCTGTTTGGCCCTCAAGCACAGAAACACGGGATTGATAATATTGGATAAACTCTATCAACAAGTGATAAAATGAAGAGAACAATTTGTGGAAGATGTTAACTAAGGTGACCTTTTTTGAGCAATTAAGCTGAAAATTAGTACAATTTGATGGACTTATGCACTATGAGTCTGGTGGGGAAGATCTCAATTTGCAGGACAACAGAATACATTGTGAAAAAGGAGTTTTTACAGTGGCACTCTGGGTACAGCAAAACTAATAGCAAAATAGAATAAAAATATTTATATTTATGATAAACAAAAGAACACTGACACTGACATCCCCTAAACTCTAATGAAGATGCTACCTAGCCTGGCAATGAAACGTTCGGAAACCAACCAACAACCTCGAAGAACAAACCTTCATCTTCACTCTACACCCAAGCTACAGATATTCATCACCATTGCAAATATTCTTACTAGATTTTTATCCTATCTTTATTACTTTATAAATAATTTGAGGCAAACATACCTAATACTTTACTGTAGTTTTTCCCACAACCACTACCCTATGAGATGAGTTGTCCTGAGAATCTTGTTGGCCTG
This sequence comes from Thamnophis sirtalis, assembly GCF_051295495.1. Taxonomy (NCBI): domain Eukaryota; kingdom Metazoa; phylum Chordata; class Lepidosauria; order Squamata; family Natricidae; genus Thamnophis; species Thamnophis sirtalis. Next base: position 123,978,976 of record NW_028261381.1, read on the forward strand.
ACTGGCCTGCACAAAAAGATGGCTCCCCATCTTTTCATTATACTTGTGCATTTATTTCTATTATTGTTTAATTCCTATTGTGTTTATATTTTGTACAATTTTATTTTTGTAATATTGTAAACTGCTCAAGAGTTACCTTATGGTAACAAGGGGCAGTTAATAAATTTTAATAAAATGAATAAATAATGCCACCCAGTAGGCCAGCGCTTTAACCACTACATCAAACAGGCTCTTTATAAATACTGATCTTTCCAAAGTGAGATTTGTACAAATATCACCCATTAATTCCTCCCATTTGAATTGGGTTTTGTAAAACAATGGAGCAGATGCAAAGATATTTCCATGAGGTACTATCATCAGAGATGTGAACATATCCTGAACAAATTGCTTCTGTCAATCATAACATGTTAATCAAAGGAAGTCTGGTTCCTTTGTTTCCCCCGTTTTCTGTGCATCAGTTGCAAAGGAAAGATTATTTCTCCGTTCCCAAGTGAAATGGTACATAAGGAAAAGGTACTGCTTCATACTTCATCCATGTGAGAATACTGTGTTTTATAAATCTCATTTCCTTTTAACTATGGCAGAAAACCTTCAAAACTGATAGCAAGTGTTTCTACATTTCTCTTTATGCCTCTTATTGGTTAAAATTGTCTTCATATTGGAGGTTCTTCCTGAATTCTATACTTTTATCATTCTTGGAATATAGTATGCTGCTGGCTGGGCTCCAAGCCACACTTTAATTAACTTGAACAAAACATTATTTTTTAATCTTTTTAACTGATGTATTCATGCTAGCCTAATGACCTATGCATAATCAAAAAACATAGTGTGAAGAGAATTTTTCAGAAAATATTTTGTTAATGACTATATATGTGTAATTAGGTTTAGAAGTAGTGTTATGTAATGGAGAAAATTATTTGCTGATGATATCAACATTTCATCTCCTAATAGATCAACTTTAATACAGATAGCACATAATTCAGGAATTATATGAAGTAATAGGCAGGAAAATGTACACTGGATTATTCATAACTAAAGAGAATTAATCTTGGACTATTATATGTTGAAAATGGTTTTTTTATAAATCAGCCATAAAGTATGAACATTGACCGATATCTCTTTAACTCAGAACTGTTTTGATTCTACTTAACAGAATAAAACTGTTCAACTTCTGTACATAAATTAAAAGTTCCCTTGTTTTATCTTTACAGAGAAGAACACAGATAGCATAATCTCATTTTGGATTAGCCAAGCTGTGTTTTTAAAAATATAAAAGGGGTCTTAGATTAAATCATCTTTCACTTTGAAATTTTAATATAATCTTGAAGGATGTAAAATAGTGCACCTTAGCAATGGCTTGCCAATACATTGAAAAAATGAAAGACTTCATCCTTATCTAATGCAGCCACTTCTGTTGAACATTCAGTACATTTAACTGGGTGATATATCTCTTCTTCCTGGCTTTCTGAGCCAGTTATTGATTCATTACTCTGCTTAATTTTCTTGTGTCCTCTCTTTGTCTTCTTTTTCAGTGGGTATTTGTATTTCAAAATTTCTTCTTTGACAACTGTACAGTTCATCACAAACATTGCTCTGTATTGAGTTCTGTATAATTCATGCCTAAAAAGAACAACAGGGGAGAAGGAAAAACATAGTGACCTTGACTGATTAAATATTTCAAAATTAATAAGCCTTTAAATATTGAATGCAACCTGAGGCACTCCGTGCTCCAGTTACTGACCCACACATGGGCACCTCAATTAACAATCATCACGACCTCCAACTGTAACCTGAAGGCTCTATTACAGCTATAACTCAAGGACTATCTGTATAGCTCATATTATCATTTTATTCTGAACTTCAAAAATAATGAATCTCCGGTCTCTACATTGTATGTGTTGTTTGCTTTTAATTTGTAACTTTAATGTAGGAAGAGACTTGCTATATCGATGTGAGCCATCTTAGATAATAACACCTGATTTTACTCAATCTATTGTAAACAGCATCAGTGAACTGGCAGAAGTATATTCACCAGTGAAACTGATTCCTTCTCCTAGTGTGCTGTACACGATGGGAGAATCCATCACAGCAGACTTGGGGCAGGCTGCATATGAAGAATGGAAACTTTCACCACACAACAGATATCGGTCTGAATAGGTTTATGCATCTAAATGTACTGGTAAAGAAAGTATTCCTTTCTATTGTTCATTTTTTCACTGCTGACAAACTAATGATGAAGAACTATGTACAGGTAGTCCTTGACTTAGGACCATTCATTTAATGACTGTTCAAAGTTACGACAATGTTGGAAAGAGTGACTTATGACCAATTTTTCTACTTAAGACCCTTGCAGTATCCCCTTGGTCATGTGATAAAAATCTGGGCAATTGGCAAGTTTTTAAGACAGTTGCACTGTCCAAGATCAGGTGATCACCAATTGTAACCTTCCCAGTTGACTTTCAACAGGCAAAGTCAATGGGAGAAGCCAGATTTGCTTAACAACTGCAGTGATTAGCTTAACTGTAGCAAAAAAGGTTATAAAATGGGGCACAACTTCCTTGTCTCGCTCAGCAGCAGAAATGTGGGACTCAATTGAGGTTGTAAATCGAGGACTATCTATACTAAGTCCCTATTTATTAATTTTTTGAAGACATGTCAGGTAAATACCTCTGGAAACTGAATTGCAAATTAAACTATTAACCTAACCACATAAATAAATACTAACTTATATTATGCAGAGTTCAAATAATTACCTTTGACAATCAAGGCATAATGTTGTCATACAAGCAGGACAGTTCAAAATAGCATCACTGTTGGGAATGGCAGGAAGTTTTTCTTGTTGTTGTGATCGAACATTTCTTATATTATGATAACTACAGCAAGAGAGTACAAAAGTAAAGAAACATCACTATTAATGTAGCAATCTTTATTGAAATAATGCATACCAAAAACCTAGAAATGGTGGGTGATAATATTTCAATGTTCAATGTTCTTAGTCCTAACTACACAAATATCACACCCAAAATGAAATGGCTTCACCCTCCACCACAACCCTTTTGATAAAGGTTTTACACAAATTCTTATTTCTCTCCAGATTACCCATATTATTCATATTTAATGCAAGCAGGAGCAAATTGACATGAGAAACCCAACAGGACAATACCACATCATTCCAGAAACACAAATAGATGTCATCCTGAAGAAAGCGTTTAATGTCATCAGACCCATACTGGCAGAACTAGTAATTATTGGATAGGCAAGAGGAAAGTTGGTATTTACACAATCCCACCATCACCAAAAAAAAAACCCCAGTTCTTATTTAACTGAATGTAGGGTAGTCCGATCTAAATATATTATTATCTGATTCTTTACATTCTCTCTGGTGCATGTATTTCAATGCAATTCTATCATAGGCACATTTGTATAATTACTAGAAAATCCAGCAATGCAAATGAAATGTCTTCCAGCCTTAAACTAGCTCAAAATATGATTCCAACTGGCATATCTTTCCCCAACTGAATGTGCAGAAAGGACAGAGTCTAATATATTTTTGATGTACCAATAATTAAACACAAAATTGCAACAATGGCAGGAAATCAGAAATATGTAAAACTCTTATCATAATTTATTCCAAAATTTAAAAAAAATCTGCCAACAGCAGGTGGGTGGATTTGGTGACAAAGATGAGTGCACCATGGGGAGACTTGAAAGAATAGATTAGAGATAGACTGCAATGAAGAATATTTATATAGTCACTAGGAGTTTAAAATGATTTGATGGCACACAAGCAAATTTAAACATCCTTAAGTAAAATTAAGACTTCACACTAAGAAAAAAAAGGTAGGTTTAATCTCTATCTTGGGGATTCAGAAAGGAAGGCGGTGTTAAGGCAATAAGATGCTCTGTGGAATGCATAAACTGTGGTGGAAATGCAATTTATTTATTTACTGTATCCATTTATATTCCACCATATTCAGGAAACTTTAGGTGTGTCTAAATTTAAAGGCATAATCCAGTTGAGTGCATAACTTTAAAGCTCTGAGTTTTAATATAAACTAGTTTTAATCACACAATAAAGTTTCACCATTCTTCTTACCTCCTTCTTATCGTATCTACCCATTCCTGATCTCTATTGTCTTCTTCTGGATCATAAAATAACTCATCATTAGTTGGAATTCGTCGTTGGTGATGTTTTCTTTTTTTCCTGGTTTCTGCAGAACCTGTCACGTTTGAGACAAGATTATATTTGTAGTCATGACACAAAATGTATAACTCAAAAACGGAAGCTCCTGTTGAATTAACATCTCCTGGATGGGTATCTATGAAAAATATTCCAAACAGGTATCTCCTAAATGTGATAGTTTAAATTTGGTCTTACCCAGTCTGATGTGATAGTCACATATATAGAATGAAAAAGCCTCTTAAAAATTAGCACAGCATAAGCAAGAAGATTAATTTGCTACTGTTTTCACAAAGCACAGCAAAGTATAGTAATTTAGAACAATGACTGTTCATCTCTGTTAAAACAAATCATAATTAAATGGACATAATTAGCATAATTATTTAGCATAATTAAATGGACACTAGATTTTCTCAAACACAAGCAGTAAGCTTTTGAATGCTTGTTCCCATTTAGAATATTTTCTTACCTTCTGACTAGAAAATGATTAATCAGTGGATACTGATTCAATCAGACTTAAATGTTTTAAGATCAGCCTTGACATCTAAATAAATTATTAAGAGTTATTAGCCTTATAAAACCTGATATAAGCTTGCTACGTATAGGTTCTTTTGTAGCCACCTGAAGAACTGAATAAAATAACCTAACAGATTAAAGGAAAGACCTCAATAGTCTGGCAGCTTGAGAAGCCAAAAACCGTCACAGCAACAGTCTACCTCTTTATTTTCTAGGGACTGATATGCAGAAGTTTATTTGTTTTTTATATTGTTGTTCATTTAAATTGTATGACTCTGGGCAGCTAACAATTAAAAACATACACACAAAAATAATCTAAAATATGCAACATAAACTGCAGCCAGGCAGTAACATAACAAACATCCACTGTCAATACAGATACTACAAAGAAACATAGTACGAGGATCCCAGGCTCAACCGCAAAACCAGATTTTCAAAGCTTTTTAAAATTATATATTGTTATTGCTTTTAAAACAAAAAAGGAACAAAGTACAAAGAGGTATACATTATTTTAAAAAAAGAACATAACAAGTGCTTAAAAATTAACAGGGGGGGGGGAAAACCAGGACTTCAAGGCTTTTTGAAAAGCCAGCAAGGTTTGGATGATGAGTCTGGTATTCCAGAGCTCGGACACCATAACAGAAAAGGCTCTTTCCTTGGGTCCTGCCAGATGAAACTTCCTCATGGACGGGGACTCCTTCTGCCAGATCTAACGATGTGGGTATATATTGCCAAAAACAAGCATGGCTACCTGCCACTCCATGAATTTTTCCAAATCTTTAACTGATATCATTTGATGAGAATTGACTTTTTTTGGATAAGAGTTTATTTATACAGTGTATCTCACGTACATACTTGTGTTAGTCAAGAAAGAGCAATTGTCTTTCTCTAGCAATCAATTTGATTTCTATGCTAGGCACAGAAAATCCCCAGTATATAGTTCTTTATTGCTGATGGCCCTCAGGTAAGCACTGAAATGTAATCATAAACAGCGGCCACAAATCTCAAGCTCATACTTTCTCATTCCATGTATAAAAGGACATAGCAAAGTTTTACATTGACATTTCAGGTCAAACACAGCACCCAGTTCTAATAGTTTCCTTGTATTATATTTTTGTAAACCTAGGTAACTTCAGTGAAAAAGAATAATAATAATATTGACATAAAGTACATTGTTTCATAGCTGCAATTTAAAAGAATCTCAAACAACTTTCCTGTCTTTTGATTATTATTGAGCATTTTATCAATTATGTGTCTTAAAACTATATTATAATTGACTTCATTTTAAAGAATCAAAAGCCCTTGATTATAGGGTACTATATGGTTTCATGCTATTGCCACCCTATTCAACGGCTGAATAAAGTCATTCATCAAAGTGTCAGATACCATCAATATTTTAATGAGACTCAGCTACATATTTCAATACCTGACTGAACAAGTTATGATATCAAGATCATATCTGATTGTTTGAGGTTTTTGTATGTGGTTGGGGGAGAAACAAACTCTGTCCTATCAAGACTGAGTGGATATGGCTACATAGCTGGTGGTTTTCCATCACTGATTCTTAATGGAGTTGCACTCTCTGTTCCAAGCTGATGCACACTTTGGGACTCCTTCTGAACATAAGAGCCAAGGTGGCGCAGTGGTTAGGGTGCAGTACTGCAGGCCACTTCAGCTGACTGTTATCCGCAGTTCAGCGGTTCTAATCTCACCAGCTCAAGGTTGACTCAGCCTTCCAAGCTTCCGAGGTGGGTGAAATGAGGACCCAGACTGTGGGGGCAATATGCTGACTCTGTAAACCGCTTAGAGAGGGCTGAAAGCCCTATGAAGCAGTATATAAGTCTACCTGCTATTGCTAGTTCCTGCTTCAATAGGTGGCAGCTGTGGCCTGAAGGACCTTTGCACAAATTTGATATACTATTTTCTGAACTAAGAGTTCTTTCTCAGGTACTAATACCTGGGCACCCCATGTATGGATTAGTACAATGCATTCTAGATAGGGCTCTCCTTGAAGACTACTTGGAAACTACAATTACAAATGTAGCATCACAAGTGGCTATGAGTTTGGTGCATATGTGCTTTGTTTTATATTGTTAGAAAAATGTTTAAGAATGATTTGAATTAGATTTTCAATTTGCTTGTGTCTGGTCATTGTGTTTTTATTTATTTATCACATTTATATACCACCCATCTCACCATCCAAAGTGACTTTAGATGGCTTATAATATGCTCATCTTCATCATCCAGAATATATTGGTTAAGATGGGAAGTCATATGAATGTTTAATAAATAAAATAAATTAATAATATATATCCACAGTATTAATTTACTATTGTTGTTAAAAATATACAAAACTAGAATCAACTTTCACAGGCTAAAATCAACGCCATTTTGCTATGGCTTGTAAGTGTGTTTATTGGAGGGGGAAGTGGGAAATACAAATTCAACTTTTGTGCAGATCAAATTCATAGATTAAAGATAATATTGTAATCCTTAAGGAAAGATGAACACATTAGTAGCCCTATTCACACACACACACACACACACACACACACAAAATCACCTGCCTTCACTGTTTCTTTTTGGATAGTGAGATGGGCAATGTATAAATTTAATAAATAAATAAGTGGCATCCATGATAGCATCCATAGAATTGTATACTAAATTTGCATGGAGATGTATATGTGTTCATTTCATTTCATTTTTTAAAAATTAGCAAACAAAATATAACTAGCACTTCAGATTTTGAGAATTTATTCTGTATTTGGAAGACAAAGGAATTTTACTGTTTATGCTTTTAGACAGGCTATAAAATTATTGGTTATTTACCTCCTACATCTTCATCATCTGAATCGGAATCAAAATAAATGTCATCATAATACTTAGAAGTGGAAACAGTTCCAGACTGACCAGCAACAGAAGCATCACCTAAGTTACAAAAAACATAAAATTATGAGATCACCCTACATATGCAAATATGTATATATCCTCCTAGTTATACAAAGAAATTCCATGCAACTGTAATTGCTTTTGTGTTTATATTCTTTACATATAAGATCAACTGTACTTTGCCCAATTAGCATTCTGCTTTCACAGTAATCAACCAAATACCTACAGGAGCCTACAAGCCGAACATGGGACCAAACAGACTGTCGGTCTCAGCAACTATTATTCATTAATAATAGTTCCTTTTTAAGCAATAGTTTGGCAAATGATGTATTAATCTTTATTCCAACATCTCTAAAAAAAAACCGAGATGATCAGCCTGCCAACAATACTGTGAGTGATTATGTTGGAAGAATATATTTGTTCAAACTACCTAGAATGCAATCCTATACAAAATGCACTCAGGGGTAAATCCCAGCATACTATTGCATTGTTAATTAATTATACAAAAGAGAAACTATTTGATTCAAGTAAATATCCTGGCCTCTCATTACAATGATTTTGTGATTGCACAAATTAAACTGATTTCTCAGTGAATATGAGAAACCCTATATCTTCTGGACTTAAAATCTTAAGTGGGCAGGAATCTGCCTCAAATGCTTAGAGTGCCTTGACACAAAAATATCACAGCAAATTATCTTTCAATCTCTAAAGTACAGCTGTCTGAATGGGATTTCTGTTGTTTAAAATTTTAAATGTAGCTGCATTATTAAAAATATTTGTAAAATAGAAATGGATATTAGCAATTTTATTAATATTCTCTACATTGATTGATAGAAAATGTGAAGAGACCGGATATGGAAATACAATCTTGAGTCCTGTTACCCTGCTCATATTTTATAATTGCATAAATTAAAAAACAATCACTTTGATTTATTTTGGTTGTTATTGTTGTAGCCCAACAGGACTCAGGACTACATTTCCATTATCCAGTTTCTTCATATTCCTCAATACTTAGAGTTAAGTATCCCCTCATGGTTACAGCAAATAGGCAAAATTAGTTGAGATGAGCTGATCTCCCAAAACTAATCAGGATTGAAAAAACCTGGAAAGACAATTCATATTTTTAAATTTTGGAAAAATGTTTACCTGGAAGTTGTGACTTCCATTGGCCTTCCATATTTTTCATGGTGGAGTTAAGTTCAGCTTCCATTTCCTTTTGGAATTCATCATCACTAGAAGATTCACTTTCTCCTGTGAGACACTCCCGTATCAGTTTACGCTTCTGGTCTGGGGTGCCATATAAAAGCACATCCACTTCATCTTCAGAACTACACAGTGATGTAGATGATGAAATATTAGAGATCATTATTTCAAGATAAATACGACACAGGTTGCCCTTGTTTAACATTACTTAAAGTATTTCTAAGTAGCTTTTTAATTAGCAACTGGCTAGAAACATCAGCTAACAAGAAAAAAAAGTGAGTTTAAAGGTTCATCTCACCTCAGAGAGACAATTATTTGAAAAAACATTTATGAAAAGTAATTAAGTAAATTTATGTCTGCCCTTTCACAACAGAATTGTATTTCAATCTATATCACTAATACTCTCTTGTCATGACCTTTAACGGCAAAACTGGATATAATACAGCAACAATTTTTAAACCAAGATAGCTCAAATGGGATAACTTGCAGAATGTGTCCAAAATCCAGGAGTGGTTATTTATGAGGTTATATTGGGGAAATTGGAAAAGACATCCCTGCTTCAATGCTACTGGATGCTTCTGTGTTGACATGATCTTTATTTTCAATGTTCCATGACAGTTTTCCAGACAGTCCCATCCTCCCCCCAGCCAGCCTGCCGGGAAGAGGTAAGAACGGAGGGAGAGAGAAAGATTTCAAATGCTCCCTGCCAAGGAGCAGGGAGTCCAACGTTGCTCCTGCTCCCACTGCTTTATTGCTCACCCTGGTCATTCTGTTTCTCTGTTCAGGTAAGGAAATATTTCCGAAACAATGACCCAAAGGAGCACAGGTTGTCCAATATGGGATACTCAAATACTAATATTAAAGTAGCATAGCACTGTGCAAAACAGGTTAGGGGCAGTTAGGATTTATTAGTTAAAAATAAGTAAGAGCGATTCTCAAAATCAAAATTTACAAAGCCGTTTAAGATATAACTACGGAAAGAAAAACGTGAAGATCTCAAGGTTGGTTTTTGTTGTTTTTTGCAAAATATATGAAGCTGCGGGTTGCAATACACAGCAGTTTCACTTGATCTCAGAAAAGCAACTAAAGATCTCTCGACACTAACTAATTAAAAGGACCTTTCCTGATTTCGCCTTCGGCTGACGATCGCGTAACATCCCAACCCCACAAAGGCGTAAGAAAACGCAAAGCTATTGCCGGCTGCATTCCCAAACCCAAAAGACCTGCTCTGCGCTGGGTCCTCATCGCTGGGCTCCTCGACCACATAAGGATCATCTTCTTCCCGCAGGGAACTCATGCCGGCCTCCTCGTCGTAGTAAACAATCCTGGTCTATTTCTCTCCCCCCTCCCCAACTAACACAAAACGCCTTCTCGTCACTTCCTGTTCCGCTAACCCTATGGTTGGTCCCACCAATTCCTGATTCCGCAAAGAAACCCGCAAAACATTTGGTTCCGGCTTCAAAGTTCAAGCGCCCGTATCTGCCTCTCTGTCCCTATAACCTGTGCTCATCCGGGTTTACAATCCAAAATCCCTGATCTTGGAAGTGTCTATGGAGATTCTCAGTCATCCAGGTCGTGGTTGTCCCAAAGGCGATTGGACTGTCTGGGTTTTTTTTCTTTGAAGACGGTTCGCTTCTTATTCAGGAAGCTTCTTCAGCTCTGATTGGATGATGGGGAATAGAAGGATTTATATTTCTTGCACGTCTTCAAAGAAAAAAACAAGAAAGTCCAGTTGCCTCTTGAAAAAGCACTTTTGGGACAATTTGATCTTGGAAAAACACCAGGAAAAGGAAACAACAGCCAATTAAAGTGACGCGAATTTTCCAAAAAGCCGAATCTGCCTTCGCTCGAAAGAGAAAAAAAAAGAGAGAAACAAACTCTCCACACTTGCAGAAGGGAAATGCGCTCCCCTATTAAAATCTGGAGTTATCAGACTATGTGATTCAACAGGGGAAACTTCCCATTTATAACAGGAAAAAGTGTTTTGGGTTTATAATAAGAACCCAGGGAGTTTTTCCTACATCGCCTAATACGGGTTTGCCTATTAAGTCTTACAATTCTGAATATGGATGCTGGTAGGTTTTTTTCTAACTCCTTAGGTATGGAGTAATCAATCATTTCAATTTTAAATTATTTTGTGTTTTCCTTAATAAATGTGTTTCAAAAAATTCTAGCCTCTATATTATACCAGTAAGATGCTGTAACACATCTAACAGCACATAAAGATGCCGTTTACATGTAACATCTCTCATACCAGTATTTCTCAAGCTCAGCATTTTAAAGATTTGTGGACTCCCAGATTTCCCACCATGTTCTGATTATTTAATTAGATGTAGAAGGATGCTGGATAGCAATAGCACTTAGACATGTATATTGCTTCACTGCTTTACAGCCCTCTAAGTTTATAGTCAGCATATTGTCCCGAACAATCTGGGTTCTCATTTTTCCAATCTCAGAAAGATAAATCTTGAGTCAGTGAGACTCAAACTGCCAGCAACCAGAAGTAGCATGCAGTACTGTGTTCTAACCACTGCGCCACCACTGCTCATGGTTGCGTTTTCTACATGCTGGGTGTAAGGACCCATGAAAATCAAGTTCCTTTTCAAGGTAGGCCTGCTTTTGCAATCCTTCATGCCTGGTGCACAATGGGAAATGAACATTTTTTCTTGGCTTTATTAAGCCTTGGTACTTTTAAAGATCATACAGCATGGGGAATTTTGTATGACAACTACAAGGAGTTTAGCAACACAAAGTACTGTTAGTTCTAAGATACATACACAGTAGATTTCAAAGTCTAGATTTAGAAATACTGTTTAAAATATTAATCTCATTTACATGTCTTCTTTTTCCCTCCAGTCTTATTCCTATAATAGTACTTCTGAAGTTTGATGAATTTTCCCTTTCTCCTTTTTGAAGAGGGGGAGGATAAGCGCTTTTTCAGTCACCCCAATTCCAATTTCTCAGATAATGAAAGTTTTGATCAGACCATTAGTTCCTTCAGTATCCTAGTCATACTGATTTAGAGATTCCAAAGACTACTTTTATCATGTTTCTAGTAATATTTAGGCCAATCATTCTCTTTGTCAGTTTCTTACTGGCAAATAATGCTGTTGAAGATAATTGAACCAGAATAGGAATTGAGTAACTCTGCCTTTTCTGTTACTAATTAACTTCTCAGCAAATTCCTCTTATAAATAATTTCCTGAGTCAGCAGTATGATGATGTTCCAAAGAAAGCAATGCAATTTTACAAGTGTCAACAGAAATTTCCAAATCATGGGAAATAATGATTTAAAGTGGTTCATAGAGTAGTAATGAACTACTCTATATTGTGATCAGATCATACCTTAAAGAGTGTCCACTTCTGGACCCTACACTTTAAAAAATTAGAAGAATTGGAACAGTTTCAGAGGAAGACATGTTCAATGGACCAGAAATTATGCCATATGAAGAGAGTGAAAGAACTGGGAAATGTTTAACCTTAAAAAACAACTGAGGAAAGAAATGAAGGATGTCAAGATCGGTGTTTTCTCATTCCAAGGTATAAAATACAGAAGCAATTGTAGAAAGCCAAATTCTAATTGAATGTTTAAAAAAAATACTTTTTAACATAACAGATTGACAGAGAAATTAATTACCCAGTAATTAGAGCCCAATTGATAGACTCTGTTTTGTGGAATATATTCAAGTGGCGACTAAAAGCTATCTGTGTGGAATTCTTTAATTTGGATTCCTCCTCTGAGCAGGAGACTGGACTTAAGACCCCAAATCTTTTCCAGCCCTGTATTCTATATGATGCACTAAACATGTGTTCTCAATTTATATATGTACTAGTAGGGAATCAAGTATTTATTTAAAAACAAACATAATTAAAAAGTATAAAGTGGAGACAATTATCAGAACATCAGGCTTAACAATTACAATGATACAATGACTTGTGATTTTAGAAAAATTCAATGATTGCGCTGTTTATTTTACAGTAATTGGGATTAGTCTACAAGTTAAGGCAAATATACTAATGCATTTGCTTTTTTTTCTGAGGTTGTATTATAAAGATTACATAAAGTTTGCTCCAAAATTTCTAGGAAATGTTATTTGAAAAAGTTAAGATGCTTGATAACAATATGTGAAATAACCAAAACAATGCTTTACAGTAACATTATCCAAACACCTAGTGGCAATATTTAATTGTTTTGAAACCATATGTTTCAAATCAGCTTCAGACATTACAAAGGTAGTAAAGTAAGAATGGCAGCAATATTTAACACTAGCTTTAAACAAAAACATAATTCTATTGGCTACTTTCACAAAAGAAAGACTCAGAACATTTGGTTTCTTGGACAATAAGAGTGTACAGTGATTAAATTAACGTGAATATTTCTAGCAAATATATTGTTGCTTCATATAATTTGGAATTATTCTGATACGCTTATGTGTTTTTTGTTTTTATTTTTTGGAAAAAAAGGAACGTGTTTGTGTATCCTTTGTCACCAAATCCACCCAGTTGTAAATATTAACTCAAAGTCGTAAACTCCAGTGGAAGGCAGCCCTTATTAACAGGATGATAGATTCTAGTTTATGTATCACCATTAAGCACTGCCAGACAGCTCTGCAACAGCTGTAAATTGCCCTGTAGTAATGAAAAAAAACACAAAGGTCACTGTTAATTTGTGATTTCCTCCTTTCTCAAACTAGTAATATTATTAAAGATGCACATCATTTTAAATGAATTGACAAGACTATTTTATATAATCCAGTTTCTGAACAAATCATACTGGGATTTAGTAGTTCTAGACTTTCATAAACTGCTCTTACTGTTGTTACCCATTACTAACACTGACATTTTCAGCTAAAGTGCAAGTGGAAGCCATTTGATGTTCATTTTTTAAATTGCAATATTCTGTTAATGTCTCAAATTGGCACTGAAAGCAATGATAATATATAATAAAAAATAAATTCAACACTTATAACTCAATTTACCAATTAAAATGTAAAGATTAAGATGTACAAGATTAAAAATAAATTTACTGCCATCATTTTCTGAGTATTCCAATGATTTCAACACATTATTTGATTAGTGTCTGCCAGAATCCCAGAATTCTCAGCAATTGTCATATTGTTTTTCAGGAATCGTGATAATTAAAACCCACACAGCAAAAGAATACCCTGGCTGGGGAAGTCTGAGTGTAGTTATTTTTACTTATTAGGCTTTTACGCTTGTTCAATCAAAGTTGACTCTCAGCTTTCAAAGTTGTTTTAAGAAAAAAAACATTAAAAACTTGACATTTAGAAGCTTAAATAATTTTAAAAATATAAAACTGATGGCAAAAATGCTGGATTAGAATTTAAGGAAAGTTTTAAATGGATTAAGGGACCAAAGAAATTGGAATATTAGGACTTTTCCTAAAGTCCTTTTGAAAAAATAAGTTAAAAATGAAACAGTAATGAAATCTGAGATTTAAATATAGAGATGGACCATTAGAGAGAATTAAAGTTTCAGGCAAGAAAAAGAAAAGTGAAATCTTCAAAAATGAGAAATAAAGATATGACATTTGACACATTTTAAAATATTTTTTAAGAACTGTGAAAGAAATTTATAACCAATCTGAAAGCAATTATCGCTGTACCTGAAAATGTATTTTTAAGAAGATTATAAAGAAGAAATGAAATATGTGGCAGACAAAACTATGGGATAATATATGGATAGACAGGTTGAAGATGGGATACAAATATTAGTTCATAGAGAAATATTGGGGGGGGAGAAATTAAGGGTTATGAGAGGTATCATAGAATGAAAACACATGATACAAAGATGAAAAAAGGTGACAAAATGATAAAAAAGGAACTGGGCATGGACTTATTTTTCGATTTACAAAAGGGGTTTATGAAAAAAAATTAAACTAATAATCTGCTCTAAACAAAATAGTTTATCTAAGAGACATAACTTCATCTCTTACTCCTTTTCACTAAAACATCTATCCAAAGTACCTCACTGTTGCTATGAAAACCACAACCCCATCTTCCTTTTTTTCAATTAAAAAAGTTACTTCTAGTTAATGAGTTGGAAAATAGAAAAAGCACACAAACTTGCAACATATGAAGGATGCAAATATAACTGATGCCAGAGCTTCCATTAATTCCAACACTTGCTGCTTCAATTATCAAAATTGATTCAGAAAAAAATATTCTATATTAGAGGTAACCCTGAAATGTTAATTCAAATTGAGATTTCTCATCCTTTGTCTTAAAAGGCTATAAACTATGTATCACACATATTTAATTTCCATCTCAAATTTTAAATCAAGATATATTGTGTATTATTTTGGCTTCTACATTGCACAATATTTAAATTACAAGGAAAAAAAACACAATAACCTTAGCATGTTTCAGTTCCAATTCCGCCAGTTCTACTAGATTCTTCCGGAATGCAGCAACTCTTCTAGTTTTAAAATCTATAAGTTCTGTGGGAAATGAAAAGATTTGGCATTTCAGTCATAAAAATGTAACATTTAAGAGAATTCTGCTTAGATCCAAACATAAAGTTTAATCCAGCAGTTCTTTTATAAGCTTGATATATCAAGTCCAACAATATTAGATCTAACAGCATTAAATCTAGCCAAGTGACTTTATATACTGTATTTTGGACTATAAGATGCACTGGTGTAGAAGACGCACCAAGATTTCAAAGAGGTAGTAAAGGAAAAAAAATTTTTTTTGCCTTCCCTCAGCCCCCAGCAGCACTGCAGGCTTCAGCAGGGCTGGGGCAAAGCAAAAACGCCCCTGTTTTTGCTTTGCCCTAGCCCTGCTGAAGCCTGCTGGAGACTGAGGGAAGGCAAAAAAAGGCCCTGTTTTTGTGAAAAACACCCCATTTTTCGCAAAAATGGAATGCGGGGGCAGGGCTTCAGGAGGCCAAAAATGGCTCTATTCGGTGTATAAGATGCACCAACATTTCCACACTATTTTAGGGGGGAAAGGTGTGTCTTATACTCCAAAAATATGGTAATTAAATCATAAAGTCATCATATTTTGTGTAATAGATAAAAAAACTTCTAACAATATTACAATCCATAATCATCATATTTGGACACTCTAGGATAAAAACTTACTTTTATTTTAACTGGTTTAGATTTTCTAGTTACAATTGCCTAGCAGTCTTCTATCCTACTGAGAAGGAACTCAGATATTAACAGAGTGAGTTTTTGCCAGGTAATCTGGTTAAACATTCAGTGACCCTAAATTGATTTAATTACCATTCTAAACACTTTAATTTTGTTAAACCTATCAATCAGCATTACAATTTCTGATTACAAGGACAATTTAACAAATGTATAACAAAAGCATTTTCTTATAGGAATACAGACTAGTGAAGAATACTTAATACAGGTATTAAGTGCATTTAAAAAAAACAATTTCCATATCTTACAGAATCTTAAATGTTAACAAAGTATTAGCTTTTGTGAATTTCGGTCCATTTCATGCTATGGTGCTACTAGTATTTACAGAAGTATTGGATGGCAGGGGGGCTGGGAGTAAGGGGAAATGTAAACAATATTAGAAGTAAATCAAATGCAATAGAGATATTTCATTATTATCACTCCTTACCACTGTCCATATAGCCTGCATTTCATTTCCTCTGAATTCTTAGAAATTCACCACTCCTCAAAATGTAAATACACATACTTGGTCCTCAACTTAAATTGATCACTTACTGACCATTCAAACCATGGCCGACCCTTCCCCCAAAAACTATTTAGACCTGGTTCCAAAGTTCCGCTGCCCTGCCCCTCCAGTCACATGACTGCACTTTGGTGCTTGGCAGCTAGCTCACATCCACAGGCATTTGCAGTATTCTATAGTTACATGACCACAATTTATTTTTTTTCCAGAAATTGGTGTTTACTTTCAGTTTGCTTAACCATTGGGTTCACTTAACCACCACTGTATTTGCTATATGATCACCAGATTCGCTTAATGACCACCATAAAAACTGTTATAAAATCAGGTCAGTCACATAATGACCCACTTTATGATCATCCTGATTTATAACAATAATTGTCAGGCTCAATTATGGCCATAAGTCAAGGACTACCTGCCTATTCTTGTATTTCAGAAGATTGAAGTCTGATGGGAGTGTACTGTAGTCCACAATGTATTACACCATAATTAACTTATTAGCCTTAAGGTGCCATAGGACTTACTCTTCTGGAAATTAATGCATTGTAAAATATGACAATTTCCAAAACTAGTTTGGTACCTTGTTTTGCTGATTCAGATATTTTTTCAAATTTATGACAGCAAAGCTGCTGAGTATTTTCAGCTTGCAGTACATCTTTATTCTTTGCTCTTGCTTTATCCAGTGCCTTGTTAGCATTTTCATAATCCACCAATGACCTTGATCTTCTATACAGAAGGTCCTGTAATAAATAAAAAAGGAATAAAATCCAATTGTGTGTATTAACTTTGCAAATAATACTTTAATGGAAGATTCAATGTTACTCAAATAGTATTTTTACTCTATCTATTATTAAGATAGTCATTTTACAAAACTAAACAATATTTTCCTATCATAAAAATGAAAGCTCGTTTCTTTAAGGGGAACTATATCAAAAAACAAGTAACTACTAAAGTAACCAACTGAATCAATCATCCTGTCTTTTTAAAAAAAGTAACTACAGCACAAGAATACTTATGTTTCCATTATGCTTGTTTCATTTCCCCATCCTCACACACACCCAAACTGAAAGGATCATATGTTATGAGTTTTTAGCAAATATGGCTTAGTACAAACCAATGATTGGGACCATCTAAACACTTTAGCACATCAAATATTAGTTCCATTGAATTCTACTTTCTGAATATTTTCAGGCTGTTATTCTGTTACATTAAATTTACAAGACACTTTTCCAACCAGAAACTCAGTTTACCTTTGCAGCTTGTGATTCTCTTAGGTAGTATTTTAGAAGATCTGAGAGTTTAAGATCCTCATCAGCAGATACACGGGCCTCTACTTTCTAAACAAGAAAAGCAAATCAGAGATAATATTTTAGGTAGTACAAACCATCTCCATTTATAGTGTCCCAATTGCATGCTCCTACTTTATTTATTAAAAGCAGACATTTACAAAAAGCTATTGTCTACATCTTAAAATGCCTGGTCACTGCAACTTAAACAGTATATAGTAGAGCTAAAAAAGGTTCAGAGGAGGCAACTAAGGTGAGCAAGGAGTTTCCCTATCAGAAAGATTGTGACATTTTGGGCTTTTTAATCTAGAAGAATCTAGAGTTGAATAAAAGGAGACATGATTGAGGTGTATAACATTATGCATGGTGAGGATAAAGTAGACTGGCTATTTCCTAAAATACTGAGAGTGGTGATCCCACAAATATTCCTCTGATCAAACTGAAAGTAGGTAATAGCAGTAATAGCAGTAGACTTATATACCGCTTCATAGGGCTTTCAGCCCTCTCTAAGCGGTTTACAGAGAGTCAGCATATTGCCCCCAACAATCTGGGTCCTCATTTTACCCACCTCGGAAGTATGGAAGGCTGAGTCAACCCTGAGCCGGTGAGATTTGAACCGCTGAACTGCTGATCTAGCAGTAGCCTGCAGTGCTGCATTTAACCACTGCGCCACCTTGGTACACCTTGGTACAAAAGGTACTACTTTGTAGAAGTTTATGGTCTTTATTATATTTGTATTTGTCATTAGTCTGTGGTTTTTTGTTGGTTAATTAAATAATGTTTTTAGAGGTTTGGACAGGAGGCATTTTGGAAGCATAGGTAACACAGAATAATAGTAAGATGTCACAGGACCCCAAACCAGAGAAAAATACCAACATCTGAAGAACCTGTAAGTTAACCAAATTGAAATCTTGCAATCTTTCATAATACATACCCTTGTTTTATCAAACAATTCAGATACTTTCAGGAAAAATCTGTAAATGAAAAGTAAATATAGTAAATAGTTTTCTGGTCATAATTTTGTTTGTAGTATATGGTGGGGATCATTCCATTTTAATAATTGCCTGGTGAATCACATTATCAATGATACACAGAAACTACTGAATCATGTTAACTTTCAATAGTTATCAAAGTAACTTCCTTAATATTTATTACAGTTACCCCTTTCCCAAATCTTCAAGATGGCATACACTGTTATTTAACTGCCCCAATTTTCTTTAAGATAGCTCTAAATAATAGGGAGAAACCATCCAATATGAGCGAATGTCATCCAGTGCACTTTATAATTTGAAGACCGTGGTCCCTCTAAGACTGCTGGAAAATCCAAGTCATCTTCGACAAACTTCAAATAGGCAGCAATGTGCCATCTAGACAACAGTGCTTTTCATCCTACCATGCACACAACTCATGTTCAGTGTATTCTTTAGAATCGAATCAGGAATACTGACATCAAACAATGTAAGCATGGCCTGCAGATCTTTTACTGTTTGCTCTGGGGTCTTTTCAATCTCCTAAAGTATCACATATCTTCGGATGACTTATGGTTGTTGCCTCATAAGCATTAACAATCTTTTTCTGAAGCCCCTCAAAAAGCTTTTACTGGGGGGCAGAATTCATCTCTGTAAACCTTTCTGAAGAACAGACTCTAAGATGATAACCATGTAAATCATACAAGGCTATGTAAAATGTTTAAATAACTAAACAAAGATTTTTTTAAAAAAAATGGAGCCTCACATCTCACTGGACCATCTGGCTCAGTTTACTGTATTAAGATTATTACATACATACTTTTTCCAATTAAAAAAGGTCAATATTTCCTCAAGCTGTTCAACACAGACATGAGACAGCACACTATTTGGGTTATACCTGTTTAGTCAGGATTACAAGCAGTTCTAAAAGTTCACAACTGCAATTTTATCTTGGAAAAGAAAGTAATAAATTTGATGAACAGATTTTTTTTTTTTAAAGGGAAAGTTTAAATGTTGGAATCTTTATATTCTTTTACAGCATTCTGGAATGAAGTTCAAGATTTGAGCAACCCCTACTCTACTGTTTTGAAGAGCTTGTTTCTTTGTCCAGGCCTATGGTGTGCATGACTGCAGCACACTGTTTTTTATTTTACCTTTTACCTTACAAACCATCTGTTTGTTTTTTATGTTATCATCTTTGTTCCATTTTGCTTTGTTATTTTGTTTTAAAGTTTTTAACAATTTCTAAACCACTCAGTCACTAAGAATTGAGCTGCATGTAAAATTAATAAATTAGTAGTAGCAGTGGTGGTGACTGAAGACAGCAGAACTCAAAACTGAGAAAGCAAACTTTCTAAGTCTAATGAAATAAAAAAGATCAAATTGGCAGAGGGAAGAAGAAAGCAATGCTGTGATGCAATCAGCTTCAAGCAGGAAGCAAAGACCCAATATGTGATGGACTGAGAAATAATTCTAATCACAGAACATTGGGCATTTTCAAACATCGTATAAACCATAAACAGCAAAACAACAACTAGAGCAGAGAAAGACTACAGTACAGAATCTGTTGCTAAATCATATTGTGTAGTTGGAATAGGATCCAAAGAAACCTAGCCTAAAAAAGAAACAAACCAAGAGCTTATTATCTGGAGACATCTCTCAAGTATTTGCAATGGCAACAAAGGATATTTAATCTAAATTGATTTAAGCAGTCACTATTATTTAAAAGATGTTACAAAAGAAAATAATAGTATACTACTTTTAAAAAACATAATTTGGTTTATTTTATAAGATTTTTCAACTTAGCTCTATAGCTATCCTGTTTATAATAAATTCTTTAATGTACAGAAGTAGCACTTTGTAAAGGTAACATTCTCTAAATGTAAGATCTACTTAGAAAATCTGTTAAGAACTATGGCAGGGATTTTCATAAAGCCAAGTGCAAAGTTGAGAGAAAAATAGCTGAAATTACTACATGGTATGTACATCAATTTAAAAACATTCAAAATTATATGCTATCATTTTTTAAGCTATGTATGTTTTAAGAGAGACTTACTTGCATATATCTGTGGAGTCCTGTGTTCCCAATGTATATAATGAAGAACCAATTCTATTGTAGTCATCTGCAACATCTGAAAAGAAAAAGATGTGGCATTAAATTCATTTTATATTGTTAGATTTTCTACATTAATCATATTTATATATGAAGTACATCCACAATTTTGAGAGCAGCCATGTGATTCATATTCTTCTTTAAAGTCACACCTGTCTTAAATCTCAAAACTTATTTGGAAGATATAAACAAAAGTTCAGGCAATATTTGTTTGGCATCAGAAAATTCTGAAAACACAAATAAAAAATAACAAAACAGAGTTTGTCACTTCCACATTGTCACTATTTTTCCAAAATTTATCCTTGTCCGTGACCCGTCAAAAGCGCAGAGGACAAAATCGCGCTCGACGAAAGCGCGCATGTTACGTCATCACAGCGCGACGAAAAAAATTAAAAATTGAAATAAAATTAAAATTAAAGCAAGCCGATTCACATAAAGGTAAGGGTTAGGTTTAGGGTTAGGTTAAGGGTTAGGGTCAGGTTTAGAGCGTTAGTGTTAGGTTTAGCGTTAGGTTAAGGGTTAGCGTTAGGTTTAGCGTTACGTTAACGGTTAGGTTTAGGGTTAGATTTAGGGTTAGGTTAAGGGTTAGGTTTAGGGTTAGGTTTGGGGGGGTTAGGGTAAGGTTTTAGCTTTATTTTTACATTTTTCGATCACAGCGTGATGTTTTCGTCGCGCTGTGATGACGTCAAATGCGCGCTTTCGTCGAGCGCGATTTTGTCCTCCGCGATTTTGTGGTGGAACCATCCTTGTCATATATTCCAGATTTATCCTATAAAATGGAATCTACAAACTAATAATATTTTACAACTTAATGGTATTTATCCTAATGGCTCCAAAATACTTTCTAGGTATCAGCAGGCAACTTACTTTTGTGGGATCTTGTCATTTTATCAGACTTGAGAGAAGAATCCTTGACACGGTTGTGATATTCTACTAGGAATGTTCTTTCATGTTCAAAAAAATCATCTACATCCTGCATGCCAAGACACATCGGAAGTAAGCAGAATAATTTGAAGAGAAGCAATTAATTTTAATTGAACAAGTTAAAATGTAACTGCCTCAGGATAAACAAAGATCAATGGTAGAAACAGCAGTTACATATCCATAATTTTAACTCAAAATTCTACTATAGTAGCATTTCAACACACTGATATATTTCTAGGTGATTTCTTTTTCTAAAGCTCGGATAAATAACACCAGATGCAACAATTCTGATAAAATGGAATTGCGTTGTTCAAAATTGTACTCCCGCATAACCATTGAAAGCCTGAAATTTTCAACCCATCTGAAGAACACCAAGTTGGGAAAAGTAACAAAATCCAGCAAGCTATGTAATGTATAAATATAGGAAGGATAAATATGAAAATATTTTTCTCCTTTTCTGTGTTTCCTCTACAGTTCACATCTAAAAATGTGAATCCATTTTGTCTTAAAGGAGTCATGCACCAATTGAATGGTATAAATAGAACACTTTTGAATGACAATGTTTGGAAATGTACCCACTTGCATAGAAGGCTAGAGGAAATGATGGAGAACAACTTTCAATGTATTAGTACTTTGTGACTGAACATACCACTTGTGTGAGATTGCCTATACTGTATCTTTTAAATTCTAAGTTATTTCCAATGACCTGTCAAAGTTGGAGGTCCTTAGACTGAGAATGCCATTTAGCCCACATAATTTAAATTGCAGGTATAAAATGAGAAAATTCTGAAATTATATTACTTTGGCAAGCATTTCAAAATTAGATGATCTCATATGGAAATATGCTACATATTTATGACTCATCTCTGCAGCAGTCCTAGGAAGTAAACAGACCACAAGAATCATTCTACAATTTCTATTTCCAGGATAGAGACCAGGTGTCAATTCCTTCAGAAAAGCTAAAAAGATCCAGCCCCGCAAGAGTCCCAAGCAAAGTCCCCCAGAAATTTTTAACACTAGAAAGATTCAAAACCAATGGTATGTTGGAAAGAGTTACTCTTTGTATACAATAGTTTTCTGCAAATTACTTGAGATATATTCCTGTCTTGCAAATTATTTAAATTCATATCTTTTAACAATACTTAAAAATGATGCAATGGATTTTAAAAGCTCACCTTTACTCCTGAAACAATGACCCCATCAGCAGACTTAACCATGTTTTTAAAAAAGTCTTCAAGTTTCTCTTTCTTATTTTTTCCCCGTACACTCAACTGAAATAAGAGAAATGCATAATGTAAGTTTATTTTTTTTTCAATTCAGAGATGTTATTAACTCAAAGCAGTTCTCACTAAAGATATTAGATACTAGAATGTTGTATCATTTTCATTTCCAGCTTTGTACAGTAACATTTCATTCACTATCCAGTTACAGTGGATTTTGATGTGCTTACTTTCTTATTTATTAGATGCATTTCTAATGTATCAATTTTTTTCAGGATCTCAAAGTAATTTAACTGGCTAGCTCCCTTCATTTTACCCCACCCCAATGTGTGGGTAGGCTGGGGCTGGTAAAAGAGTGACTGGTTCAAAGTAAATCAGTGAATTACTTACATGATTGGAGGTGGATGTAACATCCCCAATTCATCACATTAACCACAACACAACACTGATTTCTTTTCAGTATTTGTATATCTATTCTAATTTTCTATTGTATTACATTTATTTCAAGTTTTTCAGTGCCAAATAGTTGTTCTAATGTAATTTGCTAGGAGTAAATAGGATATTTATTTCAGTAGATGACTAGGCCTGAAAACTAACATTTTACTTCTCCATGGCTAAAAAGATGTTTCTGGAAATCCTAGTACCAGAGTACAAAAGCAATTGCTTTCTCCTATGACTATTTACCAACAACTGATAAATAAGAATATCTCTTATATAATTACATTGACTAGCAATCATTAATCTATGTAATCCTATTTTTAGAAACTAATAGTTGTCACTATATTCAATAATAGCAAGTCTCACATTTCGAATATACTTTGGTGAAGCGGCAATGCAGGTGAAGCTGAATTAATTGCTAATCAATGTTACTGAACATTTCTATTGAAGTTATTTCAAAGGATATTGTATTAATGAACATTTACAGAAACCAACAGCCAGATGATAGTACTGAAGCATTTTATACGCATTAATATTCTAAAGCAGAACTTGCTAGAGGTTTAATAAGCACAATCAAGAGAATGCTAATAAAATCTTTCTTTCACAAATTCTAGAACTTGGGATCATCCATTTCAAATGTGATTTCTCAGCAGATTATTAGGGAAAGTATAGTACTACACATTTAAAGTAAAATCTTGTTATTCATGGTATTTGTGTTCTATAACGTTGCCAAAACACTGAATTAGTGAATGCTAATCCTCAGCTGGGGATTTTTCCCCAGTTTGTACATGTTCACAAATAATGTGAAGGTAGTATGAGTATTGGTTTGCGGGTTTGTGTGTGTTATGGTTTATTTTGCTTTTATTTTATGGAATCCCAAATAATGAAGATCAACTGTATTTCAATTTCTTCATACTACCACCCAAAAAGGCATCTTGTTTTTTCATTTCAACACAATTACAACTCAAAATCCTTTCTGGATTTGGAAAATAGAAAGTTGTAAATTCCCCTCCCTAATGACATCCCATATTTATGCCAGCTATCATTTCTATTTTATTACTAGTTCTCCCAATCTGAGAAATAATTGTTGCTGTCACATTAACCTTGAATTAATTGGGGGTGGCGGGAATAGCAATAGCAATAGCAGTAGACTTATATACCGCTTCATAGGCCTTTCAGGCCTCTCTAAGCGGTTTACAGAGAGTCAGCATATTGCCCCCAACAATCTGGGTCCTCATTTTACCCACCTCGGAAGGATGGAAGGCTGAGTCAACCCTGAGCCGGTGAGATTTGAACCGCTGACCTGCTGATCTAGCAGTAGCCTGCAGTGCTGCATTTAACCACTGCGCCACCTTGGCTCTGCGCCACCTTGGCCACCTTGAATACTACATATTTTCAATTTTACTGTTAACAATTTCTCTACTTCCTCAGGGAGCTGTTCTCTTTGCTACCCTTTACTGGAAGAGCTGTCAATGTTTTATATCTCTTCATCTTTTGCATTTTAACCTCTTTGACTCCTAAGAGAATAGTTCCTGTTATCCTTATCAAAGTTTGATCTCTGTAACGAACATACCCAACAATCTTTAGAACTGCCATATCCTCTGCATCATTGTTTTTTCAAAGAAAAATCTATTACCGTATTTTTTGGAGTATAAGATGCACCAAGGTTTTGAAGAGGCAGATTTTTTAAAAAGTAGGTAGGTAGATAGAGGGATAGAGAGGGAGAGAGGGAGAGAAAGAGAGAGAAATACAGTAAGTAGGTAGAGAGAGAGGGAGAGTAGTTAGGTAGATAAGTAGATAAAGGGATAGAGATAGAAAGAGAAATAGATAGAGAGATAATACAGTAGGTAGGTAGGTAGGTAGGTAGGTAGGTAGGTAGGTAGGTAGGTAGGTAGGTAGAGAAAGAGAGAGAGAAATACAGTAGATAGGTAGGGAGAGAGAGTAGGTAGGTAGGTAGGTAGGTAGGTAGGTAGGTAGGTAGGTAGGTAGATGTTTCCAGATGTATTTATCCATGTGCTGGAGAAGAAATCGCTGACAATCTGCAGCACCTAAGACCTTGTTTCTGCTGGCACAGCACTTGATCAATGTAATTCTCATCAATCAGTTAGAGAGCTTTCCGAAAGGGAAAAAAAGTTTTGGCACTCTGCAAACCTCCCAAAAACGGTTTGTTTTTCGCAAAACCTGGCCCATTAAAAAAAAAAAAAAAAGCATCAATAGCCTTGGGGGGGGCTTGCAGAGTGCTCCTGGAGGAATCCCCCCCCAAAAAATGAGCAAAAAAAGGCCCATTCTTCACAAAAACGGGCCTGTTTTTTGTCAAAAATATTGCATGCATAGCCTTGTGGAGGCTTATACTGCGGGCTGGGGTGGGGGGGAAACGGTCCGATTCTTTGCTCATTTCTGCCCTCTCCAACCCTCAGGAGCTCTCTGAAAGCCTCCATAAGGGTATGCACGGCCATTTTTGTGAAAGGTGAGGCTTCAGGAGGAAAAAAATGCTGTATTCAGTGTATAAGACGCACCCAGATTTTCAGCCTCTTTTTTGAGGAAAAAAAAGTTGTCTTATACTCCAAAAAATATGGTAAATGGGACAAGAGGTTTACTGCAGAGATCATGCTGTTCCTTCTTTGTGAAGACAGGTTTTTAGATGCTAATTTTAGCCATCATGTTCACATATTTTAAAAAGAATTTATTTCTTTACCTTATATTGAATTTTATTTAACAAAAAGCACCTAATTCTTAAATGAATCCAGTGCTCTACAATTGCTCAATATTATGAATATATTATTTTCTGGATAAGCACATGTTTTTTGGAATGTATTTAATTACTCACATCCTGATTATATTCCAAGAAGACATGGAAATTTAAATCCTTTCTCAAAATGGGATGAGCAGCTACACGGCATAAGAAGACTTCATGCATAGCTACTGTCTTTTTGAAGATTGCCAAGTATTCCCTAAATATAAAAAGTAATATTATTTTGTAAGTGTTTCTGCATGAAAAACAATAGATTTCAAAATAAAATGCTGCAGTTAATTGCATTTAATTAAAAGAAATTAAAATTTTAATTATTATTAAATTAAAATTAAATTAAAATTATTCAAACTAAAGAGAAATTTCAGAAAGACTAATAGTCCACCAATTCTTTGTAGGGGAACTTTACAATACAATACAATAGCAGAGTTGGAAGGGACCTTGGAGGTCTTCTAGTCCAACCCCCTGCTTAGGCAGGAAACCCTATACCATTTCAGACAAATGGCTATCCAACATCTTCTTAAATACTTCCAGTGTTGGGGCATTCACAACTTCTGGAGGCAAGCTGTTTCACTGATTAATTGTTCTAACTGTCAGGAAATTTCTCCTCAGTTCTAAGTTGCTTCTCTCCTTGATCAGTTTCCACCCATTGCTTTTTGCTCTACCCTCAGGTGCTTTGGAGAACAGTTTGACTCCCTCTTCTTTGTGGCAACCCCTGAGATATTGGAACACTGCTATCATGTCTCCCCTAGTCCTTCTTTCTATTAAACTAGACATACCCAGTTCCTGCAACCGTTCCTCATATGTTTTAGTCTCCAGTCCCCTAATCATCTTTGTTGCTCTTCTCTGCACACTTTCTAGAGTCTCCACATCTTTTCTACATCGTGGTGACCAAAACTGAATGCAGTATTCCAAATGTGGCCTTACCAAGGCATTATAAAGTGGTATTAACACTTCATCTGATTTTGATTCTATCCCTCTGTTTATGTAGCCTAGAACTGTGTTGGCTTTTTTGGCAGCTGCTGCACACTGCTGGCTCATATTTAAATGATTGTCCACTAGGACTCCAAGATCCCTCTCAGTTACTACTATTGAGCAAGGTACCAATACTGTACGTGTGCATTTCACTTTTCTTGCCTAAATGTAGAACTTTACTCTTTTCACCATTGAATTTCATTTTATTAGATAGTGCCCAATGTTCAAGTTTGTCAAGATCCTTTTGTATCTTAAGCCTATCTTCTGGAGTGTTGGCTATTCCTGCCAGTTTGGTGTCATCTGCAAATTTGATGAGTTCCCCATTTATTCTCTCATCCAAATCATTGATGAAGATGTTGAAGAGTACTGGGCCTAAAACAGAGCCTTGGGGTACTCCACTGCATACTTCCCTCCATGTAGATGCAGTTCCATTGAGGACTACACGTTGAGTGCGGTTGGTCAGCCAGTTACGAATCCATCTGGTGGTGATGCTGTCAACTAAAAGAAAGTTGTCTTCTCCTAAGTTCTCACTATTCCCTAACAGCTGAGAGTAAAAATTCAGAATATCCAACTATTGTCCTTTTGCTGACAGAAGATATTACTCAGTAGAATGAGATTATTTCTGTCAATTTCTCCTTTTTTCAGGACCTCCACAAATCTCCCCTATAAGAGATACATGGTCAGATTAATAACCAAATATCATTTTATTCCTTATTCTGCTAATGGTAGAAGCTGGTTTGATATCCCCCAAATTAACTTCATAAACAAAGTACTTACTGTCATAATCATGTATTTTTAGGTATGTAGAAATTAAAAACGCATATACATTTCATTTTGCTCTTATATACAAAATAGGACACTAATCTTTTAGAAGGAAGTAATTTGCATTCTCAGTCCATTATAGGTAGTTCTCGAATTTCAGTCAGTCAAATCTTCCATTATTTTAATACAAGCAAGATATTAATTCAGCAATTATAGGCAAGTATGCCAACATGCCTGACACTTCTAGAAAGACTTGGAGTTGGAAATATAAAAAATATATACACATACGCTTCTAATTCTTGCTTCATCTTAGTAAATTCTTCCTTAGTCATGGATCCTTCTCCTTCACCAAGCTTCTGCAATTTTTCTCTTGAAGCATCAAAGTCAGGCCTCGGTGGCGCTGGTGGTATCTGTCAAATGACTTGAGGTTTATTTTTAAATTTTACACAGTGAAAACTCTTTGGATAAGCATACTGTAAGCTGGGTAACAACATTAACACAAACCTCTTGCCTTTTATTGTCCATTGTATTAAGACAAAAATCAATCTTACTTCAACTTCATTAATAATTTATTTATGCCATCCGCTTCAGCAATGTTTAAAAAAAATTATTTAAATATTATTTTCAATAATAGTTCAACATAACATGTGTTTCATGTTATCCAATTATAATATATGGAGTTCATGATATTATGAAAAAGACATATTTTAAAATATATGTTGCATCTGTTATAAATCAATATGGGTCATTTTAAATCAGAAATTCCTTCAAGAAGTTCTAAATAATAGTATCCAAAAATTAAGTATGATTGCTGTAAAGTTTAGATTCAAGTATCTTTTTAAAAAGTCATTGAGATTGAAACCATAGCCATTCAGTGGTTTATTGGCAATATATAAAATTACAAATGTAGCTAACAATTTGTAATTAATAGTACTTTTTTCTTCATAGTGATATCATTGAAAAAGCACTATAAAATGTGTAATATTATTCTCCCACTACACTGTACAATAATGAAAAACTGATCAAGTACTAGACTCAGGAATATGTGTCATCTTCCTCATTTGGCATTTATTAGTTATCAGGCCTTCCTCATTGCAACAGCAGATGTACTTTTATTCTGGGAAAATAATTTTCAAGAAGTAAAACTTCTAATATCCCTTAAGGCAAACTTTCTTAGCAATATATCCTCAGATCAATCACCCTTAACTATTTGCCTTATTGACCAGGATTCATGGCAGTGTAATTTATTCTTTTGGGATAAAAAAGAAAGACAAAGTAAATCTGCCTACTACAGCTAAATCAACAGGAAATACTGTTAAAGGAAATATTTAGCTGCAGAAGCAAAAATAAATGGGTACAATTGAATTTATATTCCAATTAAAGAATGCGCAAATGTGCTGCTAAAAGTTAAAATATTCTTATTGTTAATTAACAATTTATTTGTTTAAATTATTTTGTTTCTTACAACATTCAATTCTTTAAATAATTAAGCACAATTCTCTAAGACTAGAAAACACTTCTATTAATAGTGCATTCAAAAAGCATGCCATTTTTCCTTCATATTAAATCAACTGCCATTTTATTACAGGGAATACATTTCATATTTCTACTTTTGCATACTTCCACTTCAAAAAAGTCCATAACCTAATAATCAGTTATACCTTTTTTGAACAGCCGTATCTCAGAATCTCTAAATATCTCTTCCCTTGATTGCAGCAATAAAAGTAATCAACAGGATGTTTCAGTACATGAGAGTTTGTTATTCTTATCACTTGTAAATCAGATGTAAAATATTAAGTATAATCTCTATTGTCATTGTACTTAAATACAACAAAATTGGTTGTATTTCCAAGACTTGGAAAGATCCTGGGTTAAGCAGCAAAAATGCTGATGCAGCAAGAGGGAAATTGAAGTAAGAACTGCATCCTGGAATTCTTTGAAACATCTGGTTTCATTTTCAGAAGAATAAATTTTTATGAAACATCCTATGGTGTTTCACAAAAACGTTCAACAGGAAGTACAAAAATATTTGCTATTGTCAGATCCTCTTTTTACAGTTCTTTGGAAAAAAAACTACTTACAATGTAGCCCGCATAATCTTCATTCTCAACAAAGGAATCATGAAGCCAAATAAACTCTTCATGTTGTCTGACAACTGAAAATTCATTTTGTTTGAAGTTTGGTAAAGAACTCTGCAAAACAAAATAGAATGAATGAAATAATAAGTCCTTTACCTCGTGTTAATACAAAAACAAGACAAATATATCTTCAGAGTAAAGTACAGTATTACACCTCAACCAAACAGATTCATAAATAGGGCATTCAAAGGAAAAAAATAATTAAGCAAGTATTAGGGGGGGAGAACATGGAAATCTAGGATCAGGTTTGATGTTCGCTCCCCTGCCCATAGCATAGTAAATCTTTCCTCATGTGTATTACATATTTTCACAGAGGAAAAGTGTATTATCAACCTAATCATACATTAACACATTTTAAATTTTAGTTAAATCCTAGTGAAAGCAACAAGATTGACATCAAAATATTATACATTTTTGGAGATCTCAATGTAACAAATTTCACATAAAATTAACCACATTATATTACAAATTACATCACACCAATGACAAAATATCCCTAATGTTATTGAGTATATTATATACATGGTACCAATAACCATCATCTGAAATACAAGAATGTCTCAATTTGCTGGGCTTTTGGCTATGCTGGACATAACCAAGGCACAGCCCATAACTGCTTCATTAAAATGAGATCTCGCTACATTTAATCTTTACACAAAGCTTTATTTCCCTTTTTAAAAATCAATTATAGTGTAAATAAAAGCAATGTCAAGGATTACCTTTGTATGAACAGTGAATTTGACTTTGTCCCTTTCACTAAGAGCATCTGAAATGTCCACTTGCAAAGCAGCATCAGTTTGCAGATCTACAGTAACAGCTCTAAGCTAAAAAAGAGAAATAAATTAGTAAGGGACATAAAAGGTTATTAGACTGTATTGGATTTTGATTGTACTTTAGCTTAAAAAAAACCACATTAGACACTATAAAACACTATAGACTAGCAGGAATGACAGCAGTCAGTAACATAAATCAGCATAAATTTTACTTGGAAATATGATGATTTATGTTACTGCCATTATTCCCTCTGATATAAAATTTGAATTCCGTTAATAATGTTTCTAAACCATTTATAATTAGCTCAAAAATTACTTGATTTAGAAATGATTCATTATTTCTTTGATACTGACTAAAGAAGCAGAATTTAGGAAACTTTTTCAGCCTAATTAGCATCAGGGAAGCATAATGAATGGTACATGATAGCAATAGAAGATTTCTCCCATTATAAGCAACTAAATGTTGAAAAATGAAATGCACTAATATACATCAGGTTCAAAGTAAGAAGCAGTTCAAATATTAATTATGCTAAAATTACTATTATTTACATGAATACAAGTATTTTTGCTAGACATCTAAAATAATATTTGCATTTATATTAGGCAGAATACTTTTTAAAGGACAAAAATCATACTTAAAATAATAATGCTTGTAAGTAAGTTAAATATTGTATGTTTGTTGTTATTGTTAAAGATTTGCAGCATATTATTAGGTGCCATGAGATTTTAAGTACCGTGACCCGACAAAAGCGCGAACGTCATAAGCGTGCCGACAAAACCACGGCGCTAAAACCGCGATGTCAAAAGTGCGTCGACAACAGCGCGCCGACAACAGCACGCCGACAGAAGCGCGATTTAACTTAAGGTAAGGTTTAGGGTTAGGGTTAGGTTTAGGGTTAGGTTACAGCGCGCTTCTGTCGGCGCGCTTCAGGGCTCATTCATCGCTCCTTCGTCGCGCGGTTTTGTCACCGCGGTTTAGTGAGGCGTGCTTTTGTCGTTCGCGCATTTGTGGTAAGTACTAGAATATTCTACCAAAAGAGATACAAATGGGAACAGATCTCTTAACTTTAATTTTTCCTTTGTAACTTCATTCATACCTTGGAATAAAATAATTCACTAATGCATAAATTCCTAACACATGTTTTTGACAGAGAAAGTTAATTAGCTCCCTTACAAAGCAAAGATATATTATTTTTCTAAAAAAACAAAATGGAAGAAGCGCATGGGTGTCCAGAGACTCTTTAATCTCCCAATTAACCTATGTTAGCGATTCTGGCACCAATACTCAGAAAGAACTTGTTGCCTCCAATAACAGAAGTTGCTGCTTCTAGCATTTGTAGTGCACGATATTTTGAAATAGTCTTGGATCGCATTGCAGTTGTTTGAGTTCCACAAACAACCTGCAATGACCACAGGATAATTCTATCACCTCCTAACTGCCACCAGTTTTCAACAGCTCCTGCTCTTACTACTGCCACTTTCTCTATCCTTGCCCTCAAGAGAAAGCATAGATTCAAAGATTAACTATACAGCAAAGTATAGGGCTACATTCACATTTAGTATTAAAACGATTAAGATAAATGCAATACTTACATTTTAAAGGAATTTAAATCACAAATTTAAAACACCTGATTTAATTATGAATTATCAGACTTACTGTGTTTCTCCAAAAGGAAGGTCGGGTCTTATTTTCTTTTGATCCCCGAAAAAATGGCTATGCCTTCTTTTTGGAGGGTTCTAATTATTGACTCACCTCGCGGTAGTGGCACCGACAAGCCTGCTACTGGCCCACTTCTTCAGCAGCCATTTGCTCCCACTCGCACACATCACCTTGAGCTCTGTTTTGCCTTCAGATGCCTTCCAGAAAGCCCTCTGCAGCTGATAATAGAGCTCTGGATATCAGCTGCAGATGCCTTACTACAGGCATCTAAAGGCAAAACGGATGTCAGAGCGATGTGTGCGAGTGGCGGCAAGCGGCCTCAGAAGAAGCAGCTGAAGAAGGCGAGGCAGGTATCGTGGTGTGCAAGGCCTGGTAAGTAGGGCAGCTCCACCCCCATCCCCATCCTAGCTTATTTTTTACATCTGGTGCCTCGTCCCACCCCCTGCACTCCGGGGTGGGGTGGGTCTTAATTAGGGCTAATTTTGTGGGTGGGGCTTAATTTGATCGCATACGCTCAAAACCATGATAGGGCTTCTTTTCATGGGGATCGTCTTTTTGGAAAAACATGGTATTGTTCAAGGGAAAGATTTTTATTAAATAAAATAGACCTACTGGCTGCAATGTAAATTTCCTATATTTCTATTACTTCTGTTTGACACCAAATTAGAGTGTAACTTAAGCTTATACTAAAAAACTCTAGAATTAGAACCTCAGCTTCCTTTTCCTTTTTTCCAAACTTATACAGGTAGAAGTTCCAAACCTCTACAATTTTTAAACACATAAAACTTTGCGCTGCATAAGTATGCAGATATATCTATTATTTTGTCCAAGCTTTTCAGTAAACACTAAGATTTTTTTTCTTAAAAAAAAATGCTACTGCATTATTCAGGCTTATTTTATACAGGTGTTTCCCAAATAAGCCAAAACTGAGTAAAAATTATTTTTCAAGTAGCAACACATAATTCCATTATCCTTCACAAGACATTTAAAGTGACTTAAAGATTACTACTTTAAAGATACTAAAATACATTTTAAAATCTCCCAAAGTATTCATATTAAGATAAAAATTGAAATTACAATGATAACTTATTGAAATGACATGAGGATTATTCAATGATATTGTTTTATAATAGAGGTAGTTCTCAGAGTACAACTATTTGTTCAGCAACTGTTCCGAGGTTATAAGAATGCGAAAGGAAGGAAGTTACAACTCATCCTTGAAGTTTGATAAAACTTTCTCCTAAGCAATTTTAGGTAATGAAGGAAAAGGTTTGGAAAAGCAGTTTTACACTACAGGAAACAGTTTTCTGGTCAAGCAGCAATGTTTTATCTATTATTCTCATTGTGTATCAGATAGTGCAAGAAAATATTGACCTTCTAACATTCCAACAAAGCATTTCACAAGGGCATTTTTGTTTGTCAGCAGAAGTGATAGTAACCTAATGTTTACTTGGTACTACCCATTCTTTTAAAACAAATACTGCTTAGGATCAGTTGGCAAGAAACAGGAAGCACCACTCTAAATAGTAGCACTCTGTCTTCAAGAGTATTTAATCAATTGCTCAGATATTGAATATTTTATAACAACAACACTAGAATAGCAATATGAAAGCCATTTTGAAAACATAACACACATAGAGAAAAAAGATTATAGTACTCAACTCTTGCACTTATTTTCTACTGACAATAGAAAAAAAATTGGAAGTTAGAGACACAAAATGAGTTGGGATCAGGTTCTCAAAATGCTATCAAATAGACTACACAGTAGTACTGTAAATCAGTCAAGTATTTCTATCATTATTTGTAAAACTAACAATACTTTAATTCACAGAGCTCTAGTTACTGGTTCTAGCAACAAGATTAGAGATAAATAACCCATGCCCGCCTTTCTCAATATAGTATTCTTCATATATGACTTCAGTTTCCAGAATTTACAGCCAATGATTGGCGAGTAGGAATTTTATTTAACAGTTCTGAAGGGCACGCAAATTGAAGTAGGTTAGCCCCAGCCTCCATCGCATGATTTCCTTATGAAACACCTTCTGATATATTCAGAATTTTCCATCAAATTGCTGAATTGTTCAGGACAAGTGATCTCAGAGCATTTTTGCCATGGCACCATTGCTCTTTTTCAAGATGACAATTAACTGTAATTGTGTCCCCAACTCTCTTGAACACAAAACTATGTTAAAAAGGAACAGCCCTATGGGTTAATCCAAATATCTAGTTAATTCATCCCTTTACCCCAACCAGATAAGGCACTATGGTTACATTATGTAGGAACTAGTTTTGAGAAAAATGTACATACAATATGATTTATGTTGTTAAGTATAATCTTATGTGCAGTTACACAATTTTTACTGAATTCAGATTGTCTTGCCATGGATACATATGCACGGGATTGCAGCCTAATCATCCATCTATTGGTTCAAACCACTCTAAAATAGTGCAACTCATCCAAGCATATAGAAAATAGATTATTATAAATATATCTAATTGGAAAAACCTTTATACTTCAGAGCCAATTACTACACAATTTTAGTGGAACATATATTCTAAACCACAAATTATATAAATATTTACATCCCTGGTTAGAAATCACATAAACATCACTGCTCTGACTTTGCAAGTAAAAACTCTAATGTTATCTCGGTAATAAGAGAACTTGAGATCAATCCACAATCTTCTCCAAAGCATAGTATTACCCTAATTGTTCCAAGCTTAAGAGAAAACAGAACTGGAGAAAATAACCAAGACAATGTGGTGTTTCCATTCCATAGGTGTGTTCCCTTTTGAATTTCCAGTATTACTTTTTCAATCAGAATTAAATTTAATTCCATTATTTGGAACCTATATACCATAAAAGGTATGTCCTAATTCACACTGAATTAGTTTTTTAAAAAACAACAACAGTCAAGTACAATTTTGTTCTTTTAAAAACGTTCTCATTTCAGAATTATATTTTAGGACAAACTATTATTTTCACCTAGTGCTTGCACAATTGGGAATCAGGACCCAGGCTAATCTACTGCCAATCACCTACAATCCACTAACATATCTAACTTCTGCAATTCTGAAAAAACAATTTTATATGAAATGGGGGAATTAAGAATTATCACTGTAAAGAGTCCCTTTTTGCCTAGTTGATTGTTTTAAGGCAAAAAATTCAGCTTAACTAGTTGATAGCCTAGTTCTACTTGATATTTCTTTCTATAATGTTATCTTTAAAGTTTAAATATCTGGCTACCTATCACTGTCTCTATGACTCTTGCAATGAACACAATATATCCATATAGCTTTCTAAGTCAAAGAAATAATACAGGTGGAGTCCAACCAAGGTATAGCTCCCAAATCATAATAGCCCAAATGGCCTGGAAAAACAATAATTTTCACCCAACATAATTTGCAGGTTATTGCAAGGATAAAATGAAAAAGAAAAAAAATACACTATGCATTGTTTTAACATTTTGAAGTGCCCCTTGGGAAATTAAGGAGCTACCCTAGGTACACTAATGTATGAACTAAACCACCAGTTGTTTGCTTTTAGCACGTATTGGGAAGACTTTTACTACAGTCTTTTAACCGTAGTCTGCTATTTCTGGTAAATTACAGGGACTCGTTTTACGAAACTGACCAAAAACCAACGAAATCGCTATTAACTCTTGGACTTGCAGACGCATTTACACTCTCGCAGCAAATCCTATTCCGAAAGGAAACGAGCATTCCGGTTGCCCTTGACGTAGTTATAGCCTTTCTCGATGGTTATTCATAACAGTGGTTATTAATTTTTAGCCCGACTTTACAAACCTTAAAGGGAAAAACACCCCTCAGAACTGGCACAAGCAGTCAGGGATTATTTGACAAATAAAAAAAAGCGGGCCCAGAGCACCGACCGCGGCCCGTTCCTGGTTCCGCCAGACCAAGCTGCCCGGGAGAAGGCCCTCTCCCGCCGCCGCCCGTCCCCACCACCTTCGGCTGCCCAGTTCCTTCGCCCACCAGTCCGAGGAGGGTAAGGTCGCGAGGACCCCCGCACGCCGAGCCATCTGCCGCCCACCCCACGGCTAAATGAAACTGCCCGCTTCCAGCTGGGGGCGGCCTCCTCCCCTCCCCCCCCCCCCAATCTGCAAAGGCAGCACTTACTCCTCGGTCCTCCTCGGAAAGGAAATCTGGGCCGTCGTCTGAGCCTTCCTGTCCCGGGCAAAGGCGGTAGCGGAGCGCGAGGTGTCCCGAGGCATCCCGGAGAGGAAAGGAAGGGAGAGAGGAGAAAGCGACAGAGAGGTTAGTGGCGAGCCAGCCGGCCAGCCCTCCTTGCCCACAGCTCCCCTAGCACCTACCATCATGGCTGCTCTCCCAGCCCTTCCCTTCGGCCTCGCGAGCGCCGGCCTAACCCACTAGTCCGACCCGCCCAGAGCGAAGGGGCGGTATTAAGGCGGCTCCCAGGCGAGGGCGAGGGCGGGGCCTTCGGCCGAGCGTTACAGCTGCGGCGCCTTTTCTGAGGAGGCGCCTGGCGTTTCCTCAGGAACCCTGTGAGGAGGGAATCTTGTTTGTCAGCTGAGGGGGCGTCGCGCCTTCTGAATCAGCGGCGTTGCGGGCTTGTACTTTGCAGGAATTGAACTACGGATTTCTGGAAGTGGAGGCACCAAACGAGACCCCCGGGGAGCTGCCCCCTCCCCTCCCCCGAGGGCAAATGACCATTTCCTTCAGAAAAGGATCTGCGGTCTTTCAAGGAGCTCGGGTCTGAATCCCACTCGAGGTTTGCGTGGCGTACAGGATGTGCTGCGGAGGGCTCGGGGGGGGGGGCAGGGGAGGCGACACTGCCGCAGCTACTTCGTTCCGATCTCGCTGCTGCTGCATTCCCCTGACGGCTATTTCAAGGAAATGCGCTTTTCAGAGATATATTACGACTCGAACCCAAATCATGTGTTCCAGTCATACGTTTCAATCGAAGCAGAACCCTTGAAAGTTGCTATAATCCAATTATTGGGCTTCCTTCAGAGAAAATAGCTTGGAAAGGGGTTGGTGAAGAGTAGATAAATTCATTGCAGGAGTGTAGGAGTGTCAAAATCTATTTCATTGAGGGTCGCATTCAGGGTTATGTTTGACCTAGGGGGGGGCAAGGGGAACATGGCCGGGGGGGGGCATGGCCAGCTTGAAGTCACTTGTGTCGGGGGCGTCTGTGGTGACCTGAGTGCTCTGCCAGCGAAAATGGACTCCTGAGCTCAGTTTTCAGCCTCCTGCAGCCTTCTGCCAGCAAAAACAGAGATTGGGGGGGGGGCACACACATCCCTCGTGGGCCCCATTATTGACCTCCTGCAGCCCTCTGCCAGTGCACCCCCACCCCCAGCTTTGTTTTTGCTGGCAGAGGCACCGTAGACCAGTCTGCTGTTTCCAGGGTTGCCCCCGGGCCTTGAGTTTGACACCCCTGCACTATAGTATGCTAAGGATAGAGTACAGGTACACTATAGAATGCTCAGGATACTATAGTAGTCCTCAACTTACAACACTTCATTTACTGACCGTTCAAAGTTACGTTACTAAAAAATGTGACTTATGACCATTTTTCACACTTATGATTGTTGCAGTATCCCCATGGTCACATAATCAAAATTCAGTGCTTGGCAAGTGGTTCATATTTATGACCATTGTGGTGTCCCGAGATCATGCGATCACCTTTTGCGACCTTCTGACAAGCAAAGTCAATGGGCAATCCAGATTTGCTTAACAACCATGGCAAGAAAAAGTTATAAAATGGGACAAACTCACTTAACAAATCTTTTACTTAGCAACATAAACTTTGGGCTCCATTGTGGTCAAAACTGGAGGACTACCTCTATAACAGGGGTGTCAAACTCGCATCGTCGTGACATGTATCACAACTTTTCCCCTTCACTAAGCCAGGGATGGGCGTGGCCAGCGCATGATGCATCTGAACCAAGGGGCCGCAAGTTTGACACCCTTGTTCTATAGTAAAGAAATATACGTTTTTTCAGACAAATGTTCCCCATGCACACTTATTTGTACAATCCCTCCCACTGTTTTGTCAAGGTTCAAACCAAGTTTGTCATCAGTAAGCAGTGTCTTTAGACAGATATTAGGATCCTTGCACATCCTCCTATCTTGTGCCTGATTTCTGCCTGCCTTTAGATTGAGGTTAGGCTATTTTCCCTACATTATACAATGAATGACCAACTGTTGGTTGGTCATAATATAAATCCCCACAATGTCCCAGATTGCACATATCAGGAGTGTAAAGGAAACTGCTTCAGCTTTCCGGGATATAACCATGTTCTTCCAGGATCATTTTTGCTATTGCTGACTCTGATCTATTTTTCTCTGTTTTATGTTAGCTTCCTCAGGAACTACATCCTATATGAGAAGAAGCCTTTCAAATGTAGAGCCTGTTGCTGTAATTGCAGTACTATTTAGGATTTTTTTCTTGTTGCATTAAGTTCTCATTTATTTCAGCATTTTTTAGACCATAATTCTCCATAAAGCTCCCAATGCATTAAAACAATAAAAGCTATTGCATGCAAAAACAATAAGTAAAGCACAAACCAGCATCCAATAAAGATAAGTATTAAAAGCCCTAAGAGACAGTTTAGCTTTCACTTTCTTCTTAAATGATAGGTCAGGGGGCATCATAAAGATTTTTATGTAAGAAATTCCAAAAAGATGAAAACAATGCAATTAAAAAAAATATTACAGACCTATTTTATGTATATATGCTATATCAAACCTTTTGTTTTTCTTCTTTTATATCTAATTTAAAAGAAAAAAGAAAGGCTAACCATATGTATATGTGAATAAATTGATACCGTAATTCAGAAAATATTTGCTATC
Organism: Thamnophis sirtalis; assembly: GCF_051295495.1. Classification (NCBI taxonomy): domain Eukaryota; kingdom Metazoa; phylum Chordata; class Lepidosauria; order Squamata; family Natricidae; genus Thamnophis; species Thamnophis sirtalis. The sequence continues at coordinate 124,018,283 of NW_028261381.1, forward strand.
ATTCCTTTGGCTAATGTCTATACCTTATAGAAAGAGCACCAGCTTCAAGTCGTATTGTCTGTTTAGGGTTTCTGCTTCTTCCTTAGTAAAGAGGAACATATTATACAGAAACTGCAGAAGAATAGTTGAGTACCTTCATCTTGGGAATATGTAATCTACAGTTAAAAAATAGCGACAGTATCCAGAACTTTGCAGAAAACACTCCAATGTATAATATATATAACTATTTATATTAGTTTTGTATTATCAACAGCTATATGGTAGTTTTTCAGGTTCAAAGAAAACCCTCTGGTGTACAGTTCTACAGATGCCACTCTATCAGTTTTTAGCAGCCCCTATCTTCAAAGCCAGTGAGAGGTTCATAATAGAAGGCTCACCAGCATGTTTTGTCAGCAGCTGCAACTTCTAGCTCCCTTGGCTGGATATCAGAGTGACATAGGATTTCTGTCACAATATCTTTATAGCTCTTGAATGGCTAATCTTGAGATCTCTTCCAAACTCCAGGATACTATAGAGAAAATGGTGAGGCCTACATCAGCCATCCATTCTGATGATGTGTCCCAACCATCTCATCTGGATCTGATAATCAGTGTCTCAATGTTGGACTCCAGACAATCCAAGTCCTCCAGGTTGGAGACAGGGCCTTGCCAATGAATACCAAGGATGGAGCAGAGAGCACTTGTGAGCTATTTAATGTGCCTTCAATATAAAGCCCAGGACACATATCTCTATACCAGTAGGAGGGAAGGGATAACCACAGCTTTGGGGACTTTTAACTTTGTGAAGATATAGATGTTGTATTGAGCACTACAGTACATAGCCACACAGCCAGCTTAGTGTCTGGCTGGTCTAGCTGATCCTGGAGTCAATTTCTTTGTCCAAGTACTCATAGCTTATTCTTGGCTGGAAGGCTGCTGAAATGGTTGCAATTTTCATCAAACCAGTCTTGATGTGCCTAGGTTTTCACTCCAAATACTGTACAGTTATTGCAGTCCAAGTGATGAAGTCTTTAAACTGCACTTTTCAGAACAGATTTCTACAAAGAGTAAATTGCCAAATTGCCAAAAAGTTTTTTATTAAGTACATCATGGAAGCATTAGGCTTGGCCTTGGTCATGTATTCTGCTGATGTTGAATGACTTGCTGACAGCCCTTGGTTGCTTACAATGTAAAGGGATTCAGTATAGGCTGAAGAATGATCAGACCAGCCTGTGCTCTGTTTAGCACTTAGCACCTCGCATGCCTTAGATGATGGTGACATCTTTAAGATCACACTGATATATTATGACATAGTTAAGTGTCAGTGTTTACATCTGAAATGCATCCAGGTAGTTTTGTACTGTACTTGTTTGCAAGTCTGAACATGGTGTTAGAGATACATAGGTTATACTTGGCACATTTGCAGCAGACTGTTTTGTTTTTCCTCCTACCCCTTATCTCCCAAGGATTCTGTTCCAATTGTCACTATCTGTCCCCTCCCTACTGTTGAAGTTGCTCAGAATAGAAGTTTGCCACTGATGGGTTATTCAGATCATCTCGTCCCGGTCCTTGTGGAAAACTTTGTCTTGTCTGAACTTGCAGGAGTTGGAGCATAGGTATTGGCAGTGGTGATAAACCAAGACTAGCTGAGATGAAAGTGGAACTTCCTGATCCATTCATTTATTCCAGTGGGTAGAGTAGGGATGTTCTTCAACAGAGCAGTTTTGATTTCAAAATCTACTCCTTAGGTTTTGTGGTTTCTCTTTCCAACAAAACCATATAGCCATTCATTGCTTCCTCTAATGAACCTTCATACACCAGCCTGGCATCACTGAATGCAGCAATGTCAATGCCATAACAGCGAAGTTCAACTGCTACTACAACTGCTGTTGGTTTTTCAGGCCTTGACACCCTGTTTGTAATCTAGCAAGGTGTAGGAACATTCCAGACTCCAAAAATTAGTTTTGTTTGATTCTTATTTTTGACAGTTAAGAATATGATCTGCTACCTTTGGTTAGTTAGACAGGTGTTATGGAGCACTGGGGCAGACAATTTTTAGGGTACCTTTTCTGAACCTCCTTCCTCTTGCAAGGATGGAGAGCACTATCCAGAGTATGATCCAATGGCTGCCTGCATGCAGATTTGTATCCACAACTGGCACTGGTCATCTCTATCTGTTGCTTTGTCACTCCCCCCCCCCCTTACTGCAGGTCTCAATGAATTAAGTTTGAATGGGAAAGGTTTGCAGATGAGTTGTAGATGAAGATGAGTTGCAAAACAGAAACCTGTGTGTTTTATGTGGAACAGCCATTGTACAGGATAGTCCCACTGACTCAGCAGAAGAAACCTTAATTCAGTGGCACAGAGAATCATACATCTGGAGACCTCTGACACAGTGGATGACAAGGATGTCTGTCTTATGCTCTTAACACTGCCTAACACCTGCTTGCCTTCTCTACAAACGGTACAAAAATGAAGCTTGAACAATTGATCTCAGGTAGTTAGCAAAGTAACACTTAAGGCTTTAGAAGACAGTAAATGTAGCAATAGCACTTAGACTTATATATCGCTTTACCATCCTCTCCAAGTGGTTTACAGAGTCAGCATATTGCCCCCAACAATCTGGATCCTCATTTTACCCACCTCGGAAAGATGGAAGGCTGACTCAACCTTGAGCCTGGTGAGATTCGAACTGCCAAATTGCAGGCAGCAGGCAGGCAGCAGAAGTAGTCTGAAGTACTGCATTCAAACCACTGCACCACTGCAGCTCTTGTATCACTTTTGCACCTCCTAGGTCCGTGATAGCAAACCTATGACACTGGTGCCACAGGTTACAATTTTGGCATGTCATAAGAAAAAGGTTCACCATCACTGTCCTAGGTCCTAGGAACAGCATAGATTCAAGAGAAAGAACAATATTGTGGGCCGATAATTAGGCCTGCTTTATAGTACAACAAAATAAACATGAATGACACCTTTTATGATACAAATAGGGTATATCATTGAATATCCTGTGTTTTTTTTTAAATAACCAAGGTGGCTTACAGATTATATATATAATGCAACAATATTTTATTACTGTATGCAATATATGATATAATTTAAAAAGATCTAAAAGAATAGGAACACCAATAAAGCAAATTACGTAGAAAAGTAACCTTAAAAATCCAAATCCAAAAATCCAGTATTTTGTTGGCTATGTTCATATGAGGTTCTTACCTGTATTGTTTAATAAAATATTTTAGGATTATACAACACATTACAAAAGCTGTTGTTTACATAACAGAATAAATACAAAATGTGGTTGATTAATTTGTGACAAAATGGGGGGGAGGCAATAAACCCATTTCCTCAAAACTTTAATGACTTCTAAAATAAAACTTTCATTAAGTTTCCTGAAATTTGATAACAACTATAACTGCAAAATGTGTCCAATTCCCTTTAAAAGTGCTGCTTGTATTTATTCAACTGAAATCATGTAAATTTAATTCTTTTATGGGGTGGCATCTGCAAATAAACTGTGATTCTTCCCTAAAGTTTTTTTTAAAGCTAAAGCCTTTGTTGGTATCTTTCTCCCTTTATTATCAAGAGGAAAAATGCAGAGATTCACATTTTCTGCAGCAAGTCTCTGATTACAGTTCAGGTTAAAGGAGACAGCTTGTGAAAATTATGACTTTTTTCAGGGAATTCTGGAACAAATTTTGTTTTCATTGCACGTATCAGTTACATGGTACACAGTCTCAGCATTTTGGAAGTTTGATTTTCTACATGGCTAACATGGAAATATCCCATTTCCAAGGTAGTTCTGAATATAAGCCAAAATTTTTGTCAGGCTACAGAGTAAAAAAGAATTTGTTGTTACAACATTCATGGAATCATGTTTTTAAACAAATTCCTGACAGTAAAACTCACACACTCTTATTGACAAAATCAGGTGTTCAAAGTTCATGAGTTAGTAAGATTTGGTTTGCTCTTTAAACAAACCTTTAATAATTTCTGGCCTTTGTGAAGAAAACTAATGAAATAATATTTGAGAACATGGCTATAAAATCTCTTTTTAAATATATCCAGGCTTTAGTTTTATCTCTCCTTCAACCTTATGTTCCATATGATTGGGGAGGGGGGGAGTATTATGCAAGGTAGCCCTAAAGATCAGCTGGCATAGACTGAAAAGAGAGAATGTGTGGCATGCATTAAACAAAAGTATAACATTGGCCTTTTCCCTCTATTGTGCTAAAGTGCCACCCACCCACCTGTGCTTTGGCACAAAATAATGCTAGCGTAACATTTGTTATCTCCATAGTTGATCCTCATTCCACCTCTGTTTTGTACACTGTCAGTCATGATTTGTGAGTTTCATTTTTTTTTGTTAGTTTCATAGTTTTATAGTATTCTTATCTGGTTGCTGTCTTTACATCTCGAAGAAGTTGCGTAATTTAGTTACACCCCATGAAAAGTATTTCTATTCCAGTCTGAATGTGCTTTACTGGATGACTTTGATTCTATTATGAGAATGTTTTCTATCCATCTTCTTTCATGTTCTATACTTTATTAAATGTGTGAGTTGTCTTCTAAAAATAGCCTAGTGCAGTATTAGGATGTCTATGAAGATTCTCAGTCATCCAGATCATGGTTGCAAAGGTGCTTTTTTCAAGAGGCAGCTGGGCTTTCTGGTTTTTCTTTGAAGATGTTTCGCTTCTCATCCAAGAAGATTCTTCAAGAAGCTCAGAGTTGCTTCTTGGATGAGAAGTGAAACGTCTTCAAAGAAAAACCAGAAAGCCCAGTTGCCTCTTGAAAAAAGCACCTTTGGAACAGTATTGGGATGGTACAATATCCATGAAATCCTGAAATATGAGGGCTTAAAAATGTATTCTAGTAAACATGAAACTATTCATGATGCTCTTATAATAAATATGAACAGTACAGTTTATAACAAGTTGCTATTTTTGTTTTAATCAGTAATAATAAACCCTGGAAATCTGCTTCTTAGGCCATCATTTTCAGTATATGTTTGTCTAATGATATTTGTATTAGAGCAGGGTTTCTCAAAGTTTGTGATACCAGCACTCTCTTAAATAATTGAATATTTATGCAAAGCAGAACATTCAGGCTTCATACAGGGCTCTGGAAAAATCATGTTGTTGGTACCCAATATATTTTGCATCAAACCAGCAGCATTTTTCGTAAAAGAGTGTGAGGAAAGCACTCTGGAATGCTTTGACAAATGCTGTATTTGGATACATTCAGAGTTGTACACTTACAGTAATTGTAGGAATACAGTGTCTGAATGCAGTTGTACATTTGCAGAAAATTGTATGAATGATGTTTCCTGATATGGTCCCGACCAACACATCAACTCATGGTTAACTACAGTTTATTCAATTAATTTAATTGCCTGGGATTAAACAATATTCTAAACACACAGGAATTATCCTGCCCTTCTTTGAGATGAACAGTTTTAGAAGTGTGATGAATGAATGACCGAATGAATAATGAATGAATGAATAAAAGTATTGTTTCTGCTGGACTGAAGATGTTGCCAAATCTCTAGCTAATTATTTGAACTGCACTAATGTCTTATATTGTTACTGGCTACGCCTTCAAATGCTGATTCAAAACCTCCGTTGTATTAAGAACTTTATCATACTATTACTTAGTATGCAGAGATGATTTCAATGAATTATAGAGCATATGACAGCTAACAATAAAGACATAAGTTCCCAGGACATATATGTTCATGTAGTTCTGAAGTTGTAAACAAAGAGAGAAGCAACGTAGAACTAAGAAGAAATTTCCGACAGTTATAATAATTAATCAGTGGGATAACTTGCTTCCAGAATCCAGAAGTTGTGAATGCTCCAACACTGGAAGTTTTTAAGAAGAGATTGGACAACCATTTGTCTGAAATGGAATAGGGTTTCCTGCCTGAGCAGGAGGTTGGACTAGAAGACCTCCTAGGTCCCTTCCAACTCTCTTATTGTATTCTAGTTTGCTATTACCTTTTTCATGATGTTTTTGTCAATTGTCCTTCTAGCCTATTGCCCTGGGAATTTCTTCCATCCATATACAAACCACATTTTCACCTTGCTTAGATTTTATGAGATCAGCCAACATCAGCTATATATTGCCACCTGCTGTAGGCACAGCTAACAATAATTTGTATGTTTACATTTTGTTCAGAAAATTCTTGAGCTTCATTTTACCTTGTGAACATTTTAAATAAATGAAACCTAAGGTTGCCCTCACATGAATGATAATAATTCTAGAAATCATGAGCTAAGTTATTTTGTTATTTACCTGGTTTCTGTAAATACTATGCAAATAATGATTTTACACATAGTAAGTTGCAAGGTATTTTGTTGTCAGTAGATGGTGCTATGGCTATAATGTTAATGCTAGTGCCAGTTCAGGCAACATCAATGAATAGTCTCTGATCACTAAATGAATTTTCTTTTGTACATATAACATTGTAAATTATTATTTTTCCCACAGCCCAACTGTGAAGGAAACCCTAAAAAGTTTAATAACCTTGAGAGATTAGAATGGCCCCAACCCTCTTAGCCTTCCTTAAAGCTTTAAAAACCTGGCTATTTACATGTGCCAAGGGCCCCACCTCCTGGCTATATTGCTAAGACTCCAGCTGTCTTGCTGTGCATACTGTATATTCAAATTAGATGTTTTAATGCTTTTTAGTGTTTTAATGTTTTTTTTTAAAAAAATATTTTTAAGATTTTAATTATATGTGTCTGAATTGTGAGCCGCCCAGAATCTCACAAAGTCTGGATGGGACAGGATAAACTTCCTTCAGCCAGCAAGATATTTGATATAACCCTAAAACTGTAATAGCTAATGTCATTTAAGAGTACTGTACTCGTTATAGTTCCAATTAATAAAATTATTGGAAGATCTTCATACCACAGAAGCTTTAAATGATTGGATGCTAATATAGTTTTGGTATGAACCAAAGGAAATAATTAGAATGGAGAACTGCTATGTCCATAAAACTAGATTATTTCATACCAATGTAAAACTATATTGCACTATAGAAAGCTTTTCACTAATTCTAGTTTCATTGTTTAGTGAAAGTAATAATCAAAACCATTTTTATGCCCATGTCTAAACCACTCCATTAAGACTAAGATAGCCAGATTCTTTACTAGGATATATAGTTGAAAGTACATTTCTTCTCTTCTTTGGGCAACACAATTTAATGTACTAGTTTTTACTTTTAAAAAAGAGGGTCCATGTCTAATACGTTGCAACAACCATCCCTCCTCTATCATCACTTGAAATGCCACTGCTAAGGTGGTAAAATTAGCCAGTGGGTAAGGCACTGGGATAGAACCAGAAGCCCTTGAATTCTTGTCCCATCTTAGGGACAAAACCCAGCTGCATGACTGTGATCCAGTCACTCTAAAGGAGGCAATGGGAAACCATTTCTGAAATCTTGCCAACATAACTGCAGAGGTTAGACCAGGCAGTTATCAGAAGTCCAACCTGACTTGAAGGCACACAGAGAGAGAGGGAGAGAGAGAGAAAGAAGATGAAACATGCTTCAGCATTTGCAAATACAAGGTAGTCCTTGACTTAACAATTGCAATTGGAACCAATACTTTCATCACAAAGTGATGCAGTCATTGAGTCACACCCAAAATTGTAAGTTTTTTTGCTGCAATTCTTAAACAATTCTGACTTTCCCTATTGACTTTGGTTGTCAGAGGCCCTCTGGGAAGGTCACAAATGGGAATCACCCACTCCTGGGATGCTGCAATTGTTATAAATACAAGCCATTTGCCATTTTGAATTGCTATGGTGGTATAAGGACTGGCTGTAAGTCACTTTTTCCAATACTATTGTAACTTCAAAAGGTCATTAAACAAATAGTCATAGTCAAGAAGTACCTATATCAATTTCCATCTGTTCAACAAGCTTGTAGAATGGGGAATGTTTAAGTTGCTTTGAGATACTGTACTACATTTTTAAAATGTCATTATTTACTGATATTATTTAGATGTTGTTTGATAGTGCAAAAAGTATTATTGCAGGATGAAAGCTGTTCCAAGTTGGCTTTTGCAATTGATTTTTGATGATTTTGTCAATGCCAATGGTGTTCAAGGGGTGCTTCAGATGGTCTGGGATTGTACCCTTTCTATATTGGCTTGTTTGTTCCATTTTGCCAGATCCAATATGATCATCTGGCTGACTGTGCAATGAACCAAAATAACACCATTGGCATTGACAAAATCACTATCAGCCAACTGCAAAAGGCAGCTTCACTTGGAACAACTTACATCCTATGACAGAATCTTTAACACCATCAAACATCAACATCTGCCTATTGCAGATTTTTGAGGAGGATGAATAAAAATATTAAATCTAATCTGAACGTCTGGCTGTACATCAAACCATAATAATATTTTATATTTTTCTGAGAACAAATTTATGAAGAAACAAAACATAACTCCCTTACTATTAGTATCTGTGTGAAACTGAAATGAATCCTTACAGTGGTCATTAAACTCAATTGCAAATTTGATATTAATTATGAAATTAGACCAAATCTTCAGTACATTTTTAGAATGAAAAAATGATACCATTTTAAGCCATTCTGAGAAAGATTTTGTATTACTGGAGGTATAGACAGATACAGATATACTTCAAGCTAAAACTCATCATAGAGACTCATCATAGTTCATTTTAAAAGTGGAAATTGTATCTTTTTTGGCAAATGAGTTTCTACTGTATTCTATTTTCATTCTTGTACATAGTAATTGATAAATCTAATAGTTCATTCTTATTTGCCATAAAAGTGTGCATCCTTGTTTGCACAAACACTTTTGTTTCTTTATCCATTTTTCAAATACTCTCTAAATGATGTTGGAGTTTACAGAATTTCTTAAGAAACTGAAGATACTTGTCCAAACAATAAGGTAGTATATCCAGGAAGCATTTTCAAATACAATAGATTATCACCCTCAGTTTAGATTGTATGATTTGTTGTAAAATGTGCAATTATTAAAAAGCAAAATAGATGAATACGTTTTATTATAATTGGCTAAATGTGCACTTAATTCATACCCATCATCCCAATCATATGCACTTTTTCTGCTTCTTTTAAGCTGGGGTGAGGCAACTATATATATTGCTGTTTCCTCAAACAAAAAAACTACTATTATTTTTACTTGTGTAAAATTTCATTATTTAAAAAGCCATTTCATTTATGTATTTTTGTGGCACAATTACTTTGTATACAGGTCATCCATCAGAGAAAACAATACTGATAAGAGATTACTACAGAAAATTATATAAGAATAATAGCTTACTGTCTATTGCATTTGCCTTCATAAAAAACCACTGTATATAAAAGTAAGCAGAGCTATCTATTCACAGAACGACGGAGATCAAGATTATTTCCATGTATCATGCAGGAAGTTCTCAAATTACGACCACAATTGAGCCCAAAATTTATGTTGCTAAGTGAAACATTTTAAAGTGAGTTTTGTCCCATTTTAAGATCTTTCTTGCCACAATTGTTAAATGAATCACTGTAGTTGTTAATAATACAGTTGTTAAATTAATCTGGCTTCCCCGTTGACTTTGTTTGTCAGGAGGTTACAAAAGTTGATCAGATGACCCCACAACACTGCACCTGTAATAAATATGAGTCAGTTGCCACGTGTCTGAATTTTGATCACATGACCATGGGAATGATGCAACAGTCATGTGAAAAAGTCATAAATAGCTTTTTCAGTTCCCTTGTAACTTTGAATGGTCACTAAATGAACTGTTGTAAGTCGAGGACCACCTGTAAAAGGGCAAGTATTTACTCTGTTCTCTTAAGTATATCAACAAACCAGATCCACTATTTGCTTTCTTCATTTTAACAAGAAAATTAGATACATAACTGAAACAGTATTGGAGACCTTACAGTGTAAATATTAGTGATCAATCAATCAGTAAATGAAACAAAAAACACTTATTTTAACATATCCGTGCTATTTATATCCTTCATGACATTTATTGGTGGTTTTAAAACATTCTCATCTTTTATTCCAAGATCAATAATAAGAGAAAAGCCATCTGTTCAGAGACAAAAAATATATCAGAACAATCTTATCAGCAAAAAAATCCTTAAGTTTCATATTTGCTTGTGTTTTCATATTTCTTCTTTATCCAGCCCTCTTGCTTTCTAGCATGTTGTATCCAATTTTAACTGGATCCTTTATAAATGAAATCAAGTTTCTAATAACTTTGATAGGATTATCACATTACTCAAAACTAGATTGCTTTGATTTGTATCTAATAATGCAGTGCTACCCGAAAATCAATGTTGATTTCAATGAGCCATACCCCCCACGTTAATGGGCTCAGAACTGTATCCTAAAATGGGAAAAAGCTTCAGCTAAGGAAAACTGGCAGTTTAAATTAAGATCCATTATGTCAGAAGAACAAACAGCATCTGACATCAACTTAAAGGCATTATTGAAGGTTATTACCAAAGTCATTCTTAGTTTCTGTATCTATTTTTTACCTTTTGCAATTTTCTGTTTCATTTTATATCAATCCACCTGTTGTATTATGTATTCAATATTTAAGCCAAACTTGCTCCTTTTCAAGGTTTTTAAAAGAAAAAAAATGCAGTATCTGCAAAGACTTTCAGTACAGTCATGAAAACTTTTATTTAACATTTCTTTATCCGTAAAATAACTGAAGCAAATTCCTAATGCCCACCAGTGATGGGAAGCATGCAAGATGCTCAGATTGTGAAGTTTTCTTCAACCTTTAAGTCACAATGAAGCCTTCATCTTTTTGCATGACAGAAAACAACAGCTGATGAACCCTGGGGAACACGTGCCAGCTGTCTTTCATTTGTTTTATTGTCCAAGCAGTAGATTGGTAGCAGCATTTAAAAAAGCAAGTTATAGCACTGAAATCAATCTCAGTACTGTTTTTCAGTTGTAAACAAAATTTGAATTATGGAGGGTTTCATACTTGATACACATAAATCAATTCTGGTTTTACATAAATTGGTGTAAACTTTTAAGTGAATACATAGTTTGAATCAAATGTTTATGTTCTCTTCTATATGCAGTTCTGAAGAGTGAAGAGATCCATTTTACATAATAGGCAGCGGTATATTACTTATAGAAGATTCCATGAATTAAAAATAGTGCTTTACACTGGATATGGGATAAACATTGCAATCTAGACAGTTTTTTTAAAATTAACACTCATTTTAAAACATTTCAAATTGCAGGCCTAGATAAGGACTGAACAAAAGTAGGTTTTTATACCAGCCAGAACTTTTTAAGTGCACATCATAATATATCCAAGAAATGTTTCATAAACTTAATTCTTACTAAAGTCTCCTATAAATAAATTAAGTTTCTTTCTGCTACAAAACTGTTACAACCTATCAATAGTGTGCATAGCTTGAATGCTACCATGAAGTTCAGACAGTACTCTAAATTCTAAAAGATATACGTTTCACTGGCAATAAGCTAGAGACAGCTGAAAGCTTGAAATAGTCTGAGTTCCACGGTAACAATCTGTAGAACTGAGTAATATTTGTCATTCACTTATTTTATTTCTTCCCTCAAAGAGTCTTAAAACAATTTAAAATCTGATTAAAATTTATTTGTATTCTCTGGCATCTTCTGTTAAGAAATTGCAACTGTTTTAAATTTTTGTCCTTTGATGAATACATTCTTTCTAGTGGTATGCACACTTCAACAGCGACTGGCTGCCTAACAAAGTTCCTTTATGCATACCAATAGAACCCTGTCCAGTTTTGCCATTTGTGGAGAACCGATGACAAGATACAAAAGCATGTGTTTGCCATAAATAGCTTTGGCTAACGGAGAACTGCTCGTACAGAGCAGATCAAATTCTCTATATGGAGTGTAGTGTCTGGCTTTTAGCCAAAGGTTCCTGATGCAAGACTTAGTAGCAGCAAAAGCTTTCAGACCTATTTGTACAAAAGTTAACTGGAAAACAGCTGCTCTATGACTAGACAAAAAAGTGGAACATGAAATACTAAACTAACGCAAAACTGGGGAAAGTATCCTGAAATAACATTCTAGGTTAGCTAATAATTTTTATTGTATGTTTTTTTCTGAACCAGGATAAGTTGCTGGACTAATTGTTTCCTAATAATGAAACATATTAAAGCAACCATAGATTTGGGAAGGTTGCATATTCAAATCACTGTAGGTTGCATATTCAAATCACTGTAAGAGTAAAATCACAATGTAATAGATTAGTGATTGAAATGGAATATACTAGAGGGATGGGAAGTGATACAAAATATATTTGTATATGTTTCGTACATTTTCCCATTAAAACAAAGGGGCTTTCTGTAATAAGCTACAGATTTTATTGTGGTGTGGTGATTTGATATCTTATTTCAAATTAGAGTTACATTTACAGTTCCCTTATATAGAAATTGCCATTATGAATGATGCTTCACAAAATATGTTTAGGTTGCAAGATCTGCATGGTAAACAATTCCTACTCCTGTTCAGTAGCATATATTTCATGGGCAAAAAACAAAAAAGGCATAATTACAGTTAGTTCATTTAACAGAAATGAGGACCAAGATACAAGATACTGATGACACAATTCCATAAATTAATTGGCATTCTAGGGAGATGGAAGAAGAAATCAAACATATTACAAAAAGTGCTTAAAATGCATAGTGTTATGTGCTGTCATGTCCCAAAAAATAGGCTTATAAAGGCATGTGAGGTGTCTGAATGCACAAAAGCCTCCTGGAATTGCAAGTGCAACTGTAAAGTAAAACCAAATAGAGTCCCATGTGATCATTGGACAAGAGTTTAAAGCAAGGAGTTTAAAGGCAATCAATTAACTTAAACCTTTTCTTTTTGCTTGGCTAGACTATCCACATCAACTATCACATTCATTGTACACATTTGCAAGAAATGCCTACAGTTTGGGCTAAAATATATGGAAGGCATTCCATGGATTCTACATAAAACTACCAGGTTTAAAAAATAGTCTAACGATGGACATTTGTAGACTGTTAATGATATCTTCTTTGGGTATTTGGGTTCTGGAAGATGGGGCCAAAAAAGGAATTAGTATTATTCCAACTGAATGAGCTGCAAAAATGGAAGCTCTGGATGGCACATGCCTGTCCTTTTATAAGGGTTTTCCTTCAAGTGTAACTACCACATTGCCTCCTAGTTTCTCTCCCAGTGTTGAACGATCTTTAATATCTTCATACCCATTTACCTGCCACTCGTGCTTAATACCTGAAAAACACAAATGAAAATACATATGTTTTGTTCGATATTTTAGTGGCAAGGATTTTCTTTTATAAAGTTGCTTAAAAATAATGAATATATAGAAATCTGCCTGCTCCTTGAGCAGAAATTTAAAAAATTAGTCTGAATGCAATTGCTACTAAAATCAAAATTGTCTTATGACATGTTTTCTACTCATACCTGTAAATTTCTTTTTAATGGCATCTTTAGAGCTTGCGTAGATCATCTTTGATTTTAAAGGGGCATTTTCTGGGGCCCTACAGAGGAGAGGAGAAATTGGTTAATTCAGCTCTAAATCTTGGAAAGTCAACTGTGTTTTTAACAGTAATCCTTTGACTTACACACCAGAATATAAATACCAGATCTTCCTTTTTAGATTCCTTTGTTTCATATGTTGCATCATACAAAGCATATCGGCAATCATTCAGTGGTAACAGCTTCACAAAGGCTATATAAGGGTCCTCGACTGTGACACCAATGTCACCAACTAATATCTGCTTTGCTTCTTCTACAATTATTTGCTTTTTGTCAGCACTTAAACAGAAAAGAACTGCTTTCTTTCTTTTTTTAATCTCCTCCGATGTTGAAGATTTCCGTACTTTCATATCATTGAAAACCTTGATAACTTCATCATTCACTGTTACGCCAGAAGCCTATAAAACAAATTGAAATAATACTTGTTAATATATACTGAATTTGAAGACATACTAAGAGCAGCCCTACTGAATTCAGCAATATTTACCTCAAGGGAGATAGGCATAGAATCAAGCTGTGAGAATCTTGTAAACTTGGTCCCTAGTAAAATTTGGAACATTTTGAACACTCTTTGAGGTTCAATATTTGCTAACATTATCTACAGTTATCTATGATTAATGCCAATCAAATTCAAGGAAATGCTAATATCCAAGGAAATGGTCCTAATATTATACAGGCTTTTCTCCCAATACTATAATACCTAAATATTCTAATTTTGTTCGGGAGGCAGAATAAATGTATCTTGCGTTGTATCAGGATTTATGTTATGTACTTAAATTTTAGTTAATACTATTTTGTATATACTTCACTGAAATCACTACAGGATGAAATAACCAAGGACAGAATGTACAATTACACTGAAGCTCATTAAATCTTGCACAGCCATGTCTAAAAGAATGTAACTCACACCATCTGACTAAGAGGAGGTGTTCCTTAAAGTCGTAGTTATTTAAAGCCATAGATTTTTTTTCTAGCTTTCATTCTATTGCAGTGAATGAAATAAGGATGCAAAATTTGCATGAAAAATCTATGAAATTTTCTCTATTATATTTAGTATTAAATATTATGCCGGAATGAGCCTAGTGGAAAGCAACCCACAGCACAACTTTAATATATAAAGAACACCCTAAAATGTGAGACATAAGTCAAACTATACTTGCAGAAACTTCATTTTCATGTAAACAAGTCTCTGCACAGAAATTAAGACTTTAGATTTACTACCCTTTTTTTGAGTACAGCAAGGAACACATAGCACTTCCCTTCTCCAGTTTTGCCTGGAGCTTTATCTCTTGGGGGGTGGGGTCATATGAAAAATAGAATCTGCTTCAAAGTAACCTAGGAGCTTCTGTGGTTGAAGGTAGATTTGAACCTGGGTCTTCCAGATTTTATTTTATCACTTTAACCCTTACATCACGCTACTAGGGATTCATGAGTGCATCCAGAAAAGTAATGGCACAAGCTGAAGCTGGTGTTTGTCTTTAACACACAAAGAAATATAGGATTATGTTTTTAATTGATGTTTTATTACACAAAAACAATTCAGTTATTTACTCATATAGCCAAACCCCAAGCATTGTTCTGTAAACAAAATATAAGAGTTATCTCAGTGTTCTCTTTTACAGAGTGGCAACCTTTGCCATTTTCCTTCTCTACTGTTAGAAGAAAATCGAGCCTTTTGTGTACACATACTATCTAGCACCAACAGGAACAGCTGTATAATAATGTCATTCAAATACAATCAGGACATTCCTGCTGTTCTGTTGGATTTTCAGTCACATACTGGCAGTGGGCAGGCTCTAATGGGCAGCATTCTCTGGAATAGATTAAAAGAGTAAAGATGACCCACTCCCCCATGTTTGAATAACTCCTTAGATATAAGCAATAGCCATAGGTGGTGAATGGTATTCACTGGTATACTGCACTCAGCTTTCCCAATGAGGAGGTGCTTCTGCCCCAACATTCTGATTAATTAAAGCCACCTAACAAAGGAAAACAATGGTTTTATCCCATGTTCTTCATTCAGAAGCAATAAGCTAGTGCCACAAGGGAGGGGGGAAACCCAGCTATGCGTCATTCCATCACACCTGCCTTTCTGTTAAGAGATCGCTTTTCCCAGTTAGGCAAAAGAAAGCTACATCTTATCAGATACATAATGTGCCAGTAGACATGCCGTTATAAGATGGAAGTCATACAAAGGATCCCCAACAAAAAGGGGAGACGAAAGCACAGAAAATGTTCGTTTCTCTTTTTTGCGGGGGGGGGGAGGGGGAGAAAAAGCTCAAGTCATTTTGCACCGTCTGTTCAACCTTACATATCCTTCAATTAGAGGAAGGAATATTCCTCTCTTCTCCCAAATCTACCAAAAAAAGGGTGGATGAAGTCAACTAGCCCTTTTTTTTTAAATTCCCGCATTACACGCCAATAAAAAGGGAAAGCGAATAAAACGAATCCTTTCCAGGCAATTAGGGGGCTCGGTTTCATCCTATCCGCCCCACTGAGTTTCTTCTGCCCCAGTCCTCTCTCTAGAAGGCGAGGCAACTCGGCGAGGGGAGAAGCCAGTCCCGTTATTTGCGTCCCGTTCCGTGACTGCAAAAGGCCAAATGCTGCCGCTATTTTAGAGAAAAACCTTCCCCGCTGCACCTAAACGGGAAGGAAACCAGCACGAATCGCGTCGCTCCCGGGTATTTTTCCGCGTCTCTCCACGAAAGCGTTCCGATCGGTGGAGAGCATTTCTTCAAGACCACGACAGGAGCCACCGAGGGGCAAAGCCTCCTTCACCGGCGTTCCCTTTCCCCTTCTCTCGGGGACGGCCGAGAGACCCGTCCACCCGCCCGCGGCGCCCCCCAGCCTCCCCCGCGGCCTGCTCTGGGGGGTCGTCCGCTGCCACCCCCTCAGCCTAGGCTAAAATTAGACTAAAATGGCTGCCGGGCGCCGCCACGGGGCTCTCGTCGCCCCTCTCGCCCTCAGGAGCCTGGTCCCGTCATCCCGGCGGAGTCCGAGCGGCGAGCGCTTAGGCGCGGCAGGTTGCTCCGCGCTCTTACCATGGTGCCCGGGCTGGGTGGCGGCGCGGGGGGTGGGGGTGATGGCGGCGGCCGCTTGTGCCGAGGGAGCGGAGTCGGACTGACGCTACGGAGCCCACCACGGAGAAGGCAGGCGGGCAGAAGAGAGGCGATCGGCGGGGGGCTCGAGGGGAGAGGGAGGCCGGTCACATGGGCTTCGCCTTCCCTCACCACGTGCTCCAGGCCCTGCCCAGCCCTGCGGAGAAGCCAAAATGGGGAGGGGGAAAGGCGGAGGGCTCCCCTCCTTTTTTGACGCCAGAACTTCGCCCTAAGAGCGCTTCGGGGGTGAGAGGGAGAGCGGAGCCCGCCTGGGACTTCCTCAGGGGGAGGAATCCCTGGTGCTTCGTATTACATCCCAGGAGGGCACCCTCTCTTCCTTCGCCCGCTCTTGGCCGACGCCATCCGCCCCGCCGTCCAGCGGGCCAGCTCCGGAGCACGGATGTGGCGGCGGCGTTGCCTTGCAGCCCCTCTGTGCGGCTTACTCAGCCGCCCTGGCGTTTTTCGGTTACGCGGGGCGCGGCAGGTGAGACGGGTCCTGCCGCATACTTGGCCCCTCCCGCGGATAGCGGCCCCCGCCGCTCTCGGCCACCCCGTCCTGCGACGGGCTTGGCTCTCTTTGTGTGGCTGCAAGGGCTCTTTGCTCTTGGAGCCTCCGCGCTGGATCCTGGAAGAGATGGTTGAGAGGCGGCGGCGGCTGCAGAGCAGTTGCCCCTGGCGCCGCTTCCTGGCCGAGCTTCTCTGGGCGCACCTGCTGAGGTTGGACCGCCTTATTATGCCAGAGAGCGGACATAAATGAACCCAGGATGAATCTATCGCAGCCGAAGGGTCGCCGCCTGATACAAGGAGGAGAGTGAAGGGTGGGAACTGGAGAAAGAGCCGAACGGGCGGGAGCTGGGCAGCAATGTAGTGTTTGTGGGTGCTGCTTTTTCAGTAGGAAAGACCAAGACCAATTTAAAAGATTTTTATAGGACACACACGTAGATCAGGAGTGGGTGGCTGGCCTAGCTAAAGAAGAATAGATACCAAAACTCAGAGACAAAATGGAAAGAGGCTAGAAGGTGTCCTGTATCATGCATTGTAGTTGTGTGAGAGAGGCTCATTTACTGAACAACGCTCCTGGACATGCCCACCCACCATTAATTTTACCATAGTTTAATTAATTAACTAACTTTCCTGGATTCACACCACATGCAGACTTCTAAACTACCCAGATGCTGAGTTCACACAACATATGTTTGGCCAATTGGTGGTTCGTTTGTCATGCAGTCACCATCAGAAGCTCATAGGGGTCTTGAGAATTAAGCTGTAGCAGCAGTTGGATAACAAAGCTGATGAAGGGGGAAGGCACTCAAGGCTGTGAGAGGAATAATTTTCACAGCAAGGTTAAGTGGAGTTGAATGTGAGTGACAGAACCTACTTCCTTCTCCACAAACAAGGAAAACATTTTGCTTCTCATCCAAGAAACTTCAGTTCTTCAGTCCAGTAGTTGCCTTTTGGAAAAAGCACCTGGTCAATTCCAAGATTCAAAACTAATTTCAGGTGAAAAATATTTAATTAGGTAAATATTCATACTTTATACCATTTATATCATATGAGGAATAGTTTAGTAAGAAATTTCCTTTTAAATAGCTTAAATGTCCATTTTTTTTTCATTTCTTCAACTTCTTAAAATAAAACAAAAAAAATTATATCACAAGAAAGAAGATACTGATTATATAATGAGGGGAAAACACATATTTATTATAGTGATTAAGATAAATCTGAGGAGCTGTCTCTTCCTGATGGGACAAGCCTACCACTCTTGTGCCAGTGGAAGAGACCTGCTCTGGATCTTGTCTGCTAAGTAATTGAAGCAGGAAGGGTCAAGGAGAAGAGCCTTTTCTGGCCCCATCCCTGTGGAACATTCAACCACTGGAGGTAAGAACTGCACCCTCCCTTTTGGCCTTCCAAGAGTTTCAAAACCTGACTTTACCAGCTGTCCTGGAGCCCTGGGGGGGGGGGGGGGTAGGTGTTACTCACTGCTGGAGGTGGCTGCCATGATAAGAAGACATTATCTCCATTCAGTCTGGCACTTAGCTTTCTTAGTTCGGTTTTAATACAGGCAGTCCTCAACTTATGACCATATTTAAGCCCAAAATTTCTGTTGTTAATTGAGACATTTGTTAAGTGAGTTTTGCCCCATTTTATGACCTTTCTTGCTGCAGTTGTTAAGCAAATCAGTCCAATTGATAAGTTAGAAAACCAGTTATAAGTGAATCGGTCTTTCCCATTGACTTTGCTTGTCAAAAGATTGTAGGTGATCACAGGATGTTGGGATTCAGCAATGGTCAGAATTATGAACCAGTTGCCAAGCATCTGAATTTTGATCACATGATCATGGGGTTCAGGAGTAGGTTTCTGCCAGTGTTACTGCCGGTTCGGTGCTATTATTAACCAAATCTCATGGTCATTATTTGAGGCAATCTCCTGCCAACTTCCCACAAGTCAGTGAGGAAGCCAGCAGGAAGTTGCAAGTCCCAAGCAACTCAGAAGCAGATAGGTGTTGTGTGCGGAGCGAGAGGAGGCAGGGTGAGGGGCTGTATGTGGGCAGATAACTCTGTAAATGACATACATTAGCATCTTAAATATTCCTGTAATATTTGATTCAACCTCTTGGATTCCCCATTGGATGCCAGATGCAGAGAAGTTGACAAATGAATTTTAAAGTTTAATAATTGAAAAGGGGTCTTCCAAAACTTGGTGGTAAATAACAATAATAATAAGTGTTCCAGGGTGGCAAAATTGAGCCTAGAGGTTGCAGCAAGACAGCTGGCTTTCCAGGAACATATTTTGCTCGGTAGTGAGCATCACAAAGTGAAACATAATCTTTGACATCTGCCCTCATAAGTTCCCAAGAACCTGATGCTGAATTTTAAACACACTCCCATGACCAGCTGTCTTACTGTCATGACCGAGTTATACGTCTTCCCTCTATAAAGGACCATTGTGCAATAGCTGTCCTTCCTAAACCATGAAAGGTAAAGAATTGTCTTGTGGATCTCCTTGGAGGTCATCTATCTGAGCCCTGATGTAAACCCGTTTCCCTGCTCCCAGTTTTTCTGAAGGTCCAACCTCTGGGGAGACTAGAAATTGCTTGATTTGATTATGGCATTTGGGGGAAACCTTGCTTCACTTAATGACCTCTTCCATCCCACTTGTGGTCATTAATCAATCACATGGGACATTAAACAGAACATGAGGTTCCTGGGAGCCCTAGTGCAGGGCCAGACCCACCTGCCTCAAGCCTCTTAAGGTCTCCCTCCTTGAAGGTCTCTGCATGCCTTGGACCTACTTGGACCCAGATCTACCCCCTCACCCTCCTCCCCACTGCCATCACAGCCTTACCATCTGCTGTGCCTCTCAAGAGCTTGCACTGAGAAGAGAGCAGGCTGCTCCACTCCTCAGTATCCCTAGCCCCATGGCTTTGTCCCAGAAGGAGGCATCATTTTTAGACCAGCCTGAATGTATTTGTGGTACCTACTTAGGTCTGGAGCCACATGGCAGAGGGGTGGAGTGGCCTACTTTTCTTCCCCAAAGACAGGGCCAGAGCTCTACAGTTGGTAAGGAGGAGGAGATAGGTAGATGGTCAGTGGTGAAGGCTAATCTACCCAAAGTTAGTGCATGAAGGTTTGCTGGAACTGGTCTGATGAAAAGAAGAACTAGGGTGACATGATAGCAGTGTTCCAAGATCTGAGGGGCTGCCACAAAGAAGAGAAAGTCAAGCTATTCTCCAAAGCACCTGAGGGCAGGACAAAAAGCAATGGGTGGAAACTAATCAAGGAGAGAAGCAACTTAGAACTAGAAATTTCCTGACAGTTAAAACAATTATCAGTGGAACAACTCGTGACCCGTCAAAACCGCGTTCCACAAAAGCGCGGTCGACGAAATCGTGTATGTCACAGCGCGACGAAAAAGATCGAAAAATTGAAATAAAAATTAAATTACAGCAAGCCGATTCACATAAAGGTAAGCGTTAGGTTAAGGGTTAGGGTTAGGTTAAGGGTTAGGGTTAGGTTTAGAGAGTTAGCGTTACGTTTAGCGTTAGGTTAAGGGTTAGCGTTAGGTTTTTCGTTAGGTTAAGGGTTAGGTTTAGGTTTGGGGGGGTTAGGGTAAGGTTTTCGCTTTATTTTTACATTTTTCGATCTTTTTCGTCGCGCTGTGATGACGTCACATACGCGCTTTCGTCGACCGCGATTTTGTCGTCCGCGGTTTTGTGGTGGAACCGAACAACTTACCTCCAGAAGTTGTGAATGGTCCAACACTGGAAATTTTTAAGAAAAGATTGGATAACCTTTTGTCTGAAATGGTATAGGGTTTTCTGCCTAAGCAGGTAGACCTCCAAGGTCCCTTTCAACTCTGTTATATTCTATTCTATGTGACTGTGAAGCTCTGCAGCAGTCATAATTTTGAAATCGGATCGTAAGTAGTTTTTGGGGTGGGGACAGATCTGACATCTTCAAGTATTATCTGTACACGGTATAATTAAAGCACTATTTGTGATTCACAATAGTATGAATCAAAGCCAGTAATGACCAAGACAGGAAAGATCAATTTATATTTCAGTAACAAAAAAGAAAAATGCTAAAAATACTCAAACTACAAAATAGTTGCTCATCCTACAGTTTTTGTGATTCAGGCTTCAACAGTCCATAGAATGAAATTACTAAATGTACAAAATGAAAAAAAAAACCCATAGAAAGTCACACTTCTAAAAACAAGGATTTAGCGGGACATCAGTTACTTAGTGAAGAAATTTTATGATTACCAGGAACCAATAATAGATGAAGTTAAAATTAGAACCCTGTGTCAAAGCATTAAGAATGAAATAAAGTGTAGATGTTTAAATTAAATAATACAAAACCTAGATTTTCTGGAGAAGTTCCTGATGACTGAAGGCAATTATAAAAATGGTGACAGAAGGCAAGATGGCCAGATACACAAGCATCAACCTTCAAGGACACAATGAAGCAAGGAAGGATGGGTTGGATTATGTGCCATCAAGCCTTTACTGATAGACAATCCTGACAAATGATGTCTGTTATAAAGAATCAGAAGTGAGTGAACAAGAAATGGTGGAAACAGTTTATGTTGTCCATCATTAAAATACCTTGCAAATTTTGTCTTCCTGTAAGCTAAACACATTTGAAAATGATAACTACCCGTAGGAACAAATCTACCCATAGAAGTTAGTTTCACAAAGGGAGTTGTTCACTAGTACATGTAAAATAATACTTGAGACCAAAGTAAGTAGATCAGTAACTTTAATTCTGACTTGTAAATTAGTGGACATTTTAAAAAACAATTGAACAATATTTGAAGAAAAATATTTACTAAATTGATAAACCTTTAGAAAAATAATTAGGCAGCTGTTTTGAAGCTGCCTGTGAAAAAGCATGACATTTAGTATGCAAGCAGTACTGCTGATGAATGGCAATAATCTGATGGTTAAGGTATCACACCACTTACCTGAACTAACTACCCATAGGAATAAATCTATCCATAGAAGTTAGTTTCACAAAGGGAGTTGTTCACTAGTACATGTAAAATAATACTTGATTTTTTTTTCATTTTTTTACCAAAATTGTACAAATGAATATACAGTCTGGTAAGTTACTGTTTTGGTGGAAGAACTCTCAGATAAAAAGAGGTCAATTATGAAAAGTATAAACAAAACACAATGAAAATAAAATTAAGGGTTTTTTTTTTAATTTGCAAAGTAAATATTTTATAAATAAAAAACAAATACACAAATTATTTGTAAGCTAAATAAATATCTTACTTAATAAAGTCAAGTTTAATTTTTCCAAACAGCACTGGCACAGTAATTTCAAATATATAAAATTGTACTCATTCACGTAGTGTCAAAAACTGGTATGCAATGACTTCATATATTTCACTCTTTCTACTGTACGTATTGCATATTATGATTATAGCCAAGGTAAAATTCTTACAAAACTATGCCACAGTCTACAAAAGAAAATATTGTTCTCTAAAACAATATAAGAATAGCTGGTGCTGAAAAAAAAAGCATTTGGACAAAAATGGTCTTTAAAATACCAAAGCTACTATAAATCAGTACTGTATTCAATACATATCAAAATTATTAGACACTGAACAAAACTGTAGAAAGGGGAACCATTCCTACATTTTCCTGAGTGCTTAATAAATTGAGAATATAGTGCAGGCCACACTTCCAAGGTGTGGCAGATGTTATTGCTTTCTATGGCTGCATGATTTAAGTGTTTCATTTTCTATGAAAATATAAAGGCTTCTTCTAATTTAAGTCCTAAGAAGTTCTTCTTAAGATATAAAAAGAAGTTAGATGCGTGACTTTTTGGCTGCTGGAACAACATGGTTCATGTAACCTGATGTAACCGAAAGTCCAAGTTTTTGAGCCTGAACATGAAAAAATGCCTGAAGTCTTGTTCCAGCTTTTGCTTCGCTTGTATTACGAGCATTATATTCAAAGCAGTTTGAAAACATCAGCTCAACATCTTCAATGAATTCCGCTGTAAGGAAAAATATAAATATGCCTTTATAGTACTAAAAACAAATATTTTTAAACAAAGAGTTTATCTGTGAAATTGCAGTTGTTTCTATGAGAGCTAATCCAACATAGTGGTTAAGGACCAGAACCTGTTTTTTTTAATCTAAATACCATTCTTATTGCCAGCAATTCTCCCACCCCAAGGAACCTCTCAGATTGGAATTGTAAAGGAAGATCACAATCTTTCTCTCAGAATAAGCCAGCATAAATGTGACAGAGAGACAATACATTCTAATATTTTATTTAAATGTTAATTGTGTTTACATAGGTATGTCCCAGGGGAATGCCGTGTTTCTGATTAAAAGGGAAAATATACTACAGCTTCACACAACTCAAGGCAAAAAATGCAGCTGCTTAAAAGAGCTGCTAGTGTAAAAAGCAACTCTGCACTTCAAAACACACTTTTCCTTTTGAATCTGTAGCACCGCAGAACTCTAGTATATAATATTCTAAGCATCAACGCATGTAATATAAGCCAAATGCTGTTAGAACTATTGCACTGGAGATTACTATTCCAGTGTTATTTTCTAAATTCATTATCCAAAAGCTTGTGGTTATTTAAATTAAATTTTTTAAACATTGTTAATTTATTTAGTCAACATTACTTACAGGCTACTTTGTATTCACATTTGTTCACTTTTTCACGGATTATATTTAAAGCGATGGGCTTTTTTATTATATCGTAGTAGTCTGGTACCTGTACAGTATAAAGTAAACCAAAAAAATTAAGAGATAATTTCATACAAAACAAAACTTTTTTCTGTCATTCCTAGGCAAGTCCTTTGCTTCCAAGCAATTAGTATTGCTTCTTTGGTATGAAGAATGAAATTCATATAACTATATTTGACATAAATTAGTTTTCAGATTGTGTGGAAGAAAATTATAGCTTAACACAAAGTGCTTAAATACGAAGTTTGTGAACCCATTTGAATTTTAAATATTTCTGTCTAAACATGATCTAAAACATCTCCATACATCCTAAAAGTACATAGAGAAAACCCAATTAAGCAAATATATTTGTTCATTATTCATTGAGGAAAAGGACTCAAAACTACATATTTCTATATGGCAAAAATATGTGAACCTCTAGGATTATCAGTTCATTTGAAGGGGAAATTAATCAGGTGTTTCAATCAATGAGATGACCATCAGGTTTGAGTATGGGAGATCCTTCCTAACGAACAGAATCTTGGGTATTCACTATTAAGGTCTAATATCAACACAGATATATGGAAGTTTGTCCTGGCTTGAACAAAGAAGATTTCTGAGGACCTCTGAAAAATAGTGGTTGATACTCACCAGGCTGGAAAAAGTTACAAAACTATTTCTAAAGAATTTGGCCTCTACAACTTCACTGTCTGGCAGATCATGTGCAAATGAAGGCAATTCAACGTCAGTGTTAACCTCCCCAGGAATGGTCAACTAACCAAGACCACCTGAAGACCAAGGTATGTACTGTAATACTCCGGGGGGAAGGGGGGGGCCTTGAAGAACATTTCTCAACCAAGCACTAACAAGGCCTAATCCCCCTTTGCTTTTTTTAATTCACCGAATTTAGCTAACTGTTTTGGAGCATAAGCAATATTATTTAGTTGATTTTAATAATACTACACATGTTAATTAGTTCTGCATCCATACTACCCATCAAAGCTGGCTTACTGATTGTATAACCTAACAGCATATTTGTTATTTTTCAAACAGCACATGTAGTGATACTTAAGTGAAAATTCCTTCAAATTTAACATTTGACTTCCAAGATACTTTTATGTAGGGTTCCCTGGAAAGAATATGGAAGTGGTTTGCCATTTCCTTTGTCTGGAAAGAGGTTTTTAAAATTTCCAATCTACCTTATTGTCTTGGTATTCTCTACTCCCACCTAATACCAACTGTATTATGATAGCTTAGCTTCTGAGCCCAGACATATCAGATACACACTGCCCTCTGCTGAAACCTTATTGTAACTTCTATTTTCTCCCTGTCTTCAACAGCTGTTTATGGATTGTTATTTCACATAATAATTTCTGGTCCATTACAGTTCTCTGAGAAGCAACAACATTTTTTATAATGATGCATTCTCTACTTCCTATCATAACACTGCCATCTATTTGCAAAAATAATTGCATTTGCAAGTCTCAATGAAGGAAAGAATTTCAAAATGTAATTTGAATATTTATAGGACTTGAATTTTAGTATGTTACTCAAGAAATCTAAAAGGTTTTAATTTTATCTATGAGGCCTATTTATTTGTTTGCAATTTTCTTTCCCAATATAACATATTTATGAAGAGCAGATTTCATTTACATTTAGTTATTTTTCCTCCTTACAATTATTTCCAATAAATATACATTTAAGTTAATTATTTTAGTATTCTGAAATTATTAGTTACCTGTATTTTGGAAACCAATTTCATAAAAGGCCAACTGTCATCATGTCGCACCAGTTCTACAACAAGCTGCTCAAAAGCAGATAATTCATGTACCCCACCCTGACGCCCTGAGGTTCTCCGATTCAGTGGCACTTGAGATGATTCTGAAATAATAGGATCACACATGGACATCAAAAAAGACAAATGTAGAGAAAGTAGAGAAAATGTAATATATCCAGCATTATAAACTTGTTCAGGTCTTTGGATTATAGGTAGTCTTTGCTCAATTATGGTAATTAGGAACGGCAACTTTGTCACTGAGTGATGCAATCATCACATGACTGACTTATAACAGCTGTTCCAGTTGTTAGATGAATTCTGTGTGCACAATTCCTATGATCATGTGATCGCTATTTGCAACCTCCTATTGGCTTCCCCATTGACTTTGTTTGTCAAAAGCCAGTAGTAATGGTTGAAAATGGTAATCACATTACCATGGAACACTGCACTGTCATAATTATGAGTTGGTTCTCAAGTACTCAAATTGTAATTGCTTGATCACAAAAGCCGAATTATAAGGATGATCACAAAACCCTGCATTTAGCATGTTGTAACTTAGAACAGTTGCTGAATGGGTGGTTACTGAATGAGCATGCTATGGATGGTTGTATAGTTTTCATTTATGACTTGCTTCCAGAATACAGATATAACTCAATCCCAAGTGTTTCAGCCAAAAAAGGTGAATTAAAAGAAACGTCATTTGCCAATTAATCTTCCATGCCTATTTACACAACTAGACTCCATATTCTCAAAATTGGAACACAAGAAAGAAAAAGTACTTTTTACAATTCCATACTGTATAATTAGAAATAAATTGTTCTGAGCCTGGTTTGTTCTATTTTATGAAGAAAAACATGATCAGGAAACAGATAACTGTACTGACACTTGTGCTAATTTATTTCAATTCAAGCTTCTTGTTAAATTCACAAAAGTTGATGCAAACATAGCTCACTCTTCCAACAACAGTTTCTCCGATCAATGGTGTCTGCAGCAAATTGCGATGTCATCATACAAATATTATCAATTGCCTACCCTGAGAGAAACTCATGTCACCAATGAACAATATTTTATTTAGGCATTTTCAACTATTCCAAGCATTTTCTGATCCTGGTTTCTGTTTGCTTTCAACATATTATGTTGAATATTATGAAGCTGGCTAGTCAATAAGCATAAAAAAAAACAAAAATAAACCCAGTTGAAATGATTCGGTTAAGAATTCTCATCCTATTCAAACTACCCCAAATCAAAGTAAGTAAGCAGTATTTCTTCAATATTGCTACAAATAATTTTACACTTGCAAATTAACCCATTAAATACCCTCCATTCTTAATAATCAAAAGCAGT
Organism: Thamnophis sirtalis; assembly: GCF_051295495.1. Taxonomy (NCBI): domain Eukaryota; kingdom Metazoa; phylum Chordata; class Lepidosauria; order Squamata; family Natricidae; genus Thamnophis; species Thamnophis sirtalis. The sequence goes on from NW_028261381.1 coordinate 124,045,216, forward strand.
ATTGGACTACTTCACAAAGCAACCAAGTGACACTAAATATGAGCTGAATTTATTCTGGCAGTCAATTTTATTTTAAAAATTTGATATACCTGTAGACTGACGTTTCCTACCCCTTTTGGGGGGGTCTGTATCTTGTGGTTTTTTTTCTACTGAAATCGGAGAGCTTTTCTCTTTCCTTAAATTCATTTCCTCAATAATTCTGAAGCCAAAGGAACCAGAACTACTGTCTGGAGTAGTGTCTGTTGTCTTTATTCCTCTGCGTTGTCTTCGATGGCTGGTCAACTCTATAAACGCATCTGCCTTCAGCATCTCTTGATTATGGCGAGTAATACGACTGCTAAGTCGTAGTGTTTTTGTCCCTGATGGAGGAGCAGATTTTGTTTTTCTAATATTCTTTCCAGGAGCTTTATATGAAGAGCCAATTTGCTTAGGTGTATTCTGCTGACTGCGAGAGTTGTATCTTCCAGTACTCAGCTGATTACTAGCAAGCTTTGAGGCTCTTGTTCTTAAAGTAAGTTTTACTTGAGGGTTCCCCAATTTGGATAAGCTGTAAGAAATTAGACAATTATAAATGTTTGTGACACTATATTTTTTTATTGTTTTATTCTTTAAACTTGTGAATTCAGCACTTAATGAAAAAAGTAAGATACATTCAATCAGATTTTTTAAGTGTATATACAGTACAAATGAGACACTGCAGTGAAGAAATTCCATTCTAGAATCATCAGCTATGTTATTACTTTCAAAGCGCACAAATGATGGTTTTCAAAGATGGTAATGTTAGCACAAGGACATTCCAAAATGGGTATTAGCATTTCTTTATATAACCTGATGTCAATTAATACAGGAGTTTAAGTATGATAAGCAATAATCAATGGAAAAGTTTAAAATCTAGGAAGATATTTTTCAGTTAGTAGTTCTAGTCAGGTCTCACCTTTTTTAACTAACTGGAAATGTTAGTGCAGTATAATGGACTACTTTAATTTGGTGTTTTCTGGAATATGGATGAATTACAAGATGTTTCTGGCATAGTAACAGGTAGAGAACATTAAATTACTATACAGATCTTCAGTCACTCTTGATCTAGAAGAATGTGCAATCAGGAGTAGTCCATTTCTCTGGCTAAATGTTGAAACCAAAGGCTAAATCTATGAATAGATAAATAGGTAGCTACTGTACTTTATTCAAGTATAATTCAATTTTATCCAGTTCTTCCTCTTCTATTCTGCTGTCTCCAGGTTCTGCCACATCCACTGTACAAACTTTTTTGTATTTATTGATGATTGTTAAACCTGTGTTGTTATGTGGCAAGTGCTTGTTTGTTCAGATTCTAAAATCCCAGAGCACTTTAGCATCTTCATTTTCCTTTTGTCTATTGTATCCCACCAGTTCTTATTTGTAGGAAAATAATATTTCTTGCAGCTATCCCAATGCTCCACTGTTATTACTTTGTCATGTGGTTGTTTGTGTTAAAGTAATATACACACGTGCTCTCTTGCTTATATCTCCAAGATTTGTATCCCTAGAAAGAAAACTAGAGACTACTGGAAGTCTATATGCAACTTCTGCATATTTCTTACTTAGTTTTTGATTTACCTTTTTTCATCTTCTTGAGAATCAGAATTATCAATATTCTCATCCTCTTCTTCCTCTTCATAATCATCTTCACTTTGCCCAGTTTCCTCATAACTAGTTTCATCTTCTTCTTTAATTTCTTCTATAGCCTCTTCATCGCTTTCCACAGATGGTCTCTGTCTGGATGAAAGTCGCCTAGAGCGCTGCTTAGGTCGACATTCTGGACAAAACCAGTCTCCATCAGGAACAGCCTTGAAGAGAGCCAGAATGTATTACTGAAATGTTTTTGTACATCAGAAATAAGTTTTAATCTTCTAAAGAAAATACTTCAAATTACCTTAAGCTTTGGTCTTATACAGTAGATATGATAGCCTCGATCACAGCCATCACAAAGCACCATGCTCTCAGCATCTCCTTTCTTTCTACACATTTTGCACCGAGTATTTAAAATAGACTTAGACCAGATTACACTTCGCTCCAGTGTTGAGAGATGAAGAAAAATCTGAGAGAGGCTAGCAGAAGAAAGGAGAGATTCTCGCCAACGATCCAAGACTGTTTTGTGTAAACGGCCACCATCACTGCCATCTTCAAATAAAGAAAACAATATCACACTATTATTTATTATGCAGCGAAACATCTGTGTTCTAGTACTATTTGCATAGCACAAAAATATGCAGAATAATCAACCTTGATTAAAAGTAATATACTCATTTTGTAAATTTAAATATAGTCTCTTTTTCACAGTGTTAAATGAACTAAATGGAGTCATTTGATAGATACAAACATTTGGTATTCCAAAAAGTTTTAGAAAACTTCAAAAGTTAATGAGAAATTAGAAACTGATTCAGACAATAGAGGATCTATCTAGATTATAAACAACATAGTGTTAGTTTCTCTGTGATCCTACTTCAGCTTTAATTCTCACAGAAGTTATTATTCAAGAAACTATTTTTAAAATAATATATAAAATTAGAATATAATATAAATAATCCATATAATATTATGAATATGTATACTGGACAGATGGCTTAGAATAATTAGGTGGACATAACAGTGTTATCTGGTGCCTAAAATGTGAAAAACAGAATAAAATTTGTAAATTTACCCCAGTGGCTTTTGATTGCAATAGTCCTCTTCAGTAGCACAGACTAAAAATATCCTTATCTTTCTAAACAAACACGTATACATTGTACTACTTTTCCTCAAATAATTCATCTTTATCAGAAGATCAGATTGTTGGTGATATACCTGCTTACTGATTCCCTAAAATTCAGAATATTAATTCATCTGCACATAATCAAATTCACCTTCAAGAATTACCAGTTACTATTTAAACTATCTCTTTTCTTTCTTGTAATGTCAAAAGAATTAGATAAATAATTCTTCTGCACATAAATTTTTCACACATATGAAAAACAAGCCAATGAGAGTGGCGATGTGATTTCAAATGCCAATTTGTTGGAAGACAAAAAACTAGCTAGGGTTCATTCTTCCACAATTTATTTAAAACGTACTACAATAAGGTCAAACAAAATATAATCTTAATCTAGTCTAGTGGCATGACAGCTTAAAAGGCAGTGACCAAATTGAAACTGCCCAGAAAAAAAGAAAAGCTACCATTCCCTTTGGATATAATTTCACTTCTTTGAAATAATCATGTTTCTGCCAGATCATCAAACTGCTATGTCTATCAGAACTTTTACCCTATTAATACCAGCACGTTTGTTTTTGGAATAAACAATTCCAGCTTTGTCCCATTACCTTGGTTATAAACTGGATAACTGCCATGCACTTTATGAAAAGCAATACTTTGGAAAATATTTCATATATAGATTATCATTTTTCCTCATTTTATCACCTTTCTGATCTTTTATTTTCTTCTGCATCACCTAGTTACTTGTCCAGAATGCAGCCGCGCGAGCGATTGTGGGTGCACCTCGGTACACCCACGTTACACCTATCCTCCGTGAGCTGCACTGGCTGCCTATTGGACTCCGGACGCGCTTCAAGGTGCTAGTCGTTACTTTTAAAGCCCTACATGGTATTGGACCTGAGTACTTGAGAGACCGCCTTCTGCCAATTATCTCCCTACGACCAATTAGATCCCACAGATTAGGCCTCCTCCAGATTCCATCAACTAGCCAATGTCGACTGTCGACCCCTCGGGGGAGGGCCTTCTCTGTGGCTGCTCCGGCCCTCTGGAATGATCTGCCCATGGAGATTCGGACCCTCACCACCCTACAGGCTTTCCGCAAAGCCGTTAAAACCTGGCGGTTCCGGCAGCCTGGGGCTGATGAGTTTCCAGCCCCACTCGAATGGTTGCGGCTGTTGATGAGTTTTTAATTTGTTGTTTGTATTTGTTTTGTCTTCTTGTTTTTTGTACTCCCCCTTTCCCTATTCGGTTTTGTTAGCTGCCCTGAGTCCCCTCGGGGAATAGGGCGGCATACAAGTTTAATAAAACTAAAACTAAACTAATCTATTTCAAGTTCATTTGGAAACAGAAGAGAATCTTTCACTAGCATAGCCTATTTTTCCAAAAATAAGATCGCACTGCTATAGGAACCAGGACCATTGGGGTGGGGAGGAGAAATGGGAAATAAAAGTGTGGCTAAAAATTGACGTTGTCTTTCACTGTAGCAATGTTTATTACCAAAATGATTGTGAATTTTGCAGTTTTACAAACATTTTCAATCCTCCATTATGTATATTGTCTTTTGCCTGAGACAAAAGATGAGATTATTAGTGTCATCAAAGCAATGAACATGAATTTTAGTAAATTCTGGGAGATAAGGGAGGACAAGGGAGCCTGGCATGCTATGGTCCACAGGGTTGTGAATATTTGGAGACGACTTGAATAAGAAAAAGCTTCAAGTGTGCTTCATTATTGTTCCTATTTATTACAGGGGTTTTCAAATCCATTTTAAGATAATCTTATTTGTCCAGGTTTTTTTGAAGATTCTCTGTAAATTTATTTCTTTGGACTTAGGATGAAAAGTACAGACATAGAACTTGTTTGAAATTCACTTTTTACTAATTTCATGAATGATCTTTGCACACATGTTCAGGTCACTTGTCTCTAAAATACAGTGACAATTTTCAAACTCCAACTTCCTTACATGTTCCTAATTTTAACAAACTGCTTAATATATCTGCTAGGCAATCAGTTGACACATCTGTTTGATCCAGATTACCTTTTCCTTCATAAATCAAGAGAGTTTCAGAAGTAAATACTTACCAAGTGGGGCTTTGAGAAATTTGCGTTCAATTCCTTGCTGTATTTGAAGCAACGCCAATGCCAAATAATGTACAGTATTATTCATAGGCTGTGGTGTACTCGTATTAGTTGAAGTAGTACTTCGAGATTCAGGTTTTAATCCTATCAATCTAAAATAAAGTTTAAAATTGATCAATAACTTAAACCATGTATTTATTGCATTTGGTATTATTTTATTGTTTACATATTGCCAGGTTGGACAAAAATAATCCTGATAGGTTATAACATAAAATCAGAATAAAAACATAAAGACCAGGAAAAGCACAAGTAACTATAAAAGCAGTAAGTATAAGAGTGATTATTCATTCCCCAGAGGCTCTGTGGAACACCTGTCTTTAATTGTTTCCAGGCCGCCAGAATGAGAGTGGAAAAGTAAATGCAACGAGCAAGGTAGTTCTACACTATGTGGCTGCAACAAAGAAATATTGCCTGCAGCCTCTGCCCCCTTTCACTTCACCTATGTGGAATAAGGAATAAGAATGATCAGGACGAGAATTCATGAATTTGCATCCTACTAAGTAGAACTTATAACTGCAATAAATACTTTATTAAGAAGCATTTACACATAAATCAACTTCAAAAGCCTTGTTTGAACAGAATATAACTGCTGAAATTCATTTATCACATTTATAAACTTCCTGCCTCTCTCACAGAGAAACTCTGGTAGTGTATAAACATACATACAAACAAATATAAAAGCCATATTTTTATTCTAAAAGCAGGGAACAAAGCAGTATGTTTTGTGCAATTCATAAAAAAATGACACCAGAATTCTCTGGTTCAGATGGTGTTTATAAAGAAACTACTTAAAACTGCATTTCCTTTCTCAGAAAATTTTGAAAGAGTATTAGTATATTAGATTTTGTAATATCTAATAGGCCATCAATTGCAATGTTGTGCTATATTTAAATCTTGTTAATATCAAGATTCTAGCACATCAATTTTTAATGCTGTTAAAAATTCACAATTTTTCTTTTAATTATGAAAGTTTCAGAAAATTGTTTAGTCTTATGTCTTTACAAATTATTATACTGTTAGCAAATTAATTATAATGACCACTGGCAAACATATGGACAGATTTAATCATAGTTTCAATTGGAAACTGTGAGCATCCTAGCCCAAGCTAAATCCAAAAACTGCTAGGGAATTCTTAGAAGCTTGGCACTTAGAGAAATCAGCCATGAAACAGGCACATAAACAACTTTCATAAGAGACAATAAAAAAGCTAAAAAGGAAACAAAAACACTAGAACACTTCCTTGCCAGCAATCGATATCCCGATAAGCACGGAATAACACTAGGATTATCACCAGACAATCAAGTTGCAAATAATACTCAAATCAAGGAAGTACCAACTCAGACAAACAAGCAGTAAACAACCACATAGTCAAAGAACTACCATGGATAAAATGACATTGAGCCCACCAACTCTGACAGAATAAGTTACTATGTATAAACAGAGAGCAAACCCAATTCTCATTTAGTACTGAATATGTTCCCTAGTTCGGTAACAAAACATCTCCAATATACCAACAAAGCTCAAAACGCATCAATGGCTCCATATTAGCATGCTTCACACAATCATTACTAGAGCTTTGTTAAATGTTCTTATGTACAAAAAATATGCTTCTAAAAAGAGATCCATCCCTCCACTGTATTTACTGTATTCAGAAATGTGATTACTTGAATGACAGTGTCATGTCATTACCTACAAGTCATCACCTATATTAAGTCAGGTCACTGGCCAATATCTTAATGATTGGTGATTTTGCTCTCTAGTGTTTAAGAAAAGAATCTTATCTGCAATTTTTAATGATTTAGCTTGAGAATTGCAAAAAAATATTTGTGGTATATCATTGAGCTATAGCTCATTTATTTTTAAGCAAACAAAAGAAAGGAAAAATAGTTGTAGGTAAGCCATTTTTTCCTATAAATAGCCAAGCTTAAATTGGGGGGGGGGGAGATTCTCAACAGTCTTATTTTTAAATTTAGATGCTGGTTCACTTTTATTATAAGAAATAGAATTTGTTTTAAAAATGGTGGAGGGAAGGCTACCCTTTCCCTCAGATCTCTTACCAAATGTTAAATCATTTATACAGTCCTGGCTTACTAAATTCTCTCTCCTATCTAGTGGTGCCTTTGCACATCTCTCTTAATTCCTTTTTGGTGTTGTTTATTAAGAATTGCAGTTTCATAAAATGTATGTATGGAGTTTGATATTGTACAAAAATTGACAAATCAATATTGTGCAAATTAATGACAAAATACTTTTCCCAATGTGTTTTAGGCTTTCTCTATTATATGCACACACTCTATTTTAAAAAAAATCCAAAGAGAATATTGACTGATCAACATTTTCTAAGATTGCAGGATTATATCATGCAATATGAAATAGGTGGTTAGAGATGAAATCTATCCATTCAAATATTAATTAAAAAAATAAAATATCTAGGCAAGAACTGTTACCTGTCTTTTGCAAGAATTCTTATTTGATTATCTATTTCCATCTCTTCTACATTTTCATTAACAGATTTTATTACACCGTTTTCTTTATTTTCTTCATTTAGAAGTTCATACTGCCCATTTTCTAAGGCTGCTCTCCAACTGTATCTGTCCATTACCTGTAAGTTCAATTATATTTATTTATTTATCTGTCACACAGAAAAATCTAACTAGTATTTTAAATTGCATTTGCATTCTCAAGCAAATAAATTTAGTGCTTTGAAAGAGCTCAGCAATTTCATAATATACCATTCTCTATAAAAATTAAGGTGTCAAATACCTTAATGCAGCCCAATGTTCCTTGGAAAATCCTATCTTCAATGTCTAAGAGAAAGTCTCTAAGTCTTAATTCAAGTTGCTTTTCTGCAGATTTTTGGACTATATCACAGCCATTCTGCATTTTTCCACGTCCAAACTGTGGCTTGGCTTCATTCTGTGTTTTTTCTGTAACATTAAGAGATTATACAAAATACCTTCATACTTGACCATTAATCTTTTTTTAGTATTACTGTGATAAATATCATTTAATTATTTTGTATTAGTAATGCTGTAACAATATTTTGGAATAACAATGCTGCTCGGAATATACTGTTCAATGAAAGAGGTTTAAAGAGCCAACACTTTCTGCCCAGCAACAAAAAACTGGTTCTTTGAGACAGCATTCAAAAGTTAAGAACTTAAGATTGTTTTTGATATCTCTTATTTTCATATTATTACAGTTACATTTCTGTTCAGGTGGTTATTTTATAAGATTTCAGTAGGCTGTTAGCCATCTAAAGTTTTTGGGCATAGTGAAATATAAATAAAATCTAATATGTAGCAAAATCTTTGCAAAGTATGGAATGTTTTATATAGTCCTAGTAAGATTATTATTTTTTTGGTTAAAGACCATATTGCAAAATGCATGGATTATATTGATAGTACTCTATAAACAAACTATAATTCATTTAATCTCAAATTGTCTCAACTGTTAAGAGAAGAACAAATTCTACATGATATAAACTAAATTGCCATAAAGCCTACATTCAAACACCTAGAATGTTTACCTGAAATATAGAATTTTTCAATAGGAAAACTACTAAATTGTTCACATATTCTGGATTTTTCCTGTAAAAGAACGTCTTTCAAGGCACTTTCCCTATATCCTCGGGAATTGAGAGCTTCTAGGAGTTGGTCAAACTGTTCCTGAGAACTGTAAAAGCACCACCTATTTGGCTTTTGTATTGGTTGTGATACATTTACAATAGCACTAGTTTCCAAATCTTGACAAGTTTTGGAGGTAGATTCTGCTGTCAAAGATTCTCCAGTTTTAATGACTATCTGAGATTTTTCTGAAAGATGAGCCTGTACATTATTATGAAATGAAGATGGTCGAGGCAACAGCATGTCTTCTGTAAGACCAGAATAGTCTTCTTCCACAAATAGTCCTGGAACTGATGAAAAAAGCCAATAACGCCGATATAAGCGGTCACGACCCAAAGAAGAAATATTGGTACAGACTGTAGCTTTCTGAATCTTTTCTATAAGTTCCTTTTCTTTATTTTGTTGTTCTTGTTTTAAAGCTGCCTCTTCTTCTGCAGTAAGCAGTTCACATTTATCATCAGTAGTCCCCACTGGTCTTGTAAAATCTTTAAAGCCATTCTGTTCTCCTTGCCCTAGAAGCAGTTGAGAAGAAAAAATTACAGATATGTGCGCAGGAGAAACAGCTTAATTAATCATTAATCTTTTTTTTTTACAGATTACCAAAAACAACCCCCAAACATTTCATGCAAAATATCCAACTTAAATTCTAAATTTATAATATTCCTCTTAGTGTACTGCTAGTTGAACGCAGCAGAGAAAGTATAGAGAGAATGGCTACTGATATTGTCTCCAACCCCTTGATTGCAACTCAGTTCTGGGTTACATGACAAAGAAAGAAAAATGTTGGAGCTGAGACGGGAGAAATAAGTAAAATACTGAGCCATTGCCCATTGGTTTCTCCCATGAAGCCACGCTGAGGAAACTTCTTTTTCTCTGTAGCTCCTGGCTGGAGCCAGCCCAATTTCAACCAGGGGTTTATTTTGCTAGCTCTCCTACTAAATAAAATCTCATCCCATTGTGTTTGTTTTCAGATACTTATTCTACTGATGGACAAATACAGAGGCCTAAGCATAATTTATTTCCAATATTCTGTTCAGAAGAATAGAAAATTGTTTTGGAGGCAACTTATAAAGATATTTTATATGAAGAGTTTTTTTGCAATTTGGCTGTGAACTAAGACTGATTAGCAGCTATATTTATTTATTAAATTTAGAAACTGACCATCTCCCCTACAGAGGAACTCTGGACAGTGTACAAGTAAAAGGCAGTCCTTTTACAGGTAGTCCTCAACTTACTACTACAGCTGGGAGCAGACTTTCCATTGTGGTCACAAATTGAATCAGACTCAATTTTACAATAATTTTTACAGTCATTAATTGAATCATCTTGGTTCTTAAGCATGTGTAATCCAGCTTCCACAGGGGTGTTTTTTGCTGGAAATCAGCAAAAAGGGTATAAATTGAAATCATGTGATCAAAGGATGCTGCTACAAGTAGTTATAAATGCAAAAGAGTTACCAAGTGCCTAAATTACAAACATGTGACATAGTTATAAGTGAGAATACAGGTCATAAATTATTTTTTCTAAGGCTGTTCAGTTCATAATTTTGAGCTGAGGTGGCGCAGTGGTTAGGGTGCAGTACTGCAGGCCACTTCAGCTGACTGTTATCTGCAGTTCAGCGGTTCAAATCTCACCGGCTCAAGGTTGACTCAGCCTTCCATCCTTCCGAGGTGGGTGAAATGAGGACCCAGACTGTGGGGGCAATATGCTGACTCTGTAAACCGCTTAGAGAGGGCTGAAAGCCCTATGAAGCGGTATATAAGTCTAACTCCTATTGCTATTGCTATAACTTGAAAACTAGCAGTAATTACATTTTATCTTGCCTTCCATGAAACAACATAAAATTCCTTCCCATCTTTCTTTCCTCAAAACACCACTGAAATAGAGTAAGGGGTTGCAGTACACTAACACACAAAGAACAACATCCTTTCTTTCTAATGAAATGATCAATTGAAGTAAAGTATACAACTTTACTTTTTTTCTAATATTGCATACTGTCTTGCCTTAGAAATCAATGCAATTATATGAGTCATAGAATTTCAGATAACAAAATAAGTCAGATAATAATCAGGGGAAAGAAAAGTGACGACACAGTAAAAGTATAAAAACAAGAATATAGTCTACTATATAAAATTATTAAAGAGTATACATATTTTACCTCATATAAATAATCCAAGCTGACTTTAAGTTGGTGAAAAAGGAAACAATGCTGAAGTTCTAGTTATACTCTTTCATTCCAATAACAACCTTAAAAATTAAGTTTGAGTCAATATAAATTAAAGTTTAACAAATACCTTTTTTTTTATTAGGCGACGAGTTACCTTCTTCATCTGTCATGGTATCCACTTCTTGCTCCTTTGTTTCAATCCCCTTGCTTTCTGTACTTGTATCAAGTTCTTCTCGATCTTCATCACTAATATTACAGACATAAAAATGGACAGGAAAAAACACAAGTTCAAAGAAAGGTAGATAACATAAAACAACATTTGATTGTCCCATCTATGTCAATATCAAAAAGGGAGAAAGGTGTGGCTATTCTTTGGGAATAGATTTCTAAGGAAAGGAAGTTTTGCAATGACTAAAGAATGTTGACCTATAGTTTGAAGGTATATTAAAATAACTGTTATGGTATCATCCTTCGAATACAAACAGTGAAGTAATTTGAAAAGGACTTGAAAATAATTGGAAAGGTAAGTTTATATTAATCCTAGATAGCTCAAGTATCCTGAAACCAGGATTCAGGATCCCCTGGGGTGTACAAATACAAAGAAATTTCTAGTTGGGGGAAGCATGAGAATATAATGCTTTTAAAAAGAAAATTATAGTTTGTTGTAGAAAGCGGTAGAACATTGTCAATATTTTAGGCACACTTATGACAATTTGGGAATGATCAAGACTGTTGAGTTTTGATTTGCAATAGAGTAAGAATATGTAAGAATGTAAGTAACAATAGCGAGTATTGATACCAATTCCTGTAAAACAACTTGCATCAGTTAATTTTTTATTTTTTTAATTATTAACTTATTAAAAATTTAACATATATATGTTTTAATAACACTAATATGGCCATAGTTAAGAAGATTCAATCAATACTCTATTGCAGCTTCACTGTCAATTGCTTATTCAAATGTGTGTAAAATGCCATTCATATCTGAACAACAGTATTGTGCATTCATATCATTTTGTAATGTTGAATGACACATTACAAAAAAACAGTATTTGAAAGAAAAGCCCAAGGAATGTGATTCTAAAGTTCAAAAACTGAAATACATGGCATCCAATTCTGCTGCAGCTGTTTATCATCCAAAATATCAGAAGCTTCTTCGGAACTGTTACCAATATTATTTATAGCTAAGAAGGCATATAGTACAGGAGCAACTTCTTTGAAGCTTGCTAAGAGCAACTGTGATGGTACCAAATACCAATAGCAAGAAAATGTTGTTAGAAATTTTACATTTTGGAAATTCAATGAAATGTCACAATAATCTTACAGAAGATGTCATATGTCAAGCTAGGGCAATGAAAGCTAGTTTTTTTGTGATTTAATGCAATTATAGTACCATAATTTGAACAAGATATATAAAGGGTATGAAGAACAAAAAGGTGCTTCACCAGGACTGCAACAAAAAGGAATTTATCTGCTAATTTCAAATAAATCTTCAGGTATTTCTATTCATAAATTAGTACACAATCCATGCAGCGTTGTTGTTTGATTTCAACACCAGACATATTTGAACATGATTTGAATGAGAAAGCTAACATCAAAAATCCAAGCTTAGAGGAATTTTAGATTTTCTGGTTTACCCAAAAGTTGGAAAAGCAGTATTCTTTTCTTCCATAGATCTCTGTGAAAAAAACTCTTAACAAAAAATGAAACAAAGAAATAAATTAGATGTTAAAATAATTTATGCTGTGCACCTAAATATTTTAAATCTAGAATTTTCCAACTCATGAAGAAAATATTTCTCACATTAAATTTAATTGATTTTTGTTACTTTAGGTTGCATTATATCCTTATTAAATTTTGTTACAGGTATTCCTCAACTTACCACAATTAAGCTGAAAATTTATGTTGCTGAGACAGTTGTTTAGTGACTTTTGCTCCATTTTACGACCTTTCTTGCCACAAGTGTAAAGTGCATCACTGCGGTGGTTAAGTTAGTAACACGGTAAAGTGAATCTAGCTTCCCCATTAACCTTGTGAAGATCGCAAAAGATGATCACATGATCCCAGGACAATGCAACCGTCATAAATATGAACCAGTTGCCAAGCATCCAAAAATTTGATCACATGATTGTGGGGATGCTGCAATGGTTGTGTGAGAAACAGTCCTAAGTCACTTCTTTTGGTACTATTGCAAATTTGAACAGTCACTAAACAAATGACTAAGTCAAAGATTACCTGTATAACAAAAAATAAAAATGGTGCCTATTTTTTAATGTAAAAATGTTTTAAAATTTAGAATTTTAATTATGGCATATTTTGTTAAAAGAGAAACTTATTTAAATAAGAAACAAGCAGGTATGGGTTTTCTAAAAAATAAAAAAGGGCCTGATGTAAATCTGGGAACCACTGGTATAGATTAAGAGAACCATATAAAAGCATTCAGTTAAGCAGCAGCATAGTGACATATAAGCCTTAAATAACAATTGAACATACCTAATAGACAGTTCAACTGCAGGATTTTTTTCTATTTCTTTCAGTTTCTCATGTTTCTCTTTCATCTTTTGTTCCTGCCCTTTCAATCTTTCTTCTTTTTTTCTGCGGATTCTGAAGTTACATGGCATAATTAATTTATTACATTAACATACATTATTTTCATTTATTTCTTGTGAGCACAATTTTCTCACTGGGGAATATCACAAATCTTAACATATTCTATATTCTTAAATGCATTTGAACACATTAAAATCTGAAGAAATATCAGTACATAACTAAATTTTATATTAAAAATACTAACATTATAAACTGCCTGAAATAAAGGAAATTAAACTAATCTTAGCATTAAATGCTTTTCTCAACCAAACTGTAAACTATTACAAAGATTACAATAATTACCATGGGTGGCCCTGTCAACATTTTGCAGAAAAATAGCTTTCTAGAGTTACAATTTTGCTTTCCCTTGGTCAGGTTTGAACTCACTTTGCTGCTGCAGCTCCTCTTTCTCTGCGATGCTGTTCTGCTTTTAATTCCCTGAATTCTTGTTTTGTTTGTCGCAATACATCAACAGAGTCTTCAATGAAGTCTCGAGTAGAAACAAGAGTTAGAAGTTTCCCACAAAGAGCATGAAGAATCCTCATTTTTTCAGCTGATAAATATATATGAAAAGAGTTGGCCTCATTAAAAAATTAGGTTTGACATTTTAACATAGAAATAATATTTATCTCACCAAACCATATGTATCCTCGCAACTAAAATTTGTATTTTGTCCTTCAAAATACTCCTGAAAATTTGTTTAGTTAAGCTTTCAATAGTTTGAGAACATTTGTGACAGAGGATAATCGCAATAGCACTTAAGACTTATATACTGCTTTACAGCACTTCACAGCCCTCTCTAAGCAGTTTTACAGTCAGCATATTGCCCCAATAATTTGGGTCCTCATTTAACCCACAGAAGGATGGAGGCCTGAATCACCCTTGAACCTGGGATTTGAACTACCAAATTGCAGGCAGCCAGTAGATAGAAACTGGTTTGGCTCTATTTACCTGATGATAAATCATATACTGAGGTACACGAGAGTTTCTTCAACAATCCAGGATTACTCAATCTTAGCTCCATGCAAGCATCATCTGTAGTATCAAATCCTCCTCGCTTCTGGTAGCGATATTTAGCATTTGCTGATGTTACATCTGCACCTGATGCTAGGATATGAAGCCTGAGAATCTCAGAAAGAGTGCAGCTATCAAGATCCAGGTTTTTCAAATTACAACCTATGGTTAACAATAAAATCAAGTTAATCTATTTGACTTCTAAAAATGTTTAAGCAAATAATGTAAATTATACTTTTAAAAAATGCAGCAAAAAAAAAGAAAAAAAGAAACCCACACATACCCTGATGTAACTGGGGCCAGGCAGCTGCCAAAGTTGCAACTGCGGATAGTGCAGATTTTGTGGGGTCTGCATCTTCATCCAAAGCCTCTGTTAAATCTTTAAGGAAATAAAGACTTTATTCTAGTGTAAATTAACATTTCTGAATGGAGTGCAAGTAAACAAGCAAGCCATTTTAAGCAATGCAGAAACAACATATAAATTCAATATTCAGATATGTTGCAATGCAATGAAGAAATATAATATTGGCGAACAGCTGGAGAAAGCATGCAACTCACTAAAGTTTCTTGCGCACAATTGGACTGCAAGATTACAAACACACTCATGCAAAGATTTTTAACACAAGCTATCAGTCCATTCCTTGTAATTGTTACCTACTTTCAAAAAAGAGAGATAAATAGGCAGCAATCAATGCTGATGTGCCATACTGAGGAAATTCTTTATTTCATATAACTGGCAAAACATATATCCAAGTAAGCTCCCTTTAAGCAGCATCAGGCATTTTGAATTACATATTAAGCAATTGCAAGTGAACTACTCTCCTCTTTCTTCTGCAGGTATTAAAACTAAATGTATTTAGCTTTGTTTCTGCATGAAGCAATAAGTAATACATTTCCTCTTGGTGAAGTATTTGTTTATCTTTCCAACTGTTAACACTGAATGATAGCCTACAAACAGAACTTAAATATTCTCCATAAAATAGAACTGAGTTACCCTTACCAAATAAATTTGAATGAATTCTCATTACACAATAGCTGCATATAAATACTTTAGCAATTTTCATGCGTAAGCAGCCTAATCAAATGAAATACATTACAGTGCAAATCATTACAACTATTTTACAAAATCTTTTTACAGATAAAATTACTAATATCTATTCTAAGTTGAATGCCATAATTTGAGTAGATCAAATGTTTGTAAATTTAATGTCTGATTTTCAGAGTTAACTATTTTTCAATTTGTAATGCTGGTACATTCAGACAAGATACCCAGAAAATGAGATCTATTGCTTTGACCTCTGTCATTTTTACCCTATAAAAGAACTCAGAGACAACCAGCCAGAAGATCAGAGAACTAGTCAATACAGGCAGTCCTTGACTTACAATCATAATTGAGCCCAAAATTTCTGTTGTTAAGTGAAACATTTGTTAAGTGAGTTTTGTCCCATTTTATTACCCTTCTTGCCACAGTTGTTGAGTAACTTACTGCAGTTGATAAGTTAGTAACCTTGTTGTTGTCCCCATTGACTTTGCTTGTCAGAAAGTCACAAAATAGGATCACATGACCCTGGGACACAGCAACGGTCATAAGTAGGAACCAATTGCCAAGCATCTGAATTTTGATCACATGATTATGAGGATCTGCAAA
The DNA here is from genome assembly GCF_051295495.1 of Thamnophis sirtalis. Lineage (NCBI taxonomy): Eukaryota > Metazoa > Chordata > Lepidosauria > Squamata > Natricidae > Thamnophis > Thamnophis sirtalis. The sequence continues at coordinate 124,061,127 of NW_028261381.1, forward strand.
GGTCCTAACTGTGAAAAACGGTCATGTCACATTTTAGTAATATTGTAACTTTGAATGGTCACTAAACAAACTGCTGTAAGTAGAGGACTACCTGTACATGGAAGACAGACTGGCCTACTATAACTATGATAATGAGGTTTGTGTAAAAAGCTATGCTTGAATTCTTTCATGCTGAGTAATTTTTGGCCAATGGCTAGCATACCATTCTTGATTCTTGATCTTTAGATGAAGTGCCATTTAAAATTCAGTTTTATGGATGCTATAGTTTTGGTTGCCTTTGCTAGGAAGAAAACATGTGGAATGAGTCTCCGTTAATTCTATCACACTTCAGGAAAAGCTGGTTGAGCTGGGATTAGCAACATTTCATGATAATTTGCAAACTATTGCACTGAAGGAATTTATCCAATTATGTATTTCTCTAAAAAATATTATTTTTAAGATGATATTATTAATGCAGATGTTATCCAATTCTATATGTTTTTGTACATCACAATCTTATAAAATTATTCATTTCAAACTTGACAATTACTATCCATAATAATAATGAAATAATAATTTATACAATATTTTAATCCAGACAAAAAAGAAAAATTCTACCATTAATTCCTCTGAGAGCAGTTTTGGGAATTTTGTACCCATAAGTAATACTAATCTGTTTAGAGATTGTTGTTGTCGTGGGGAAAAAAATATGCAGGACTTGGGAAGGAGGCTACATTTTCTTTTGGAAAACAGTATTAATATGAAGTATTTCCCATCACATTTTTATTCTTTAAAAAGCCTAGTGAACTTTGAGCAATATTACAGTAGGGGCTTCCTCACATTCTCTGTTGCTTTCTGAAAGAAATTATTCAGCCACATAATATAGCAAAGCTATATAGAGTCTTGGACTTTAAGAGAGCTAATTTCAATAAACTTAGAGAGCACTCGGGAAGAATTCCATGGATGAGAATCCTCAAGGGGAAAACAACTCAAGAGGCTTGGAAAATTTTGAAAAATGAGATTACAAAAGCTCAGTCTAGCACAATACCAATGAAGAAGAAAAATAACAGCTCCCAAAAGAAACCAGCATGGCTGCATAAAGAACTCTCTGACAAATTGAAAGACAAAAAAGATAAGTATAAAAAGTGGAAATAGGGGGACATATCTAAGGCAGAATATCAGCAAATAGCCTGAGCCTGTAAAGATGAAGTAAGGAAAGCTAAGGCTCATAATGAAGAAAGGCTTGCCACAAAAGTAAAAAACAACGAAAGAAGCTTCTTCCAACATGTTAAAAACAAGAAAAAGGTCAAGGAAACAATTGGTCCATTGCTGGGAGAAAGTGACAAGGTGACAAGCAACAGGGAGAAAGCAGAACTATTTAACTCATTTTTTGCATCTGTCTTTACACAAAGGGATAAAATAGTCCAACCTATCAAAAACAGCACCACAAAAATCAGATTAGGAACACAAATTGAAATAGGGAAGAAAATATTAAGTGAGCACCTGTCTACCCTAGACGAGTACAAATCACCAGGACCGGATGGATTACACCCCAGGGTTCTGAAGGAACTGGCAGACGAGATCTCAGAACCACTGAACTATATCTTTCAAAGATCCTGGAGCACCGGGGAATTGCCAGAGGACTGGAAAAGAGCTGATGTGGTTCCCATCTTCAAAAAAGAAAAAAAAAATAGATCCAGGAAACTATAGACCTATCAGCCTGACCTCAATACCAGGAAAGATTCTGAAAAAGATAATCAAGCAACGAATTAGTGAACACCTAGAAGTAAACAAAGTAATAGCCAAAAGCCAACATGGGTTTGTCAAAAATAGATCATGCCAGACTAATCTTATTGCATTCTTTGACAAAGTGACAAAATTAGTGGACCAGAGAAATGTCGTCAATATAGTTTACTTGGACTTCAGTAAGGCATTTGATAAGGTAGACCATAACCTACTACTAGATAAAGTAGAAGAATGTGGGTTAGACAGCATCACCACCAGATGGACTCGTAACTGGCTGACCAACAGCACTCAACATACTACATCTACATGGAGGGAAGTATGCAGTGGAGTACCCCAAGGCTCTGTTTTAGACCCAGTACTCTTCAATATCTTCATCAATGATTTGGATGAGGGAATAAATGGGGAACTCATCAAATTTGCAGATGACACCAAGTTGGCAGGAATAGCCAACACTCCAGAAGACAGGCTTAAGATACAGAAGGATCTTGACAAACTTGAACATTGGGCACTATCTAATAAAATGAAATTCAATGGTGGTAGAGTAAGAGTAAGGTCCTACATTTAGGCAAAAAAAAAAGGAAATGCACAGGTACAGTATAGGTGGTACTTTGCTCAATAGTAGTAACTGTGAGAGGGACCTTGGAGTCCTAGTGGACAACCATTTAAATATGAGCCAGCAGTGTGCAGCAGCTGCCAAAAAAGCCAACACAATTCTAGGCTGCATAAACAGAGGGATAGGATCAAGATCATGTGAAGTGTTAATACCACTTTATAATGCGTTGGTAAGGCCACACTTGGAATACTGCATTCAGTTTTGGTCGCCACGATGTAGAAAAAATGTGGGGACTCTAGAAAGAGTGCAGAGAAGAGCAACAAAGATGATTAGGGGACTGTAGACTAAAACATATGAAGAATGGTTGCAGGAACTGGGTATGTCTAGTTTAGTGAAAAGAAGGACTAGGGGAGAGATGATAGCAGTGTTCCAATATCTCAAGGGTTGCCACAAAGAAGAGGGAGTCAAATTATTCTCCAAGGCACCTGAGGGTAGAACAAGAAGCAATGGGTGGAAATTGATCAAGGAGAGAAGTAACAGAACTGAGGAGAAATTTCCTGACAGTTAGAACAATTAATCAGTGGAACAGCTTGCCTCCAGAAGTTGTGAATGCCCAACACTGGAAGTCTTTAAGATGTTGGATAGCCATTTGTCCGGAACAGTATAGGGTTTCCTGCCTAGGCAGGGGGTTGGACTAGAAGGCCTCCAAGGTCCCTTCCAACTCTGCTATTGTATTGTATTGTATTGTATTGTATTGTATTGCATTGCATTGCATTGCATTGCATTGTATATCACTGCTCTCTGCCTGCCTCTGCACTATTAAAGCAGAATACAGAAAACTTCCCAGAACAAAAAATAACAGAATTGGATTAAATTCTCTGCTCAATGCTAGATTCCAAATAAATGTATCTCCAGATAGCTGTCCAGCAGAGGACATGCCTTCTGCAGATAGCCTTAGTTTTATTCCTAGTCTACCACAACTATCTTAAATTGTCTTTAGTTCTATTTTTAACTACTTTGAACTATGGTGCTGGAGAAGACTCCCATGAGTCCCCTGGACTGCAAGGCGATCAAACTGGTCAGTCCTAGAGGAGATCAACCATGTCTGCTCTTTAGAAGTCCAGATCCATTAAGTGGTCAAATACTTTGGCCACCTAATGACAAGGAAGGACTTACTGGAGAAGAGCCTAATGCTGGGAAAGATTGAGGGCAAGAGAAGAATGGGACGACAAGAGAATGAGGTGGTTGGATGGAGTCACCGAAGCAGTAGGTGTGAGCTTAAATGGACTCCAGAGGATGGTAGAGGACAGGAAGGCCTGAGGAACGTTGTCCATGGAGGGTGTCGCAATGGGTCGGACACGACTTTGTAACTAACAACAAAAAGTTCTATTTTTAATGTAGTGGTTTCCCAATATAAATCTTAACATGTAAATTTTCTACAATGCCTGTCTCATTGAAAATGTCTGTAATCTGACCAAAAACCACTAGCTACTTTTGACTGTTGTGTGCATATCCCTCTCCTCCAGTTACTGGGCATTGTTCTCCAAGGCCGTTTTGGTTTGGGCTAGAGGGGGCATACAGGCAGTCCTGTCTTCCTTAACAACCAATCCTTCATCTGTTCAAAAGTTATAATAGCACTGAGTGAATGATAGTCATCATTGGGCTTTGAACCTATGGGCATTGGCAATGCCATTATGGTAACAGGATCAAAATTTTAACAGTTTGTAGCAACACTGGAAGCTCATGCAACTACTGTACTAGAGGTTATTCACCTCACCAAGATGAAGATCACACCTGCAGAAATTCAATAAAAGAAGTGTCTACTGCTGACATTGTTTTAAAACTAAAATAAGCAAACATAATTTTGAATCTTTGGAAAAACATATCAGCTTGAATTTCTTGAGATACAATAAATGGAATCTCTGCCTTTTTAAGAAAGACAAAAGTAGAAATACATCTGGATCACTACTGCAGCTTGTATCTGAAATATTGTCTTTTCTCACCAGTTGTACAGCATAGCAAAGTTAATTGAAAGAAAATATTGCTGTGAATACAGGTTAGTATGAAAGTTGTTCTTTAAAAGTGTAGTTGATCTGACCTTTGGTCTCAGCATCTGCTATTTGATCTTTGGCAATGTCTTCTTCTTCTTCAGCCATAGCTTGAAAAATGGCAGTCAGGAAAAAAAACAATAATTCACAAAGTGGGCCTTCACTGTCATTTCCTACAAGAGCTTCTTCTAAAACTTCTGAAAATAATAAAATAAAATTTTAGTTTCTCTGCAACATCCAAGTACAAAAGCTTAAAAGATGCAGTTGGATCTGAATCTTAGCTTGAGAAATCTTCTTATTTTATTCTCTAATGTACAATTTTAGACATGCAGAATCCAACTGGTTAACATGTTCAGGTGCATCCCCATATTGAAATGAAAAGGGGCACTTAATGAAGAGAACATACAAATGTCAAGATCTTGCTGGACTGTTAACTAACATCCATATAAGAAAGGACAGATCGAATAAAATACTGGGGAGGAGGGGGGCAGAAAAATAACTACCGGTAGATGTCCCAAACTGGATTAGAACTATCCTCCCTATTTATTTCAAATTAACCTACTAAATGGATAAAAAAGTGTTTCTAATTAGGTGACACATTCCTTGTATATTTCTTTTTAGCAAGAAAAGAATTATTAAGAATCATTGTTCCTAAACCATTTTTTCTAGGGGGGTCCTTAAGTGAGGCCTTCCTGGTGAATCTGTGAAGAGGTCTTGATCTTCCGGGAACCAATGCAAGAGCAGCATAAAAAATGAGGGACCAGTTGTTCTTCAGACCTCCACCTCTATTAATGGAGGGATTTTCTACTTTGGTATAAATGGATTCCTTCACTCCTCACTCAAACCAAACTAAGCAATCATTCTCAATAACTCTACCTGCTCACCTAACAAGCCTATTCAGATTAGGTAAGAAATTGAACTGCTGTGAAGGACATATGCATATGGGGTTTCCCCCTAACCAACTTGCTCAGACTGAAAAAGTTATTTGGATAAGTAGCAAAATGTTTCAAGCCAAAAAGACTACCAGTTGCCATGACTCAAATTCCAGACAACTCTACCTGGACGACAAGAATCTTCATCAACATATCAAATTGCATTTTTGGAGGTGATAAACAGTATGTTCTGTTCAAAGGAATATTATTACATATAATCTGATGTACGCTAAAGAAATATATTTTTCAAACTGATTTGCTTTAGATGTAAGTAAATCTTTGAGATTTTATAAATTATTTATAAATGGCCAGATATCAGAAAGATAGTATATACCTTACTTCAAAACAAAATCCAAGAAAAAAAACTTGCCTAAAGTTACCCCATCAGGAAATTCATCTTGAAGATCAAATAGTTCCCCAAATGCATGGAGGAACTCCAAAACCATTACAGCATCGCCAAAGATTTCTGGAGGTAGTCTGGTTTTCACTGGAGTTGGAACTGGAAGTTCCTGTAATACAAATGAAATGTCAGCTCTTTTTTTGACAGTGCCAGACCAGAAGAGGATATCACAAACTGTCACATATTTATTTATTAAGCTTCTTTAATCCCACCTTTGTTATTTTTATAAATAACTCAAGCTGGAGGATATACCTAAGACTCTTTCCTCTTCCTATTTTCTGCACCACAACCAACCTATGGTGGATTGGGCTGAGGATGAATGACTGGCCCAAAGTTACCCAGCTGGCTGTCATGGTTAAGGCAGGAGTAAGAACTGGAAGTAATGTTTATACTACAAAAGTTAATGAAGCCTTTTGAAATGAACACCCATGACTCCTATATATTAAACTTGAGTTATACAGTATTTATAGTGAAATCAAAGTTTAAATTTTTGAATCATTTTTTTCTTATCTACCTTGTGTAATGGAGTTAATGATTCTCTTTTATCAGGAATGACAGTTTTTACTTCTTGTTTTGTTGTAGGATTTATCTACTTTCAGGCTTCTAATCTTGTAAGAACTGTTTTCCACAAGAAACTTGAATAATTATTATGTGTAGATGAGGTTCCCAACCTTTTCTATACCCCGCACCCCTAGAATGCTTCTGATATATTCTCACTCCCCTTACAAAAATAAATAATCATATGTATATAATTTGTATATAATTATGCATATACACTATAATTTTGAAATTTCTAAACCCAAGTTTTTGCACCCCCTGGAATATTGTCTCGCACCTCCAGGGGGTGCGGGACCCCAAGTTGGGAACCCCTGGTGTTAATGAATACCAGATGGTAACCATGGATGAGAGAGCATTTGTACAACTCTTGTGCTAATTGAATTGTTTCTGAATTGAAGACTCTAATCATAGTTAGCCACTTCTTGGCCACCTCCTGGTTGGATTTCTTCAATGCACTCTACATGAGGCTATCTTTGAAAACCATCTTGAAGCTGCAATGGGGCCCAAATGCAGAATTATGAGTAGCAACAGATATGCTTGGCTTTGCTGGTCTTGGTCGCTGTAATATTTTTTTTTAAAAACTTAGTTTAGTATATCCATGTAATGCTACCACTCCGCAAACTGTACTAGCTCTCAGTAGATCTTGAATGCAGTTCAAAGCATCACTTATAAAGCCCTACATGGCACAGGGCCATGTTATTTGTAGGACTGCCTATGCCTATTTTTCCCACCAGTCCTCCACACTATACAGACTCAACAGATATTCTTCAGATCCTGAGATCTTGACTTTGTCATCTAATGGGGCCTACCTTCTCTACTGCCATGTCTGCCCATTGTAACAAACTTCCCTACTGAACGTTCAGGCACATCAAACCCTATTGAAGAACAATGAAGACTTAGCTTTTCTCCTGTGCAGGAGGCCAGGATGGTAAATATATCTGTTTGGGCTGGGAGAGTGGCTGTTATGACTAGCTTTAGCCATGTATTATGGATGATTGCCTTGATTTATATTTTATTTTATTTTGATTACTTTTATTTTACTATTTATTATGTTATATATTACAGAACATTAGTTTCTAGAACTGTCAAACCCTCCCTTCCCCCAAGGTTACAACTTTTTATTATTCCTATGAATTTCCAAGGCTAGGAAGATTTTTTAAAACATTTATTTATCTATCTATCTATCTATCTATCTATCTATCTATCTATCTATCTATTTATTTATCTATTAATTTAATTTAATTTAATTTGATTTATAGGCCGCCCAATCCCGAAGGACTTTCCCCTTTGCATTGCGTTGGCATTTCTTGTTTACTTAATATTAGTATTTTTAAATAACAAGGAGATTTCTCATTTTTTTTTAATACTGAGATTGAAACATAAAAATCACACAGAGAAAGATGACACAGGAAAAGAAGTCACTTATATTATGATAGGCAAACCTTTTTGGGTTGGAAAGCACATTCTGCCTTGAAACCATAAAGGATGGGCCCAGAGGAATTACAAAATTAGCTAATACAATTAAATTGAAAATTTCAACCTCCTTTGTATAGAAAGCTAAGAGGCAAAATGGAAAGGCAGTTCTGATAGGGAAAAGTTAATAGGTGAAAATGAACGTCTTAAGCGTCCAAAAATTCAATATTTTACAGTCTTCTTAGCAGGTATCTACATAAAATTTCATAATCCTATCTATATATGGGGATCTTGAAGATACAAATATTGAGATATTGTGCAGCCTCTTGAGTTTCATTCTTCATGAGGGTGCAAGATGCTCATTCCCTATTTACAAAATGGCCCAGCACTCTTTAACCCATAGTAATGCTACCACTGATGTTTGAATTTTCTATTCACTTCCATGGGAGGGGAAAAATGGCCACTATAACAAAATGAATGCCCAGCTGTAAAATGAGCAGCATATACATATTACAAACATGGAAACCAAATGCCACAATTAAATAGGAGGCTTAAAATTAAACTGTTTGCCTCTTCGTGTTGGGCACACTGATAAATTGCAAACAAACAAACAAATATTGGTTTCAGGAATGTTAGAGAATCTGCATTGTAACAGAGATAAGAATTCAAACACAATGATGATCTATTGATCTACATCTAGAACCTCTACCACAAGAATAAATAACTTCCAAGGACTAAGCTAAGTTTTGCAAAGCATGTCAATGTCCACAGAGCAGAAGTAAAAGAATCACTTTTATTTCTTACTTATTTTATTTTTATTTTATTGAAGTGGATTATAAAAGCAATATTGTAACTTGGCTCAAAAAAAGTAACAATCAAGAACAAGAGCTGTCTGCTATTGTTTTCTTCACCAGTAGAGAACACTATGACACTATATGAAGTTGCTTCTTTCAGCTGTTTCTAATCAGTAAGGCCTGTGGGGCAGTTTAGACATTGAGTAAAGTGTCAGTTTCACAACTTCACTTAAATATTTTTTTCAGAGTTTCTTTTTGGAAGGGATGGAGAAATTACAACATTTCCGCAACTGGTGAATAGACGTGGGGGATACTCAGACTTCAATGGGAATTAAAGAAGAACATATAGGAGACATCAGAGCAGATGGATTAGGAAGTACTAGTTGGGGAAGGTGAATATAAAGAACAGGAGGATTATATATATATAAAAAAAGAGGGAACAGAGAAAGGGCCCAAAAAGCAGAAAAGTGGTAGAGAAATTAAGGAAGCAAATAGGAAACTCTACATTTTAATGCAGAGATGGAAAAGCAGCAAATGGGCAGAATGTACTGGGGAAAGCATAAAGGAGCAAACAAACACAATGAAATAAAACAACAGGCAAATAAAGAAAAGGGAAAAGTCTACCATCTACGGTTCTACTGTCACATGTGTATAATACTATTCTTTATTCCCAAGAGTCCCGTCTAACACTTTTCTGCAGTCAGAGATATTCTTCCATCCACATAGATAGTTTCTGCTGGTTAAGTTATAGGCATTAATCATTGTCTTTCCTAGTCAAAGAGCACTTCTGCTTGCAAGATAACATACTGGTTGTATGGAACCACATGTGGTGGTCCTTGTTTATTAATGATTACTTGTTCACCAACTATTCGAACTAACAACAATGCTGAATGAGTTTAGTTATGACTGCTCTTGTTAATTACTTTCATTGCAGCATCCCCACGGTCATCTGATTGTCATTTGTGATCATCTTTGACAGATTCCTACAATCAACCAATAGGTAAACTGACAAGCAGTCGATGTCTTCACTTAACAACCACAACCTGAAACGCTGAAAGTTCTGATAAAGGGTGGTGTGGTCACATGATGTCATGCTTTATGACTGTGTTGCTTAGCAATGGACATTCCAGTCCCAATTACCGTACTTTTGTAAGGACTACCTGTAAACAATTTACCTTGTCTCACTATAAGTACTCTTATCAAAATTTAGCATAATTTCAACTTTCCCCTTGCTTCTTGTAAGGGATGAGTTCAGACCATAGATAAAGAATTATTTATCTTGCTCCTTAGGAAAATGGAGGTGCTTTAATTCTGTTCACCATGGAGCAAAGAAGGAATGCAAACTTTAACAGAAAATAATGCTGCCTTTCTCATGACTAGAATGAAGAGATGGGTGTATTTTCAAAACATACACCATGACCATGCAACTTCTGGCATTCTATGTTTAACATGCCAGATCCTGCTATACTTATTTGGCAGGTTTGAGATTAATTAGCATAGACTGATACATGTTACAGAACAGTTATCAGTTTCCCATTTTACATTACCTTAAGATCATCACATTCCATGTCTTCTCTGCGCTTACTCCACTGTTTTAGATGTTCCAGATATTTCTTTTTTTCCTCACGTAGTTTTTCTCTTTCCTTTAATTACATAGAAATTTGATTAGGAAATGGTTTCCTCACTTCACTTCAGAGGTGGGCTGCTCCAGGTTCGACCTGGATCAGGTGAACCGGAGTGGCAGCGGTGGGAGGCTCTACCCACCCACATCATCCACACGAGCGAACCAGTAGTGAAAAAAATGGAAACCCACCACTGCTCCACCTCATTATTTTCATTTTAATTATTAAATGCAAAATTAATATAAAAGATTAGAAAAACAGTCTTCTCATCTCAAATATTTAGGGTACTATTAAATTTACTGCATATCGTAAGATAAACATGTTTTTTAATAGAGTGTTCTTTTGTTTTGACGAAGTCTCCTAGAACTTCAGTATTGTATGAATAAAAGGCACATTTTTCCACATTCATACTGTAGGAATTAATAATTAAAAACTACAAATGAAAATGCTCTTATATAGGTTTTAATTGCCACACAGTAAAGTTTTACCGAACATTTGCAGTATTAGGCAGGCGATCTGGACCCATTGCAGGAAAGCCAAAGGTTAGTGGGCTGGAGTGGCCGGTTGGCCAGGGGAGGCTCATCTACCTGCGGCAGCAGATGGAGGCAGAGGCACAGGGTGGAAGGTAGGTGATCCTGTAGCTCTGCACGGGCCACAGACAAGCCAAGAGAGGCAAAGATGAGCCTCCCATGGCCACCCACCTACTCTGGCCCACCGACTTTCAGCTTCCCCCAGGCTCACATGGCACGTCCTGATCGCCTGCCTTTCCCCCTCCCCCACACCTCTCCCTCTGTGTTGCTGGTGCCTCTGTGCAGACAAGCCTCCTATAGCCGTCCGCCATTCTAGCCCAACTCTCAGGTTTCCTGTGGCCTGTGTACTGTGTACAGATTGTGTGCCTCCGCCCACCTCTGCCTCCACCTGCTGTTTGGACAGGTAATCAACTCACCTGCATGGGCTGAAGCTGCTGCCGGACACATTTGGCCCGTGTGCTTTCGCCACCTCCTCTGCTGGCCACAGCCACCCCCCTTTACTAGGGCTTATTTTTGGGGAAGAGCTTATATTAAGCACATTCTTAAAAATTCAGGTGAAGGCTTATTTTGGGGGGTGTTCTTTTCGGGGAAGCATGATAGGTAGGAAGTAGCTTGCAAAAGCCTTTTACTCCACAGTGACATTTATCTCGAAAAACCCATTGCATTTGTTCTTCCTCCAAGGTGTCAAGTCTTAACAATTCCAATTAGAAAATACCAAATAAAGTTACAAACGTGATTGTCACTGCCACTTCAAATCTAGAGTTAATAAAAATGTCATACCTTTTCTTTTTCTATTTTCAGTCGCTCCTTTTCTTCTTTTTTCTTTAGTCTTTCTTCCTCCACAAGCTTCTTTAATTCTTCTTTTCTTTTTTCTTTGTCTTGTTTCTCTTTTCTCTTGAATTTCATAGCATTTGCTTTCTCTCTTTTTAATTTTTCTATTTTAAAAATATAAACTGGTGAATTAGAATTAGAGCTACATTCTATAGATACATCAAGATAAGATATTGAATAAAAAGTATTTTATAGGTTTTTTTAATCAACCAATTGAGCATTAAATGAGCATTAAATTAATACAATTCAAAACAAATGGTAAAAGGCAAAATTCTCACAGGTTCAGCAAAAATAATTTTCTTTGAATGAGAAAAAATAGCAAAAAATGCTGGATGTTTCATGCATATGCTCCCAGCAGAAATACCCAAAGCATCAGCTCACTAAAAGCAGCAGGCACTTATATTGGGCAGCAGTCATATAGGAAAATGCTAGAGGCAGAAGTTCACTTTAATGGACAGATAATGGACCATCAGATTAGATGAGACATGAAAAACGATTTTGAAATTTCCAGTTGTTCATACTCACATAAAGGAAAACAAAATCCAAAGATGAAAGAATAAAATTACAAGGGAACATGAATCATAAAAACATGGGAAGCTCAATGCAATGCAATGCAATGCAAAATGAATTGAATATGAATCTGAGTACACCCCCCCCCCGAGTCAGATCTGGCCCTTGAGTTTGACACCCCTGCTTTAGTGGGAGAAGATGAATTTAGAGAATTTCACTTGTTATCAAGTTGGAAGGCTACAGGAACTTGATTTTGCTTTACAGGTACTCCTTGCTTAACAATCATTTGATCAGTGAAGTTATAACAATACTGAACAAAGGGACCTACTTACAACAGCTCTTCAAAGTTCCAGCTGTTGCAGCACTGTTGTCATATGAACAAGCAATTACAATCACTGGTTGAACTTACCACTGGTTCTCATATGTTCTTTTTCTTTTTGGAGTTTTACTCTTTCTTTTGCTATGTTGCTTAGATTTCTAGGACTAAAGTGTTCTTCAGCATCTTTGTCCTCCTAGGAACAAAACTAAACTTCATAAAGTAGAAAAATATTCAAAATCTGAGTATTTCAAGCGCTTTACATGGGAAGACTTGTTCTATTTTTACCAAAATGAAATGTTTTGCAAAGTTAAAAGGATTTTTTGAGAAATGACAGCAAGATTTGATTTAATCCCTCCCTGACTTTCTGTTTATTTATTTATTAATAAATAAATAAATACATGTATTTATTATTTTTACAAATAACTCAAGGGAGCAAAACATATCTAACATATCTTCCTCCTCCTGTCTTCAAAACAACAACTCTGTGAGGTGAGTTGGGCTGAGAGAGAGTGACTGGCCCAAGATCACTCAGCTGTCTTTTCATGGCTAAGATGAGACCAGAACTCATGGTCTCCCACTTTCTAGCCTAGTGCCTTAACCTCTAGACCAAACTGGCTCTATATGAAAATATGAATACTAATTGGTTCTCCATTTGTTCCACCTATATCTGGAAAACCTAGGTGCAACACCTGAACTATGTACAAGTATAGCCCTTCCTTCTCCTCAATTTCAAAGATTAAATGAAAAAATATCAATACAAATTTAAAATCATATAAAAATAGATAGCACATTTTATTAAAGAACCTCAAAATGAACAATAAAATTCAGTTGGAAAACCAACAAATCTAAAGTATAACATGGATGATATATTCTAATATATTCTTAAAAGCTTAAAATACTATAAGGCATTCCATATCTCATTACTAATCACATACGTCTCTATTAAACCTTAAAAATTCTTGATTAACACAACTGGAATCAATAGGAAAAAGAAAAAAAAGTGTAGAAATTATCAATACATTGAGAAAATACTGTAAATTATATGTAGATTATATGTCAAATTAAAATATAATTTCTAAAATTAAATTTTGGATTTGGCACAGTTCCATATATAAATGTAATGTAAAAATGATTTCTAAAGAGAACTGAATTCTGCATCAGATTAACTTTTCATATTTAAAAAAGGTTATTTAAACATTGAAGCTTAGTCCCACAATTTGGTAAGCCATTCTACCACATAGGGGATTAAATATCTTTCCAATGAAGAACATATAAAATCCATGCATGCAACATATGCCATTCCAGTTTATTTTGAATAAAATATATATAGTTTAATGAAATTTAATAAAAATATCTCAAAACAAAATGGGATAGATCTTTCACATTTTATTTTACAGTATTTTTGAATTTTTCAGTATTGCTACCACAAATGGAAGAAGGTTCCAATCTGTCCATTACATTTCCAGCATATCGTGGAAAAGGAAAATTACTAATTTTAGCAATCAAGACTGGAGTACTCTACCAGCAATAGAACACCTTGTACCAATTGTGTTTTAAGTACAGGGAATTGTACATATGAAATTCAGAGTTGGTGGTACTGGACATTCCCTAACCTAATACACTCCAGCTGTGTTTCAATAAAGCCTCTATAATAATCTCTCACGACCATCATGCACAGTGACTGAAATTGACAGAAGTTGTAATCAAATATATTTTAAGGGAACCAGGTTGGGAATGGCTGGAATAGAATGAAATTTGTAGGAAAGTTAATAGATATTAGTTATATTATGTATTTATTTTATTAATTTTGAGGAGATTTTTAATGTAGATTTGAGGATGACCATGTAAATAAATTATACTGCCAGCATCCCTTTATAAGCCCATCAAAACTGAATGCATTATAGCCTGCTTACTGATAGATGAATAGTTGCAGAAGGTTATTGTCTGACTTACATGATCATCAGATGTCTGCTTTGAAGATCTTTTTTGTTTACTTGAAGAACTGAACATAAAGGTGGGTGGATTATCAGGAAAGAGACAGAAAAAAGTCTGTTCTGCTATCTTGTATTTTGCAATTGATATTGCCTTGGGAAAGAAATGTGAGGAAACAAGAGTCAACAGATATGTTATGTACAAGTGATAAATCATTGAATGTTTTAGGACTAGAAATCAACTTTTTTTTCTACTTCACACCATTGGAATGAAGTGCCTGCAACTGGGGACAAACCAAATACAAGAATCACAGCTATCCTGAAGAATCAAGAAGGGAGAACAAACATCGTTTGCCTATTCCAAATAGTCTTTATTTGTATGGACAAATAAGGTTAAACTACCCTTTCTTCAGAGGTCAAATAGAAAAATCAATTACAGATAGTCCTTGACTTATGTCTGGTATTTAACATTCATTTTAAGTTACAATGGCCCCAGAAAGGGTGCTTAACAGCCAATAAAGGACTTCCAGCCATCATAAAATGTTATGCTGCACATCCCCCATGATGACATAACCACATTTTGGGTGTTTGGCAACAGGCTTGCATTTATGACTGGTAGTGGCATCTGGTTGGCACATCATTAGATAGATTTGCCTTCAGTTTCTGCAAAAAAATGCCTATTTGTCTAAATGGATTTGTTTAATGACTATGTGATTCACTTAAGAATTGCATGATTTGGACTCACTATAGGATTTGCTTAACCACTGAAAAAATTGACAAAAAACTGAGTCTGATAACATAGGTATCTTGACATACAACTGCAATAAAGGACTAAAATTCCAGTCTCTATTGTGGTTGTAAGTCAAGAACTAGCTATATTTGGAACAACAATAAAATTTCTTCCCTCTTTTTTATTTTTCTATAGCATTGATCAACTTTTTAAAGTAGCAATCATGTGATATCATGCCCAAATACATTAAAAAATTATATAGATCAACATATAAAAATCTCATAGTTAACTCAGAATGCAATTCCTATGATATTTTGGTCACTCTTTAAAAATATTATCTTTTTGTTTTGGAAGTCAATAGGTAACCTTATGATGATTATTTAAACTAAACATAGCTATTCTTGAATAAATAGTACTGAAGTGAAAAGGCTTGCTTGTCAGATTGATTGATTACCTTTGGAAAGGATAATATATACCAATGTCTTAAATCTATACTGTAAATTATGAAATCCAATATGTATAACATTAAAAACACTAGATATGAAAGGTAATTATCATTCATCTACCAAAGTATTTTTTTATTATGCATTAACATTTATTATTGCTAACAATCTGTTGTAGCAAAGACACAGAGAAATAATGCTTTATCTGAGACAATAAAAATCTAGGCATAACTCCAAGGAAATGTTAAAATCTTTATGAGTGTATTTGATAATCTTAAAATATCAAATAAACTGTCATATAAAAATAAAAAACAATTATAATATACCAAGATTCATGGACAAAAGTAAAACTGCATAGAGTTTATCAACTTCATAGGTAGTTGATAAAGGACAGTCTTCATTGTAATGTCGTAAATAAAGCCTATTAAGAGCTAAATACTTCCTAACAAACAAATATCATTTTACGGACAATATAAGATCATTCTTTTACTAAGATTATCCAATTTAATATAGGCAAGCATATTCAAAACAGATGTTCAGTTTGAGATAAATTCACTGTAATTATATGGCATATATTTTCATTCACTATCTTAAAAGTTCAATTGCTTTGATTACCTTAATTTTAATAATGCCATCATGTGATTCACAGTGTTGCTTTAAAAAAAGCTTTAGTCTGTCATAAGAAAAAATATGCCTTCTTCGGCTGTGAAAAAAAAGAATTGTTAAGTTTTACCATTAACAATGAAATTAATATACAGTATTTATACAGTATAAATAACTTCTGACAATTTTAATTTATAAAAAAATAACCATTATGTTTTTTAACAAAAATATACAGAACTTTTGTTCTTTTTTCATTAAAATTGCAATCATAGAATAGCAATACTGTCCATGAATTCTATGCCTTTTGAGTCAGTGTATATATTCTAAAGTTTAAGGACCTATCATAGATTCATAAGATAACCGCCCATTAATTAGGAAGGGTAGGATGGCAGTTAAAAAACAATTTCCTAAAACATGTGTCTTCTTTAATCTCTTTATGATGATCATTCTCTCTTTTTAACTCACTCTCTCTTTCTCTTATACGCAAACATACATAGCTTATTGTCATTTTTTGAACCATACTTTATATTAAAAATAATTGGTGTAGAATCACCATTCATTTTTATTTTTAAGAATATACGTGAATTCATTTGGCAGCCAGAAAAAATATTTGGAAATATAAGACATGCTGAAGACTGGAAGTTTGCCTTTCAATAATTTTTAAGAGAATTAATATTTGAAATATTTTGTTACCAATAATTTATGGTCAGATTTTGATTCAGTACAAGAAGAGGGAAGAAGACTAAGCTTGTTCCCTTTTTCTACAAGGTGTCTTTCAAAGTTTCTTTAAAAAGAGCTATAATAGAGAAAATGGCATCTTTAAAGAGGATGTGCCTTGTCCTCTTCTCATTTCTGCCAGCTGGATTGCAACCATAGGTAATAACCAGTATAGCTTACCATATCTGTGATGCTTTCACTGTAACAGACTCATATAGTTGTTTCTTTAAAGGCTTCACTTTATACTTGTACAAAAAAGGATCAGTTATGGCTTTTTCATTCCTAAAAATTAAAACCATTACTATTTACATTGTAAATTATTTTAAATTTTTGAGACAAAAAAATCATAAAAGCATATTCTCAGTCATGTGAAATTAACATTTCAGTCAAGAACAAGGTTAAACTGTATGTATTTGCTTGTGTTCTATACAAACATAGCAAAGCAAACCATGTCCATTACATGTTTGTTCCACAAAATACAAACAGAAACATATAACATAAATTGCCCATTAACTTTTGAATATCAACTTTCCCAGGAAAAAACAATAAAGTTTAGAAGTTTGAATTTGATACTGAATTATACACCTACAATTAAATATGCAATGAATAAATTATTAGTTAGATAATTGCACATTTCCATCTGGTACATGGTTGCTTTTTCAGAGAGACATTCACACCCTTTTAATCTCATGATTCAACTACTGCAATGTATCATACATGGGCTGCCCTTGAGTCCAGTCAGAAACTTTAACTTGCCCAGAATGTAATTATATTGCAACTAAGCATGCAGGCAGTGGGAGTAGGCCTCAGTATACCCACATTATACCCACTTCACAAGCTACACTGGTTGCCAATACGCTTCCATGAGCTATCCAAAGTGCTGGTTATCCCCTATAACGATCTATATGACATAGGGTCAGAACTGCCTCAGGGACTGTCTTTCTCTTCTGGTTTCTGCATGGGCAGTAAAAGCTCAATGAAGTGAGACATCTTGTATTCAATAGTATCATCTATTTTGACCTACGAAGCACAACTACTGTAATTAGATTCTGCCCAATATGGCTCCAACCTTGATGGTGTTCTGGATCACCTTCTCCCAAGCCATGAACTAGGGTAGATGGGCCCCCTTGGATGTGTTTATGTTTTTCTATGTTATTTAGTGACATTCCCTATCTTGTTCATTAGTTACTGTGCATTGGTTTTTAAATCTTGTTTTTGTAATATAGCATCATTACAAAGCTGTCCATAGTCAGTCTTCAGTCAGAAAATGCTGACATCAAATACATACATTTCTAATTTATTTTGTATGTGCTTGATACTGTACATTCCGTAAGCTTAGAGTCTAGTTAATTTCAGGTCATAGATAAATTGCACATATAAATAAATAAAATAGTGACAACTTTAAATATATCATCTTAGGAAGTATTTTTGAATTTATCAAGTTGAAGCACAGGCAAAAATTATTTTGTTTTGTTAGAAAGAAGCTACTAACCTAGATTTAAATTCCTGGATTGAAAATATATATATTCTGTTCTTACACTTTTTTTTAACTGACAAAATGGAAAAAGTGTTCAAGACAATTCCATATGGACAAGATTTGATAGATTTAAAACCACATTGTCTATATATGTGTGCTGCATGTATGTACAAATGTACCCTGTAAGTGTATGTTTGAGTTCTTTCCATTTTTTTCATTTGGAGAGTTCTTTTGGGAATTTTTAATATATGAGTTGTGGTGGCACAGTGGTCAGAATACAGTACTTGCAAGCTACTTTTGCTGATTGTCGGCTGCAGTACTGAAGACTACTTCTGCAGACTGCTGGCAGTTAGAATCTCACTAGGCTGAAGGTTAACTCAGCCTTCCATCCTTCTGAGGTCAGTAAAATGAGGACCCAGACTGTTGGGGGATAATATGCTGACTCTATAAACTACTTAGAGAGGGCTGTAAAGCACTGTAATGCAGTGTAGAAGTCTAAATGCTTTGCTATCTTATTTTGCTATCTTATTTTGCTATCTTATTTTAAATGCAGCACTGCAGGCTACTGCTAGATCAGCAGGTCAGCGGTTCAAATCTCACCGGCTCAGGGTTGACTCAGCCTTCCATCCTTCCGAGGTGGGTAAAATGAGGACCCAGATTGTTGGGGGCAATATGCTGACTCTCTGTAAACCGCTTAGAGAGGCCTGAAAGGCCTATGAAGCGGTATATAAGTCTACTGCTATTGCTATTGCTATATATTGCACTATTTTTAAGCTTTGAAATACTAATTAAAATCACATTTCTTTTGAAACATTGTGATATGTATATAGAGTTATATGATGTTTTCTTTAAAAAAAATAGTGGTTAGTGTAGTTTAGTTGTAGCCCTTTTAACTATGTTCATATCTTCTGAATATAAAACAAGTTTTACCCATTTTGTGCAGAACTGGTATCTAAATCTGAATCATCACTATCGCTAATGATAATGGTGACTCCATCAACACCTTTGGCATGGCCATTGGCCATTCCATTCTGATGTACTGGTGGCTTGATTTCCAAAATTTTACAGTGCAATCTGGAAAATAAAAGAAGAATATTCAATTAGAAGAGATCTATCTTCTTGCAGATCAGAGACAATTAATTGTTATCCTGTATTAACAAAGTACTGCCTGTTTCAAGAAAAATGGTGACAGAGAACATTCACAGGAAGGAAAGGAGGAAGGAAGGAAAAGGGAGGGAGGGAAGGAAAGAGAAGGGAGGGTGAGGGGAAGAAGAGAGGAAGAAAGGCAGAAAGGGAGGCAGGAAGAAAAAAGGGAGACAGGGAAGGAAGCAAGAGAGGAAAAAAGGGAGAAAGGGAGGAACAAAGAATTCCAACATTCACTGTCAGTTCTCCACAAGGAAATTCTATGTGTATGCTGACAAGAAATCGGAAATTGCTCCTGGTGAATATTTTGCCCACCCGTGGTAATTTTGTTTCTCTGTTTGAGAAAGGACTTTTGAAACAGTGACCCAACAAGTCATGGCTAATGTCAGTGAATTTCTAAATGGCTTCTCTATCAATAGATTAAATATCCTGATTATGGCGGATCTGTTATGAATCATAGAAAAACTTTGCTGTCATTATTAGATATTGAATGATAAATTTTGATTTGATCAGCAGGTTATTGTGTTTATTTCTAATTGCTGAAATATAGACCTTAAGTTCATGATATAAACCATGGGGTATCATAACTGCATCTCCAAATTCTGGTAACAGGAATAATTTGATTAGCATAATGAGAGATAGAATTAACAGACAATATCCCATTAAGAAAAAGAGGCATAAATTAGTCCACAGAGTGAACAAGATAGTTAAAATCTATTGCATTCTTTAAATTTTCCAATTGTAATAAGGAGAGTGAAGATAAAAAAGCAACAGACTCCACGCAGTTGGGAACAGAACACAAAAACATAAATACCATATTCAAGAGAATGCCACATTAGTCCTTTGGTGTATAAGAATGATAACAGAAAATAAACTGGTAGCTGCAAGATAGTGACTAAATTTATATTTAAATTAAACAGAATTGGTATTATTATTTCTAATATATTTATTAAAATTAGTATTTTTAACTAAATAATTCTAACAAACAAACAGTCTATAGAAACTACCACTAAAATATTGATTCAGGTAGTTCTCACTTACTGACAGTAGCTGTGACTGGAAATTCTGGCACTAAGCAATGCAGTTGTAAGGCATAATGTCACATGAAACCAACTTACAATGGCAGTTATGGAAGTCTCAGTTGCCATAATTAGGTCACTGTTACAGTATCCCAATGTCACACGATCACCATTTGTGACTTTCATCAGCTTCCCCATTGACTTTGCTTGTCAGAAGCATTGCAAATGAGGATCGTGTGACCAAAAGGTGCTACAATGTTGTAACTGACTCACAAGTGCATAAACTATAATCATATGATCATGGGGCATTGCAACAGTCACAACTGCAAGGACCCATTGTAAGTTCCCCTTATTAATGTTCTGCAAGGACTACCTATATAGCCCTGCAACTGCACATAGTGTAACATAGTGTAACCTGGTTTAGATATGTAATTCATTTATTCTATACAAACAGAATATTTGTATAACTGATACACAAACGATCAAACTCTTTCCAATGAAACCACCATCAAAAATGGTCATACAATCTTTTGTGTTTAAACTCACCCTGTAGCAATTTAAGAAATGAAAAGTACTTAAATCAATAGTCGGCCTCAGCTTTTTTTTTACTTATTAAAAACTATACATACATACATACATACAGACAGACAGACAGACAGACATATTTTCAGAGTAGCACAAATGACATGCTTACCTTTCACCATTATTCCTAAGTACTTCAACAAGTTCTCCCACAAAATAACGGTTTTTGATATAAGCAAAGATATCATCACAAACTTCATGAAGTCGTGAACGCTGAGTGAGGGTAACTAGGTATAAGACTGGAACAATGAGAGGTTCTGGAAAGTTTTGGATATTTTGTCTGGCTTTCCTTTCCGATTCTAGTGCTTCTTGATAGGTAAGTCCAGATTTGCCTGTGATTGCACAACTCCAGACAAGACTATTACAAAGAATTGTTCTTTCAAAAAATTCACTGCAAAAACAAAACCAGCAAAAATTAAAGATAAAATACAAGTTACTGTTCACCAAGATATAATTAAAACTCTTTTAAAGTCCTGCTATCCCATCACCCAAACATTGCTAAATGGCAAGTAACCCCAAACTATTGATACCCAAAGCAATAACTATAAAAGGCTGTACATGCAATTTCCCTGTGAAATGTTGCACAACTCAACCAAGATAATCTGCCTAATGCTGAATCACTGAAACTCTCAGAACTGAACCACTACTTCTCTAAGACTCCGCCCAAAAAAGAAAAAAAAATCAGTTAACAGTTATAAAGTTCTCATATAGCAAAAGAAATTTTCAAGGCAGTGGGAATAGCTCTCTTGTAATTTAAGCATTATTTTCTTTTTGTTTTAGAATAGTTTTTATTAACCATTTTCAAGTTTAAAAAGAACAAGAAAAAAATACAAAAACAAATACAAAACAAAAACACAAACAACATAGCAATATATTTTTAGTTGTAAAAGTATAAGCATTATTTTCTAAATGCATTTGATCGATTAATTTTAGAGAGCTAAAGGCCTATGATGAACAAAGATCAAATAAGCTAGTAGTTAACTTTGTTTCTCCAAACATTCCTGTAATCGCCTGATCAATTGATTCTACACAATCAGATTAGAACATCATGGTTTTGAAGTAGGTACCTTTGTTTTCAAAATACATGACAAACTTCTCACAGCAGGTCTCTGAAAGTTTCACAATACCTCAATCAGGATCTGATTGCACTTGTACATTTACTATCTAATTAGGTTTTAGTTTTGGATTGTGGCCTCAGCATCCTCAAAAACAGAAGCCCCATCTTAAAGAGCATTGTGCAATAAATCTATAACAACTACATTAATTCTAAAATAGATTTAATCTCAGCCTAAATTCTTAAATCCCCCAAACAACTGTTTTTCAATATCATGAAGATGTATCAATGATGGTGAACCTATGACATGTATGTCAAAGGTGATATGCCTTTGGGTGAGATGTCAGTGTTCACCAATGCCTGACAACAACAGCAGGTAGTCCTCGACTTACAATAGTTCATTTAGTGACCATTCAAAGTTACTTCACTGAAAAAGTAAATTAAGGCTGGTTTTTAAACTTACAACCATTACAGCATCCCCATGGTCACATGATCAAAATTCAGATGCTTGGTGATTGACTCATATTTGTGACGGTTGCAGTGTCCTGGTGTCATGTAATAACCTTTTGCGACCTTCTGACAAGCAGAGTTAATGGGGAAGCCAGTTTCACTTAACAACCGTGTTACTAATTTACCAACTGTAATGATTCACTTAACAACTGTGGCAAGAAAAGTCATAAAATGGGGCAAAATTCACTTAACAAATATTTCACTTAGCAACTCAAATTTTGGGCTCAATTGTGATTATACAGGTAGACATTGAGAACTACCCATATTCTTCAAAGCACACCTGTTCTTGTGTGTTTTTCATAGGTTGCAGAGGCCATATAAGAATGGGGTATATTCTTTCATGGCCTCCAGTGTCTCAGTAAATCACATGAGAATAAGGAGTGCATTTGCAGAGATTTTGGAGGCTGCAGAAGAACATTCTCTGAAGCCACTTCAACCCAGAGCAATCTTGTGTAGGTTGCAGGGGCCTGCCAACGGAAAGAGAACACTGCCTGAAGATAAGTGGTCTGCAGCAGATCCTGGAGAGCGCTGGGCTGCAGGGGGCAATTACTCCATTCCCCAAAGACTTCTACATATTGGAGAATGGCGCAAGGTGGCAGAAGTATCCATCTTAGAAACTTTTTATCATGACTATGTTATTCACCAATTTGGAGAGTTTTATTATTAAGCCTATGTGTTGTTTAAATGGCAACAACCTTCTCAGTAGTAGCCCCGACCCTTTGGAACGAGCTCCCCGTGGAGATTCGTACCCTCTCCACCGTCCAGGCCTTCCGCACAGCCCTTAAGAACTGGCTAGCCCGTCAGGCCTGGGGACAAGGATAGCCGCCCCGCCCGAATGATGAATGTATGTTGCTTACTATTTTACTATATGTTTCTATGTCAATGTCTGTATTTCCCCCCCCCCCCTGGTTTTATGTGAGCCGCCCTGAGTCCCCTCAGGGAAAAGGGCGGCCTACAAATATTAATAAATCTCTAAATCTCTAAACAACTATGGGAAACTCACAACAATCAAAACAAAGAAATTACAATAAAACTAATTAAAGGTAATTTAACAATACTTTTATTCTAACACTTTTTCTCCCTCCCCTAGAACATTTTTCTTTCTGGCTTGTTCCTTTTATATCTTTACTCTTAAAGCTAAGAGGACACTTCCTCTTCCTGCTTTCTTCTCTGAAAACAAATGAGCAAATGAGAATATTTCACATGGGGTGGGGAGAGGAGAGGCACAGGTAGGACTATTATTAAAACTTCTAACATTTTTTTATAATGGGATATTGAAATGTTTCAATTTCCCTGATTGGCATAATAGCCCTTAACAATTTTTCAAAAATAAATATTTGATTAGATACTGATGACTTAATATGGAAATTTTAGTGATTCAGTTAATCAATAGAAAACTAAAAGATGGAGACCAAATAATACCATGGAATAGTTGGACAGATATGAGCTTATTTTGCCTATAAACAAACAAACAAATACACACACACACACCAATTATTGTCAAATATTTGCATTCAATTGAATAGTTAATAATGAAAGCACCGTCTGATTTAAAAAATAGTATTTTAGAATCACTGTATTTTATTGA
This sequence comes from Thamnophis sirtalis, assembly GCF_051295495.1. Lineage (NCBI taxonomy): Eukaryota > Metazoa > Chordata > Lepidosauria > Squamata > Natricidae > Thamnophis > Thamnophis sirtalis. Next base: position 124,085,159 of record NW_028261381.1, read on the forward strand.
TGCGATTGAAATACTTCAACTTGAGCTTTCAACTTTCATAATTTTACATAATATAAATAATTTGAAGCCAATGAATTAATCAAAATTTTATCTGTCTAAACTTCCAACTTTGCCTGAACATGGAATTAGATACTTATCACATTAGGCTTATCTTGACTCAATGAATATCCACATGATATACATATGCTGCCCAGTATTTTCCTAAGATTACCAGTATTATTATACTTTTCCCATATATATTTCTATTCAATCATTTATCTGTAACCTTTTTACCAGGAAAAAAAATCAACATAGAAATCACCAATAAGCAATACAGAAAATATGAACAAAATTATATTCAGAAAGAAATAAACCAGGATAATTAATGTAATAATTCCACAGCAGGTTAAATGCCTCCCAGGAGTGAAACATTTTCACCTAACATTGGAAAGTTGTCAGCTGGGGGAGGGGGGGAGCCTTCTTAGATTTCCCTTCTAAAGTCTGGCTGTTACAATTATGAAAAAAATCCAAATAAAACTCACATTCAAAGTATGATTGAGTTATACAGTATAGGGAATCATCTTATCCTTTCTTATTAAAAGTAAATCTAAATGATTCAATGGAGAGCAGAATATTAGCATGGTACAGTAATGCAGATTAGGAACCAATTTCTAGGTGGGGAAACTGCTAGGATGAGACACATTTAAGAATAATGATATCATTTGCATAGAGACCATTTTCCTATTAAGTGGCAAATCAAGAGTTATTAAGGAACAATCTGGATTTATTAATTTCTTGGAACAGATTATTCTGACAAGATTCGGCTATAGATATTAAATGACATAACAAAAATAGAAATAATCTATAGAGGAAAGTTAATTTCAAATTTCCCAACACCATCATCCAATCCAGAATGAAAATATAATTTTATGGATTCCTGGTTGAGTAGATGGGTTTGATAATTGTTTTGGAACAGAAGCAAGCTTGTTCTGGAAATTATTATAGATTGTTGTTCTGGAAATTATTATAGATTATAGACAAGTTGCCTCAAACTTGTCATCTCCAATATCTTCCATAGAATCATTCTGGCTTCTTCAGGAAACCACCAAATTCTTGATATAAACCTCTTATCTCAGATACATTCGTTTTAAATTGAAAAGCAATTGAATAGGATGCATTTGTGGAAATAAGTACCATATGTTATTAAATCATTAGTGTACCTAATATTATATGGAAGACCCAAATCTAAAAAACCTTGAGAAACATTTATATTAGCTATTTCATTTAGCCAGATCTTTACAAAATACATGGTGGTATTGCTTATCCATGTTTAAATCCTACAGGTAGCTTTTTCCATTAACTGACCTAGTATGTATCTACAAAAATTACCTGTCCAACAGCATTCATTAAAATAATTATAATTCAATTATAATTTTAATCATTTGATTTGGATTTAAAGTTCATTTTTACAGAGATTTTTAGGTAGATATCTATTCTATACATACCAAGATCAGCTAGGAGATCTCTTTCCTGCAAGAAATCAAGAGAGAGAGAGAGAGAGCGCCAGAAAAAAGCATTCTCCATGGTAGCCACCATGCTATAGAATCAACTGCCCCATTTATTGAGGTTTTAAAAAGCACTGAAGACTACTGTATTCAATGATTCTTTAGAGCAGAAGTTACTTTTTAGTGGGAGCAGCCAAACTACATTCGAAGTCTTTAAGGCTGGGGTCAATTAATTTTTAAAAAATTATTTTAGGGATGGAGATTTTATCAAATTGTATTATTTTTAGTGTGATGCTTTTTGCTGATTTTGCTATAAGCTATCTACAGACTAGGAATAAGTGTTATATAAATTAAGATAATAAATAAGCAAACTGCATGGATCCTAAGCGATCTGCTTACATGACAAAGAAAACAAGCTTACTACCTCCAATTTTCAATTCAAGATGCTGATTATTATGTTTAGATTCCTTCATGGCTTGGGTCATCTGCCAATCCTTAAGGGTATCTGTTAAGGGTAGGCATGCTCCAGATCTTTATCTTGCTGTCTTTGGGGTTTCAGAAGTTGTTTTCTCCACTGCAACTCCTGCCCTATAGAACAATCTCCCCCATGAGATCCAATAGGCCCCCACTCTTTTAACTTTCAGGAGGCCACTTAAGACTTGAGGTTCTTCCCTCAAGTATTTGGATAGGATGAGATAAGAAAGTAGTTAGTGACATCAAGAAAATGTGGTTGTGGTGCCAAGTTTGTCTGTTTTGGTTTTACTGGTTCTTGTGTGCTTATTGTTTTATACATTATTTTTTAATTGTAAGCAGCATAGAATTTAGCTTTAAGATGGACAGCTATACAAATGTTTTATACACGTGCGCACATATGCACACATACACAGACATATACAGAAAGCAAGACAGAGCCAGAAAAAACGTGATTTTTTTCTATATAAAAAGTCTTATACCCCTACCATTCAAAGAAACCAAGATAATGCTAGGGCTCAAAGGAGTATCAATGCATCATATGATTTGAGATGGTCATATATCCTATAATTCCTTATTCCTTTATTCAGTTACTGTGATAAGTCAGCAGCAGTTCTCTGGACTCCCTATTCAGAAACAGGCTTAGGTGGCAGAAGATTCAGGCATGACTTGGCTATGTTAAACTCTTTATTGCAGACATGAGTGAAGCATACGCACACAGATGATTTGTTTTCAGATGATTTGTTCTCAGTGGTTTAAATAAGTCCAAACTTTGACAAAGGTCCATGCTCCAAGAGTTTCAGCTCTAGCTTTCCTCCCACTAACTTTCAGAGTTAAAGGCTACTTATTCTGTGGCCTTCAGCAGCCTAAACATGGCTACATAACAGAATTCTCTAGCTTAGAAACCACTGGTTACAATCATGGAAGATTCAGCCCTTGTATCAAACATGCAAAAATAGTCTGATTCTACCAAAAGGTACCAAATGCTATACGGAAGTTCAAAACCTTTTTATAAATAAGAAAAATGAAGCCTTATCTTATGCAGCTACTTCAGCCAAGCTTCATTGCTAATAAAGTTCAGATGGCAAAGTTTATTTATTTATTAAATATGTATGCAGCTGAACTCACTAACACAATTCTGTGTATGGCAAGTTTAAACAAGCAATGTTTACGTAAATAACCACATTCTTCATAACGTATCATATATGTCCTTTTTAATATATATTTATCTAGTTGCTAACAGATTCAGATAAATCCTATAGGAATTTTCCTGATAGCATATCTAAATGGATGAACAACTTTGCCAATTACATACTCTGCTCCAAAAGTCCTATGGGAAATCTATCAATACTTTCCTAATATTGAAGAAAAAGCTCTCTAAACATTACATGCATTTCTTCCTCAAAAAACCATTGCTAATATAAATGTATGAATTAAGTGCAGTTAGATTATTTCACAAGCCTTACATGGGAAAAATGTTTTAAAAAACAAAAAAATATTTTATCATTCAGAATAGGTTTTTTTTGAAATTATGTCCACCCAATAATTTTAGATGTCATTTTATGGCAATGCTAGGTTAGTTGTCTTGAGCTGTTACTTAATGGTTATGAATGAAAACTGGGTTCTATTGTTACTATTTACATTATCCTTAATAAAAGACATAAAATAATAGCATCTCCCAATTCAAGGAACATGCTCAGTATTTTTCATATTTGTATATTTAGCTTAAAATTAACTTTTCATTCTCAAGATGACATCTCAAAATATTTTAAATGCTGAAATACTAATCTAACAAGTTTGATTTTTAGAAAATGAGAGGCAATAACATTATGCATCAGCCCCCTGAGGTCGATTTAAGATGAAAAGCATTTTTGAATAAACATTTAGAATACTAAAATTACAAATTATACATGCTTTTAACATCTACTACTGAAAAAATAGAATGAAAGTATTTAGGTTTTTCTAAAGTAGTTCACTGAAGTGTGTCAGATATTGCAAATTCTTAAGGGGGAAAAATGGCTTGTCACAAAACTACCTTGTCAAAACACGTGTTGATTCCACTTCCAAAGATCAAATAGCCATGGGACCCTGCCAAAAATTTATAATGCGACAAAGGGAGGTGATCATTCTTTAAAGATGGGTAGTTGGCATATGAATTGGGGTGCGAGTCTTTCGGGTTTTTAAGTATTTGATTTTTCTTCAGGGGATAAAAACGAGGTCTCTAACGTGCGCCGTCAAAGACCATTGGGGAAAGGGAAAGCACTTGTTAGTGGGGTTTGGAGCTAAAACCTCAAAGACTTTCATTTACGGGCCGGACACAGCGGCGCGTTTGTTTTTCGGACGCCCAGCTGCTGGGAAAACAATGCTCAATGAGGCGGTTACGAGCAGCGCCTGACGACCCAAATCCGGCCTTACATCGCCGGCTGCTGGCCGTTGCTTCTCTCTCTCTCTCTCTCTCTCTCCGCGCCCAAGTTCAGTCAAGTTTGCCGTGTTACTTCCACAAACAGAAGCAAAAGCACAAATACGCGCGCGCGCGCCCAAAGCTACTCCAAGGCCTAGTGCAAGTCGCGCCAACACACAACGAGGGTTCGGGATACCCAGAAAAGCCAGGGTCGGACCGGCGGAATAACAAACTTCCCGTAGTCCCGCTCGTCCTGAGGAGGAAGGGTACCCGGGGGGTGGGGGGAGCTTAAGGACGGGTCAGTTGGAGGCCGGAGGTCCTCCTGCCCAAACAGCCCTCCCTTTCCCACTGCCGCTCGGGGAAGACCGGAGCTCAAGGGGTTTCCCCGTTTCTTCACAGGGGATTCCCTTCTCCGGCCGGGTGTCAGCCATTTGCAGCCGCGCGTCCCGTTCAAACCAGCCCGCCAGAGCCCATGGGGAGGGGAGGGGAAGGGGGGGGGGTGGCCGTCTCTTACTCGTAGTCCCTGAAGATCTCGTTGGTGACCCTGCAGTGGAAGACGTGTTCATCGGGCCGGAGGTCAGCCGGAGGTTTCTCCCTCACGAAGGGCTTTCGGTGTAGAAGCGGCATCCCCCGGCTCCCGTTTCTAAAAGGAGGCGAGAGGCAGGCGGTAAAGAAAGGCGAGGAGCCCGAGGCGGAGTGGTGGGGATCGCCGGGGCGGCCTCTTTTGTGAGCGTTTGACACGCTGCTTTCTCGATGTGTCCGGAGCGAGTTCTGTTGTGCGTGCGCGCGTGTGGGAGAGCGAGAGCGGATCCTTCCTTTCCTCCCCCGCTTCCCCTCCCCTGCGCCGCCTCACAATGGGGCCATGACGCCGAACAGGCGGCGGCTCTACCGGCGGCGGCGGCTCCGGCTCCCTCCTCCTCCTCCTCCTCCTCGCTTTCCACAACGTGCTCTCTCGACCCGGGGATTCCCCCCACCCCAAAGCAACGCCGGCGATTGTCCTCCTCCTGACCTGCGCAGACTGGGCCAAGTCCCTCTTTTCCTTCCCACCCCCGCGAAAACGACCGCGAAGTGGTCTTTGGTCGTTTATCGCCTTTCCAGCCCGGCTCATTTGGGAACTCGCCCCCCTCCTCCTCCTTCTCTTCCCTTTGGTTGTTGAAAGAGGGATTCCCCCTCCAGGTGAGAGAGGTGGTTTGGCGAGCTTCCTCCTGTCAGGACAAGAGCCCTTGGCAGACTCCCCCGGCCGGTCTGTTTGAGCAGATTGACCCTCCGGGGACAGATGTACCACCTTCTCCTACCTGATTTAGTAATACGATTGCCCCTCCGGCATGATTGATAATTAATGAGGCTCACCCCTTTTTTCTCTCTCTCCCTCTTTTTCGATCCTTTTACTGTTTCTTTTCCGGCTCCACGGAAGTTTTTGATGTACTTCAGCTCTCTCAACGAGGAAGGCAGCAGGGAGGAGCTTTCGACTTCTTTCTCCTATATTATTATTGGCCGATCACCGCCTTTCCAGCCTGTGACACACAGGAAGACAGAGAGCTACATTATTAATTAATAGATGAAGTGCTCATCCTCCATTTTTAAATTAACAGCCCAAAAGATCCGGGCCATGCGTGGAGGCTTTTAGAGGCCTAACTTATGCACGGTTCATTAACCTTAATACCCAAGAAAATGGTTGGCTTGTTAGTTTCTTGGTAAATATATTTAGATGCTTAAAATGTTCTTTTTTGAAAAAAAATATCTTTTTGTTTTTAAAAAGTAACAATAGGACTAAGTCCTTAATCTGCTGAATCACTATCCTAATGTGTAGGACTTTCTCCCCAATTTTATACTTACTGGGTAACACATTGCACTAACCTTGATGTGGGTTGTTAGTCTTGGTTTAACATCTTATGTAAATACATCCAAGTGGTCTGTTTACTAAACCTGTTAAGCAAACCATGTCTCAGTGCAAAGTTACATCAGGCTAATTATGACTACATTCACACTCATTATTTCATAGCAATATTTTAATACATCAATTAAAACATAGCCACAGACTCCAAAGTCACTCTCCCCCGTTTCAGATTGTCTATTAACTTTTTAACATCTTGGTATTTATTTCTAAAACTTATGTGGAAGGAGCTAACAGTTGAAGAAATAACAAAGATACCTTTGATATGTTTAACCAAAATTCTATCAAAAATTAAAATTCAGTCACTTCTAATAAGAATATTTATTATACAAAGGACAGCTATTTTAAAATCATAGATATTTTTATATTTTTTTCTGCAAGATATGTACTATAATTATATACAACCTGTAAAGAAGGGGACGACAGAAAACGGACTCCAGAGTATGGTAGAGGACAGGAAGGCCTGGAAGAACGTCCGTGTGGTCGCGATGGGTTGGACATGACTTCGCAACTAACAACAACATATTCTAAATAATACTTAATACTAACATGTGTACCTTAAACTATGTGATTGTAACCTACGTCTCTTAATTTATTACATTTTGGCTACTATTCTAAGCATTTTTACTAGCTACTAAATCCTATAATATTGTTGAATTTGATATTAAGATCTGATCTAATAAATCAGAAAGTTTATTTAAAATTCTTTCATGTTATTTAGCTTTTTCCAGGTAGTAGAATTTTCTGGGGAAATTGGTTTATTCTTAAATTATTCAGAATTAAATTTTTATCATTCAAAATAAATTTGAAAAATATGTAAATAGAAAGTATTATTATACTGCTACTGATAGGCATTATTATTCCCAAAGTAGCATTCTTGTCCCAATCATTTGTTCACACTATTTGCAAAAATGATTTGCAAGGTAAACTGATAGGGTCTAGAACTCAGGACTTTTATTGATGTCAAAAATTATGGTAAATTCCACAATGATATTTATAAAAAGACTAATTGTTAAGACATGAGAGAAACACTTGTAATAAAAACCTGTTTAACAACATAGGAAAAAATGAAGGCTTTCTTTGCAACTTGAAACAATAGCATGGCCCATTAGAATGCTTCCTTTGGCAATTTAAAACTAAAAATTAATTAGTTAATTAATTAGATAACACTCTCCATCACCATAAAAAGGCTGCCATTTCAGTGACTTTTAAAGTGAATGAGCTGTTAGTCAAAAGTCACAATCATAGACTTTTGGGTTCTGATTTATTATCTTGTTAAATGTATTAATCAGTTGACTGCACCCAGTTTGATTGGATCTTGTTTGAGATAGTAGTAATAATTCGTTGTTTGGCTTGATACCTACAGATATACTCCACTCCATAGGTATGAGGAAGATGGATTTTAAAATTGCACAATCTTCTTTGTTTTTCCACTGTAGTTCTGTAAGTAGTTCTATTGATAGATCCTAGTCTGTCTTCCTAACCTAATGCCTTAAAATGTTGTGAGATTAAAATGTGCTTGCTCAGTTCCTTGAGGGAAGAATGAAATATAAATGAGGTAAAATAAGAAAATATAGAACAGTATATTTTTGTTATAAAACAGATTTTTTTCCTGAAATAATGACATGTCTAAAAGTGTTTTCTGGCATAAAGTTATAGAGATGAGCAAAGACATATTTTTTGAGGGGAAAGTACGGTAATTCAGGGTATAAATATAACCAATTTCATTGTATTTAAATACAATGACAATAAAGATTATACTTACTAAATACAATAAGAAAAGTGGATTATAGTATGGAAAGTACTTCTACCTGGTAGGTGACACTGTTGCATTCGATATCCATATTTTGACACCTCATGGATCTGAATATTATGAGATTCTTCGATGGACTTTTTCATTTTTTTTCTTAGCTGAGGAAATACTTTCTATGGTGGTTTCTACCAACATATTGAGCAATTTATACATATTATCTGTATATTTCAGGAGCATTTTAATACAGAGTAAAGTTGCACTGTTCATTTGTGGGACACCTTTAGTCTTTAATGAATTAAAAATGTGATCTCTAATTTCCAAAACGTATTTATGCTTATGCATTGGAAGACAGGACAGAGGCTTCTCTTAACTACAGTTCTTCTGTTTGAAAAACCTATACTGTTTCACAAAATACCAGCATTCTGAAGAATATGTGAAAGGGTTTTTTTTCCATACCAGGCATGACAGGAGTACATAAATGTTTTCAGCCGAGAATTGCACTTGGTCTTAATGGGAATATAGGGAAGATGCACTTCAAAAACAGGTGACAGTAGAGTAAAATCTCGATTGTATGAGCTCATTAGGTAACTAAATTTTATCCAATAAATTGGATAGCCAATTCAGAGATGCTTCAATTTGAAGTTACCAGAATGACCCTGACTACAATAGCTCTTCCACTTTTCTTATTTTTGTCCTCCTTTTTCTTGACAACGGAAACCCCCAAAACAGGATACAAATATAATAGCACTTTTGTGATATGATTCCCTTGACAGATATATCTTACTAAGCCATAATTGATTCATTTAATTGATTCATTTGGGCTTATGTGTTGTTGACCCCTGCCTTTAGGGGGGTTTCCATGAATTATGACAATTAAGTAAACCAGCCAGTTAAATTTATTCAATAAATAATGGTTAAATCAAAGTGTGAATGTGTCAATGATATATTTTGTTTTATTCTCTACGAATTGATATGTTTGTATTAATATTAAAGTAAAGGACAATTGTCTTTCCCACCACTGGTTTGACAATAAAGCACAATATTTATTTGGTGGATACTCAACAAATGATTAGTACCTGCTTTAATGGAGGCTTGGGTTTACACAAACAAAAAGTTAATTGAGACAAAAATTCAACGAAAGTTAGGGCTACCTTTATAAATAATCCTTAACCGAAGATATTGAATGCCATCTAGTGGTAACTTATAAATAGCTCTTTAAGTAAGTAGACTTCACTATAACTTATTAAATAAAGCTATACAATATTTGAGATCTTTTGTTTTATGCAATGAATAATAAAAATATGGACTGTTGGTTTCATTTATTAATGTATTTGTCATTTCTTAAAGAATGTATATCTTATGTTATTGTAACCTATGTATATTATAAAAACGTAATAGCAACCTATCCTGATGACACAATAATCATTGGTTTCATTCGAGAGAGTGATGAGTTTGCAGGTAGATGGGAAGTTGAATAACTGGCCCTGTGGTGCAGCCAGAACAATCGAGCTGAACATCCTTAAAACTGTAGAAATGAAACTGGATTTTAAAAGGAGCCCTCCTATTCTACCACATCTTACTACGTTAGATAACACAGTATCAATAGTGGAGACCTTCAAATTTCTGGGTTCTATAGTCTCCCTGGATTTGAAATGGACACCTAGTATTAAAACCATCATTAAAAAGTCACAACAAAGAATGTTGTTCTAGAATTAACTCAAAGTTCAGACTGCTGCAGGAGTTGCTGATACAGTTCTACAGAGCTCATTCAACTTTAGTCAAGCTGGAGTGACAATTGTAGCGCTCTGGATTTGGAAGAATCTTTCTATTTAATCCATCCATCCATCTATCTCAAGGAATGACTCTGGGGGACTTACAATTCAGCTATTGTTGGCAATGGACAGTCAGTTTGGTCTACTAGTACAGTTCAAGTCCTGCCTTTGTCATGACAGTCATCTGGATGACTTCAGACTAATCCCTGTCAACCCATAATGTGACAAGTTGGTAAATTAATTCCTGTCACAAGCGATGGTTCATGTTTGGTTGATCCAAACCTAAGCAAACATATATTTTCATGTAAGTTAAGAAATTAATCAAAAGATGCTTGCTGTACAGAAAACATGTACCTCATGTAGGCAAGAAGTCCTGGAATGATTGTACAACTATGTACCACATTTAAATGCAAAGAAAAAATATAAATGAAAGAGAAGGAACAATATGTTGTAAAGTATGGCAAATGCAGCATTTCCAGTTCTTTAACTAGCCGCCCTGAGTCTTCCGAGAGTGGACGGCATACAAGTTAATAAAATAAAATAAATAAATAAACCCTCACTGGAAATAAACCAGGGAGGTTCTTTTTTAACGCCTTCATGTTTATTTACCAAAAATGCATCACTGATTTTCCATATTATTTTCAAAGGCAGTTCATAACAAAATTTAACAAACTAACATTCTTTAAAATGTTCTTTTTTATTTAAAAAGCACTTGATGCAAATGTACATATTTTGTATGCTATAGAATTCTGTACAAGTAAATTTCTTTAAGTGCTTCTCTATCAGCATCTTCTAAGAATTCATCATATTGCACTGGTACTGCTTTTACCCACTGGCTGAGCTGAATGTCCACCTGAAAAGAAATTTAAACAATTCACTACAACATACATAAATCTCAGAAATGCTGAAAGTACGTAAGCAAAATACCATCAAATAACAACTAAAAATGAGATAACATCACATTTTTTGTGAAACCAAACTACTGTAGATAATACCTACATAGTCAATTTAAATATGCTTCTATATCTTACAATGCCACTTCAGCAACTATAATTAATTCATGATTTACCTATAACACGCACCAAGAAAAACTTGCCATGTAAATAGTTTGAAAAATAGCTCTTTACCTGAAGCTCTGAGAGAGACTTTTCAAGGCTTGGGACAGTCACTAATAAAGACCCTGGCTTTCTTACATTTTGACTTATGATTTTCCATGCTCTAGAAGTAAAACAAAGTACATTTCTTATAAAACAACTCCTCCAAAAATTCTGTCATATGAAACAACACAAGAAACCAAGAGTTGATCTGTGAGGGAGATGGGCAGCTTCTAAATGTTTGGAACACTGCCTGAGCTGCATGTACAAGAAAAGACATACAGGCCAAATAATATGGGAAAAATAACTTGGCCTTCTAGAATATCATAGCTTATTAGGATAATAATAGAATCAAGTTGGATCTTGTACTGGATTCTATTTCCTTACACATATACAGATCTCCTTTATAATATGAAATTATGACAAACACTTTGTGATAATAGAGAAAGGGGATCTCCCTGTTTGGTGAAGATAAGAGAATTCTATCCAACTGTGTCATTATACTACTGGGGCAGCATTTGACAACGAATAACTTCTTCCTTATTTCCCCATATTCAGAATTTCAGATCAATTCTGCAGGAATAGGGGATCTTTGGTGGCGCTGCATCAGGTATGGGAGTGATAACAGAGCAAGTAGATGCAGGTCATGTCATGTTAGATGTAGCACATTATTTTACAGAACACTTGGAATAACCTTTACTTCTGTTAAATAATGCTCTCTATTCTCTTTATTGGAAAAAAGATGAGGATCATCCATCTAATGATGATACTTAAAAAAGAATTATGGCTTGGAATGTTTTTTTTCACTATATCAGCAAGTTAGTTCAGAAATTTTCAATAAAAGAATGGAAGCTTTTCTCAATCTTTCATCTGAATTTGGATAATCTCTTCAAGAATTGTTACCAGCAGTGGGTTTCACATTTTGTTACTACTAGTTTGCCCCCCGCGTGCGCACTTCGTGCATGTACCAGGCCTTCTGCATATGCGCTTTGCTCACGTGTGCATCTTCTGCGCATGCGCCCGGCCTAAAAAACGTGCCTAAGTAGGATGGCATATAGCCGGGGTGGGTGGGCAGGCCCACCTACAATTTCCAATACTGGTTTGGACCAATTGGCCCAAACCGGCTGAATACCACCGCTGATTGTTATCTAATATGATTGATGATACTTGAAGTATCATGTTGCTTAATTTAACTTTTTCTCATTTTCTTTATTAAAATTATCCATGTGACCTACCTCTTTATCAAGCACACTGATAAACTACTTTAATTTCTTCTCATATTTTTTCTGTTTGATATCTTTTAATATTTATTTTTGTGTATTAGAGCAAATAAAATAAATTAAGCACATTGAATCAGCAGGTAACCTTACATAATTTACACTACAACCACCTACAGCATGAAAATTATGTTTCATATTGTTGAGGTTCATGAAACATGAGAATGATTTCATTTTTATAACATCTTACCGTAATATTATTTACATTAAGTATTCTTTTGTCTAACATTATACTTATTTCTAATATCTGATTCGTTAATTGTCTTACATTGTTAAATGTAAATGTAAAATAAAATATCTAGAATGATAATTATATAGATTTGTGTTAGAAATATGGAAACAATAATTATGAACATGATATTGTATACTAGGAGACATAATAGTATGTATAATGTAAAAATCTGTAGATATAACCGGTATATCGCTGTTGCAAAGCTGAAACTGTGATGTGAAAAAAAGAAAACTGTATAATAAAAATACTTTTTTTTTTAAAAGAGAGAATTATTTCAAAATTTATTTTAAAAGGCAAACTGATCTTTGACAGATTTTCATTTTGCCCAAAATAGTCTCACTTGGTACAGAGAAATTTAATAAATTTATTAAATTACAAATTTAATAAAACAATAAAAATGGATTTGCACAAGTGTCTTTAAGTGTCCAGTTTTAGTCTTAGCAAGAGGGAAATGATAGGTTTCACAAGCTTTTTATTCAGCTGTCTTTAATTAGAATGTTTTTACATCCCGAAAAAGAACAAAGGAATCAGTTTTCACAATTATATTTTTATATACTGGCTTGGATTTTAAAGAACATATGCATAGTTGGTTGGGTGTTAGACAGTGTTTCTAGAGATTTCAGAACAAAGAGAACTTACCTAGCCTGTTCTGATCTGTCAAGAAAATATTCAAAGACATTATTCATTACAACAATGTCTGCATTTTGAAGAAGTGAAGCTTGAGTACAAATATCTGCATTAATCACCTAAAGAGAAATGATTTTGCAGAAGTTCAAATGAAAAACCATGTGATAATATTTAAGATTGTTAAAAAAATGTTCAGATCAAGGAAAACCATCTAGGTCTGACCCTTCTACTAGTCTTGTATCAGTACACATGACTCATCTCTTGATCATTAGAAAATAATTGTTCCAATATCGTAGATTGCTATTAATCTTATCATTCATTGTATTAGAAAGAAATTAAAAATTATGTAGTAAGCAAGCTGTGAGATACACAGTGCCATAAGTATGAAATAGATCTGAAGGTGAACAGAAAAATGAAGTCTGCTTGTTGGAGTTTCTCTGTTTTTTTTAACGTAGAGGAGTGTTTTGTCAATAAGAAAAATTGTAAGACACAATAAGAGGAAGGGTCTCTATATACAGAGACCCAGTGTCTCTGTTGGCCTATGCTTAGTAAAACAAGTCTGTGGGTTGAAGTGATGAAGGAACTTTCTGTCTCCTCTTTTCAAATAGCTGAACTAAACCTGTATACTGCATCCAAGATAATCCTATTATGAACATTGTTTAAAATGGAACCTACTGCTATTTCATTAGTTGGTATTCCTTTTAGTACAATGCATATACCCCAAAGCACATCAGGAGTATAGTAGAATGACACTTGCTGAGTTTGGATCTCCAGCACTACCTCAACCCAACACACTCTCTTAATGGCAGATGGTCAAATATTGTTCTTATTAAGGAAGATTGTAAGATTAAAGTTATTGCAAAATATCAAAATCTGTATTTCTATATTCATATGAGATGGTATCAAATTGTAGATAAGAATTTAGGTAGGAATCAGAAATTTCTCATCTTGGCCATGAATGTTAAGGAAGTTGATCATTCTTGGCTTCAATTTCTCCTCAATTCACAGCTGCAACACTGACACAAGAATGTACAGTAGTGTGGAAACCTGCTCCCTTACAGAATTATCAGAATGATAAGCTAATACATGGGAAGTGTAACACCTGAGAGTTAGAAAAATGCTGGGTGTTTTCTTTATTGTCCTTACAAGAACTTATGTAAGCAAAAGATTTGGATGGCTACAAGATTTCTTCAATATTAAACCTATCCAGAGTATATTATATTCCTCTTGGTTTTCACTAATTATATACAAATGAAGCTCAGCTGACTTTCAGCCATATTTACTTGAAAGTTTCTTGCTTGAGACATTTAAAGTAACTGAGCTAATATTGCATTTCTAAGAAAAAGAGCATTATGCTAACCTGCAGCCCTTCCATACATAAACAAAGCAATCAAAGGTATTGGTTCACCTTTATTCTGTCGTCAAGTCGATACTTTGAAATGATAGTTTCCTGCAACTGGCAAAAGTCTCCGTTCATTTCAACTCCATAGATCTGGGATGCTGAACTATAATAGTAGGCCTAAAATAAAAGTAGAAAAACTGAGACGTTGCTAAAGTGGGTTGGAATATAGAGTTGAACTGTAGTAAGCAACTGAATTTTGCTGATCTGTAGGCATTTGCTTTCAAAATGTGTGTAGGCCCTATTAATGACGACTATGCTAAACACATGCTCACATGGCAGCCTAGGAAATACCTAATTTGGGGGAACAAAGGAAATATCCATTTTTTGAATGCTTTGCTGGAGCCAGATCCTAAAAAACAGATAGGTTCCAAACAGTCCCTAAATTTGCTTTGATTTAATTGAATTTGACCTTCCAATTTAAATAAAAGTAATTAGAAAGTATATTATTATTCATGCGTTCAATAATTTTCTATTTCTGTCTCAATAAAAAATAACATATTTTTCAAAATAATTTTCAGCAGAATTAAGCACACTCACTGGGAGTCCAGGGACATGTAAACTTTATAATGTTGGGACTCTAAGGAATAGCAGGGCTCTGCGCAAGACTGGAAACTTGGGGAGGGGAGGAGAAACATCCCAGAAGGCTGCAATTACAAGCCACTTCTATGCAGTTTCTGGGAAGACTGTATCAGAGGTGGGTCGCTGCCGGTTTGGCCCATTTGGCTGAACCGGTAGTAGAATTCAGGCCTGGGTCACAGAACCGGCAGCGATCCAGGCCTGCCACGCCCCCAAACCAGTTCCCTTGCTGCCGCTTGGCCACCGTCATCTTGGATTTTAGAGACTGTGCATGCTCAGTTCTCTGTAAATTGTTGATTTGATTGATTTGATTTATTGACATTTGTAGGCCGCCCTTTTCCCTGAGGGGACTCAGGGCGGCTCACATAAATCAGGGAAGGGGAAATGTAGACAATAACAAAGACACATATAATAAAAGCAATAGCCAACATGCATTCATCATTCGGGAGGGGCAACTATCTTCATCCCCAGGCCTGACGGGCTAGCCAGTTCTTCAAGGCTGTGCGGAAGGCCTGGACGGTGGTGAGGGTACGAATCTCCACGGGGAGCTCGTTCCAAAGGGTCGGGGCAATTACTGAGAAGGCCCTCCTCCTTGTAGTTGCCAGCCGACACTGGCTGGCCGATGGAATACGGAGGAGGCCCAATCTGTGTGATCTTATTGGTCGCAGGGAGGTAATTGGCAGGAGGCGGTCTCTCAAGTATCCAGATCCACTACCATGTAGGGCTTTATGGGTGATTAACAGCACCTTGAAGCGCATCCGGAAGTCGACAGGTAGCCAACGCAGTTCGCGGAGGATAGGTGTAATGTGGGTGAACCGCGGTGCACCCACAATCGCTCGCGCGGCTGCGTTCTGTACCAGCTGAAGACGCCGGACGCTCTTCAAGGGCAGCCCCATGTAGAGCACATTGCAGTATTCCAGCCTAGAGGTCACGAGGGCCCGAGTGACTGTTGTGAGTGCCTCCCGATTCAGGTAGGGCCGCAACTGGCGCACCAGGCGAACCTGGGCGAATGCCCCCCTAGCCACAGCCGTCAAATGATGGTCGAACGATAGCTGTGGGTCTAGGAGGACTCCTAAGTTGCGAACCCTCTCTGAGGGGTGTAGAGTTTGACCCCCCAGCCTGAGAGATGGAATATTGGTGGAATCCTTGGGAGTGAAACACAACAGCCACTCGGTCTTTTCTGGGTTGAGCACAAGCTTGTTAGCCTTCATCCAGTCCATAACCGCCTCCAGACCCCGGTTCATCACGTCTGCCGCTTCATTGAGTTGGCACGGGGCGGACAGATACAGTTGAGTATCGTCCGCATATTGATGGTATCTGATCCCGTGCCTGCGGATGATCTCTCCCAGCGGTTTCATGTAGATGTTGAATAGTAGGGGGGATAAGACCGAACCCTGCGGCACCCCATATGTTAGGGGCCTAGGGGACGATCTCTGCCCCCCCACTAACACCGACTGCGACCTGTCTGAGAGGTAGGAAGAGAACCACCGTAGCACGGTGCCTCCCACTCCCACCCCCCGCAGTCGTCGCAGAAGGATACCATGGTCGATGGTATCGAAAGCCGCTGAGAGGTCAAGGAGAACCAGGATGGAGGGGAATCCTCCATCTCTGGCTCTCCAAAGATCATCAGTCAATGCGACCAAAGCGGTTTCTGTGCTGTAGCCGGGTCTGAAGCCTGACTGGAAGGGGTCGAGATAGTTTGCTTCCTCCAAGGACCGCTGGAGCTGAAAGGCCACCACCTTCTCAACAACCTTCCCAAGGAAGGGAAGGTTGGAGACTGGACGATAGTTATTAAGGACAGCTGGATCCAAAGATGGCTTCTTTAGGAGGGGTCTCACCACCGCCACTTTCAGTGCGGCGGGGAAGTTCCCCTCCCGAAGAGAGGCGGTCACGACCGCCTGGATCCAGCCTCGTGTCACCTCACTGCTGCTGGTAACCAGCCATGAGGGACACGGGTCCAGTACGCAGGTGGAGGCACTCACAGCCCTCATGGCCTTGTCCACATCCCCGGGGGTAACATCCTGAAACTCAACCCAGAGATGTTCCGTTTGATCCTCTTGTGCCTCGGCTGGAACTGCAGGGGTGGAGTCCAAGTCCGACCGAAACCGAGCAATTTTGTCCGCTAGGAATTGGGCATAATCCTCAGCTCTGCCCTGCAAGGGCTCCCCTACCTCCCTTTTATTTAATAGGGAGTGGGTTATCTTAAACAGGGCGGCTGGGCGGGATTCAGCGGACGCAACCAAGGTGGCTATGTGGGATCTTTTTGCTGCCCTAAGCGCTCTGGTGTATTCCTTGGTGCAGGTGGTTACCATTGCTCGGTTCGATTCGGACTTATTGGACCTCCATCGGTGCTCTAGGCATCTCCTCCGGCGCTTCATCTCCCGGAGTTCCTCGGTAAACCAAGGGGGTCTCCGGGATCCGCCGCCTCGGAGGGGCCGTAGTGGCGCAATCCGGTCGAGGGCCTCTGACGCTGCCGTATGCCAGGCAGCAGCCAAAGCCTCTACCGGATTGTGGGCGAAAGAATCAGGAATAACCCCAAGCTCCGTCTGGAACCTTAAAGGCTCCATGAGTCGCCTGGGGCGGAACCACCTGGTCGGTTCCTCCTCCCTACAGTGGGGGTTTGGCCTCTGGAAGTCGAGCCTCAGTAGGCAATGGTCTGACCACGACAGGGGTATGATGTCATTACCCCTCAGACCAAGATCACAAATCCACTGCTCCGAGAGAAATACGAGGTCGAGCATGTGACCCGCCGAATGGGTTGGGCCCCGAATTACTTGGGTCAAGCCCATGGCTGTCATGGAAGCCATGAACTCCTGCGCCCCATCAGAGTTTTCACCGAGCGAAGGCAAATTGAAGTCCCCCAGGACCATCAACCTAGGGAACTCAATTGCCAGCTCGGCTACCGACTCGAGGAGCGAGGGGAGGGCTGCTGCAACGCTGTTGGGAGGCAGGTACGTTAACAGCAAACCCACTTGACCCTTGAGGTCCAACTTTATCAGCAGAGACTCACACCCGACAAGCTCCGGAGCAGGGACCCTACGAGGAACTAACGACTCCCGGATAACAACGGCCACACCTCCACCCCTTCCCTGAGCTCTCGGCTGGTGCAGCACCTGAAATCCTTCTGGGCACAGTTCTACAAGGGGGACTCCTCCCTCTGGGCCCAGCCAGGTTTCAGTAATACATGCCAGGTCTGCCCTCTCGTCTAAAATTAAGTCCCGGACGAGAGGAGCTTTATGTACCACAGACCTGGCATTTAGCGACAGCAGCCTGAGTCCAGGGTCCTGATTACTTGCGCCATCTGGTCTCGGAGTGGGACTCACAGGGCCGGAAGGAGGGATCTCTGTAATGTAGCGAACCCTCCTTCCCCGGTAATGGCCTGCCCTGAAGTCCCCGCCATATCTGCCCCTCCCTGTTACGACCGTAATACCCCGACCCTCTCCCGTGTCTCTAGTTCCCCCAACCACCCCCATGGCCCCCGCTTCTCCCGGCAGGTCCTCCGAATCAGGCATACTCATTCATTCACCCAAGCAGTCCCCACAGAAAGTTAAAACACATAAAAAATACAATGATAATGGATAATAAAAGTGGGATCATTCACTCAAGCACATACAATCCCATGCACTCATCATACCAGATAAAAATTGCGCGGATAAACGGTTGTGCAGATTGGTGAAGGCAGGATCTTAGAATTGGCCTTCTCGTTAATAAAGTCTAATGGGAGTCCGATAGAAAGCTGTAAATGGTCCAGAAAAGTATATGTCCAAAAAGAAATACTAACAATGTCCACTGGAGGGAGTCCAAGTTCTTAACACATGTTCTGCGCATATGTACAGGACAATTTAAATGCAACTGCGCACGCGCACACAAAGCGTGCACACACATTGCCCATGGGTTGCAAACTGGTAGTAACGCCAGCAGCAACCTACCCCTGGACTGCATGAACATATTTATGTAGTCAAGAGAAATCAAGCTCAACTTGAAGAATACTTAGTTTTAAACCAGAATGTTCTGTGCGTATGCAACAGAACAATTTACATTGAACTGTGCACATTGTGCTCGGGTTGTGAACCAGCAGTACCAGCAGCAGCAACCCATCCCTGGACTGCATGAACATATTTATGTAGTCAAGAGAAATCAAACTCAGCTGGAAGAATACTTAGTTTTAAACCAGAATATTCTGTTTTCTGTTATTTCAACCTGTAAAAGGTTATTACTTTCGAACTATGTGAACAATAATCACACTTTCTATTTTAGGATAAATGTGAAGGTTGATTCTGCATCTACTTGCTAAAAATAGTTTCTTAAGTCAAGAGCAGGAATATCACCATTGCACAAGAGATTAGTTAATTCTAAAAGCATGCAAAGGATAAGGCCAGCATCCTTTCTTTTCAAGGGTAGAGCTTGATGACTACAGCCTGTTATTTCTGAGGTTATTCATGTCTTTAATGAATAACCATAATATGCTGGTTCCTCTAATAAGGGATTTATGTTTCAACTTTTGCATTCCAAAAACTATATTCAAGTTGAGTAATGTCAGTAATCAAATCTCAAAATTAAACGTAAGAAGCAAACAATTCAGCAAAACCCATCCCTCAAATCAATAACAAATTAAGGTTCAAAAAATAGCAACCAGAAACTTGCTTAAATAATATTATACAGCATAGACAGTAAACCAATTTCTGGTGTAGTTTTTACCCCAAACAGGACTGCTCCAAGCCTGGAGCCCACGTCAACCAGAACCTTCCCTGTCAGGTCAGGCAATACTTCCTGGTACAGGAACTTCAGTTCCACAAGGGAAAAGGAATGGGAAATGAATTCTGGGAAACAACAATAAAATAAAGCATGTTGTAGCTATGGTTAGCATTAACTTGGATTAAAACAAAACTTTCTAAAGAAAATTCTCATTTTTGATTTGAGCAATGATAAAAATATTCCCAAGAGTATTTTGGATATTATAGCAATAGCAATGAATAGCAATAGCAGTTAGACTTATATACCGCTTCATAGGCCTTTAAGGCCTCTCTAAGCGGTTTACAGAGTCAGCATATCGCCCCCAACAACAATCTGGGTCCTCATTTCACCCACCTCGGAAGGATGGAAGGCTGAGTCAACCTTGAGCCGGTGAGATTTGAACCGCTGAACTGCAGATAACAGTCAGCTGAAGTGGCCTGCAGTACTGCACCCTAACCACTGAGCCACCTCTGCGGCAATTTTGAAAAATCAATGACCTGAATGGGGTTCGCCATAGTTGAAAACTGAACTATATGCATTTAAGTGGAATACATTATGGACATGGTTCTTTGAGTAGCTAGACTCTTGCAAAGACAGCATTTTAATCTGTGCTCATTCTGTTTTCGGGTGCTGGTGGCAAAGCCTGGATTTTATTTTTTCCTTCCTTGCATTGTATTAAGTGAGCATAACAACAAGATTTAGCATGCTGACTTTGAAGCACATTCCAATGTGTTCATATCTAACTAATTAACCTGTCATTTGGACATTTGAAAATAGATTATCCTTACAATTTCTTGATTCATAATTATTCAGAAAAAAAGAGGTACATCTGAAAATATTTTGGAAAAAGTTTTTTGGATCACATAAGGTAAAGGTAAAGGTTCTCCTAGTCGTTCCCAACTCTAGGGGATGGTGCTCATCTCCGTTTCATAGCCAAAAAGCCAGCACCGTCCGAAGATGTCCCCGTGGTTATGTGGCCAACATGACTAAATGCTGAAAACGCATGGAACACTGTTACCTTCCCACTAAAGGTAGTTCCTCTTTTTTCTACTTCCATTTTTACATGCTTTTGAACTGCTAGGTTAGCAGAAGCTGGGACAAGTAACGGGAGCTCACTCCATTACGTGGCACTAGGGATTCGAACTGCCGACCTTCTGATCGACAAGCTCAGCATCTTAGCCACCGAGCCACCACGTTCCTCTTGGATCACATACAAATAAAATATTTTTTTGCTGTTTATGAAAGCAATTTAATTTTCTTCATCCCAAATTTTAAAAGTTGCATCAGCTTTAGAGACTTATCTCCTTAAAGCAGATGCAATTTCTTTTCAGGCTTATGTGAAAGCCTGAAGAAAGATGTTCTGTTTTAATAAAAGTGGTGACTTTGCCTGAGTTGAACTCAAGTAAGATCCAAAAGAGTTCTAAATAATTTTCAAATGCTTATGATTTTAATATATACTTCTCTAACATTCTCATGTAAACTACTTTGAACTGCTAAAATTTGTATTTAAATCTGAAATATAAAAATATATGAATATAATACTAATGGCTTCTGAAGAGTTTTTTAAAATATTGGTGCTGATACCGTGTTTCCCCAAAACTACGACATATCCTGATAATAAGGCCATGCCATATTTTTCCTGTGGGCAAAAATATATGCCCCCCCAATAATAAGCCCCCTGGACAACCCCTCCCTCCAGCTAGGCAGAGCGCCACTCACCAACCTAGCGATATCCCAAAGGTGCCAAGCCGCAGGAGCTGGGGGCGAGGGGGGGCAAAGGCGCTCACATTGCTTGCCACCTTCGGGATAGCCCTAGGTTGGTGAGTGGCGCTGTGCCCAGCTGGAGCAGAGGGTTACCGCCCGGCAAGCCCCCTTTCCAGCCGGGCAGAATGCCACTCACCGACCCAGTAATATCCCAAAGGCGCTAAGCCGCATGGCGCTCTGCCCAGCTGGAAAGGGAGGTTGTGCGAGCGCCTGTTCTGCCCCCAGCTCGTGTGCCTCCCAGCCTCAATATGCTGTCAGCCCACAACCATAGAGTGTAGTCCCAGAGCAGCCGCTTCCGGAAGACTCGGCAGCGGATCGCCAGAGTTTGGAAGTCGGTAATGCTCGGAGCGCGGCAGTGGGAGTGTGGCGGCGCCGGCGCCCTGGCCCTGCAGGGAGAGCTGGGCCAGGGCATAGGGAGGCTGGGAGGCACGTGAGCTGGGGGCAGAACAGGCGCTCACGCAACCTCCCTTTCTAGCCAGGCAGAGCACCATGCGGCTTAGCGCCTTTGGGATATTACTGGGGGTTCCACCACAAAACCGCAAAGCCCTTATCTGCGCCAACATAAGTGCGGAGGGCAAATCCGCACCGTTTGAAGCGCTAAGGAAAAACGCGACCCTACCACGATGACATAATCGCGGAGGGCAAATCTGCGCCTTCCGAAGCACTCAGCACCCTAAACCTAACCCTAAACCTAACCCTAAACCTAACCCTAAACCTAACCCTAAACCTAACCCTAAACCTAACCCTAAACCTAACCCTAAACCTAACCCTAAACCTAACCCTAAACCTAACCCTAAACCTAACCCTAAACCTAACCCTAAACCTAACCCTAAAGCAAACCCCTAAACCTAATCCTAACCCTTACCTTAATTTAAACCGGCTTTCTGCCGCCGCGCTGTTTTAAAGCACCCTTCCGTCGCCGCGCTGTTGTCGCAGCGGTGATGACGCGCGGTAATGACGTCACGGCTTTAGCGATGTGGTTTTATCACCACTATTTTGACAAGCGCGGTTTTGTCGTGCCACGATTACTGGGTCAGTGAGTGGCATTCTGCCTGGCTGGAAAGGGGGGTTGCCAGGAGGCTGCTCGTGAGTGTGGTCACCTCATGGCTGCTGTGTAGTGCTGCTGCGACAGCGCAACACAGTCATTTGCCCCTGAGGCTGCGCCCGGCTCTTCAGGTGCCCGCTCCCAAGAGAGCAGTCACCTGGCAACCACAAACCAATAACACCCCCCCCCCCGATAGTAAGGCTCAAGCAACATTTTGGGGGGGGGAATAAGACCCTGTCTTATTTTCAGAGAAACACAGTACTGTTTTTGTGACAATTTGTAAGTATTAAAACAGAATTATTCAAGGAAGACGTGTAGCACATATATAAAGATTTCTGAATGTATAACTTCATACACTATACATGTAGAAAGGTTTGTTTATTTATTAGACTTTATCCCACCTTTATTACTTTAAAAGTAACCCAAGGCAGTGAACATATATAATATGCCCTTCCCCCTATTTTCTTCATAGCAACAATAACCCTTATGCCTTAACCACTATCCCAACTTTCTGCTTTTCTTTTCTGCTTCTCATCCAAGAAGCTTCTTTAGCTTCAAACCAGAAAAGAAAAAACCAGAAAGTCCAGTTGCCTCTTGAAAAAGCACCTTTGAGACAACCATGACCTGGATGACTGAGAGTCTCTTTAGTCACTGGATCATGAGCACGTCTACCTTAGCACACACAGGTACTAATGTAACTTCTGATATTGCCTCTGGCACTTATTAGGCTTTCTGTCTTAATGACTAGACTCTCTTTTAAATTTTATACTGAGAACCAAAAACATAATTGAAATCTTGCAAACCATAAGGTAAAAACATATAGCGTAGTCTTTTAGCATTCTTAGGAAATAAAAAGGGATGTAGTGCCTTTTTACTCCATGATTAAAAATATGCATAGTTACAATAAATTCCTACAAAGCTTTCTGGAGAGTGAGAAGTATCTGTTTATTGAGAAGCAACCTAATCAGCTGCCTTCTAATCAAAAGGTGCTTTGTGCCTGGCTTGGCTGCCGTAGGAGTTATTTCTTGAACAAGCAAGGCCACATAATATTTATGTTATGTAAGCAGCCACAAACTCCAGCCCAAAATGATTGGCCTGATATACAGCAAGGGAACACTCAGGTCAGTGCTGCAGTTTGGTTAAAAACAAAATACAATATTTAACTGCTTACCTAATGGTGCTGTCTGATGAGAGCCACATGCTAGACAATAATTTCTGCTCATCTTTCCTTCTTCACATAAAGAGTCAATACAATCATCATCATAAAGGAAAGCATCAACATGAATGGTGGGTACTGTCTGTTCATGAAGCTAAAGAAAAAAAAAGGCACACTTGATAAATATTTGGGACATTTTCTCCCCACCTCAGTTTATATGCCATTGAAATTCAATAATCATACATTTTCTATGTTATTTGTTTATAGAAATTATAATCTATCATATCTGAATGACTCTAGTAGTTCACAATCACAATGCATAGAGATGAAATGGAAAAAATAAGCACCATAAATGTACAAAAGAATATCATAAAATCAAGTTTAAAAGGCCAAAATTCAAAAATCCAGATTACACATAACTTTAAAAAAATTATCCATCACACTGAATAATTTAGTTAGCAAGCAATTTATATCCCAAACATTTAGCAGAACCAGTCTTCATTGCCCTCCTAAAATTTAATTAGGAGACTGCCTAGTCCTTGATATTTCGGGAAGACTACTCCATAAGGATGGGGCAACCACTGATACTACTTCCCTGTGGACTTCCAATAAGATTTGTGAACTTCAACTCCCGGTATTCCTCAGCCAGCAAGGGAATGGCTAGGGAATTTTGAGAACTGAAGTCCATACATCTTAAAATTGTCAAGGTTGAGAAACTCTGCTATAGTTCTTACTGCTGAGTTTAGAAAGATCTTCTCTAACACCTAGTAAATCTTCACAAAAACATTTCATCCTGTGGCTTACATGGATCATCACAGGAGACAATTGTATATAGAGTCGCAGCTTTTCTCCTGATAACTTTAAAGGATGAATTCCTAAGAGTTGATTCCGAAGTGGAAAACATATCTGATAACTATCAGTCCACTCTTCATGAAAAAGTGAAGCCTGCTCCCTTTTATATCAGAAGAATCCAAGAAACAGAAACAGAATTTCCCACACTAATTTGTCTATGGTATTTTCAATTGACAACAAACTACTTTTTATTCATCATACCAATGAGATATTAGTTGATGGAAATTAACAGCTTGCAATCCAGTTTTCTATAAGAAAATTCAGACACTTTTATACAAATGAAGTAAAAAAAATCACATATTCGTCCATACGAAACAACATTTTCCATTTTAGCAGAATCCAGATATTCACCAGATTTAGAAAAAAAGAAAAAGATGCTGCTCCTAATTGTTCATGTACCTTGATGCAGGAGACTAACTTAAAGGGCAGGATATGGGACATAGCTTTCTCCTCCAAGATATTTTTGCTGCATCCCAATATCAACCCATTTGAGAAGACTGCCTTATATTACCTAATGGCTAGATTATCCCTGGGATAAAGGCAATCGGCTGAGCATTTGATTATGTCCAAATCTATCAAGATATACATTATACAAATATATATATCAATATACTATAACCTTCTAATACTTTATTCTAAAATTGAACAATACAATAGAAGCAATATAGAATCTAATTACAAGCAATATATTGATACTTCTATTTTACCATTGAAGAACACTGAAACTTTAAAGATAAGGCCAATCAAGAGAATGTTTTGCATTTTTAAATTTAAAAATAATCTTGGTATAATTATGAATAACTCCTAGAAATTATTACTGCACTAATGTTTACTTTAAACCTTGATCTATGTTCTGTCTTCTGTTGGACTACATCAACAAAAAAGCCAACAAAGCCATAGGTGGCGAAGGCTTTATAGAAAATTCTAATTAAAAATCATGTGTCAACTTTTATGGGAAGGTTGAATAGCAAAACCTACTTTTTGAATAGCATTATGCTCTGAATTGAGCACTGCTCCAACAGGCAAACGATGTCGAATATCTTCAGCAATACTTCTGAGAATGATATCATCATTATTGAATGTAAATTCATCAAAGTCATCTGCAAAAAACAGGGAAAACAGATTTTGCAATGATCATGTGAAACTCAAGGCAATACCTTTATTTAACTTGGCTGCTGAATGCACAGATTCCTAGAAGTGCAGATTCTACAAACATTCATCAAAAGAAAATTAATGGCACTAGCTGTACAATCAGTAAACAAGCATGAAGTCAGCTAGTTATCAATCAAGAATGCAAGGCCTAGAAAGAAGAAGAAACTGGGGGCAATACAGCAGTCCTGAAAATAAATAGGGAAAGACTCAGTAATGTACTGGAATGACAATCGGGCCAAAACAGCACCATCGCATTTTTATTCATATTCAGCATTAGGCAGTAAAAGGGTATTTAAGAGGAAATGTTGATAAAATGTTTCAATACAGCTGACCATACTTTGGCAGCAAGGGTCAGAAAGGACTGGATAGACTTGTCAACATAACAGTGATGCTGGAAATGTTTATCAGGAATCAACAAAAACAGTGTCCAAAACTGATCCTTGAAAGATGCCTCCAAAAGGGGAAATTCCTGGGATAAAAATCCTTTACACAACATTGCAAAATAACAAAAAAATAGAAATTCAAAATTAACTACTAACAATGCCCTCCAATTGTAATCGAGTGAATGTTCAGTGATGCCCAAAGATTGTAACATAAACAATTGTCTTAATACATTATTATTATTATTTTTTGCTGGGACATATAGCAAAGGTCATATATTTAGATGGCTTTTACAGAGAGAATAAATTTTATACCAAGCAACCAGATGCAAAGTGAACCAACCCAATGGGACATGTGTGTACTCTCAGTCTTAATGGGAATCATCATGACGCTTATGTGAAAATGAATTTCAAAGGCAGCACAGCTTCCACATAGTCTTAATGGAGAACAATATAGGATGCCATATCTTTCTTCGGTGAGGGGCGCTGTGGCTCAGTGGCTAAGATGCTGAGCTTGTTCGCATCCCTAGCGTAACTGAGCTCCTGTTACCTGTCCCAGCTTCTGCCAACTTAGCAGTTCAAAAGCATGTAAAAATGCAAGTAGAAAAATAGGGACCACCTTTGGTGGGAAGGTAATAGCAATAGCAATAGCAATAGCAGTTAGACTCATATACCGCTTCATAGGGCTTTCAGCCCTCTCTAAGCGGTTTACAGAGTCAGCATATTGCCCCCAACAACAATCCGGGTCCTCATTTTACCCACCTCGGAAGGATGGAAGGCTGAGTCAACCCTGAGCCGGTGAGATTTGAACAGGCGAACTGCAGAATTGCAGTCAGCTGAAGTAGCCTGCAGTGCTGCATTTAACCACTGCGCCACCTCGCCGCCTTCAGCCACATAACCACAGATACGTCTTCGAACAGGGCTGGCTCTTCGGCTTTGAAACGGATATGAGCACCACCCCCTAGAGTCGGGAACAACTAGCACATATGTCCGAGAGGAACCTCTACCTTTAGCTTTACCTTATCTTTCTTCTGGATTTCCAGAGTCACTCAGGAATACAATACATTGGACCAAATGAACAAATAATCTGGTTCAACATGTTTGGTGCGATTAAATTAAACTCTGATTGAGGAAGGTTTCTTCATGCGGTTTCCCCAAGTCAACAGTCCCGTAACAAAAGCAATGAAAAAAAGGGGCAGATAAGCGAAGTATAAAACAAATAAACGTTCTGGGGAAAAAATGGGGGGGGGGGAATGGAAAGAGACATCCCGGAAAAGAGTACCCGTAACTGTCTGGCGACCCCACGTTATACTATTTCACGTGTTGGGGGGAATCATACGACGAATGAGAAGAAACTCCGCTTACTAGATGTTCTCAGCCAGTGCAGCAGGCGAGGCAACTCCCCCGCACGCGCACCCTTTATTACGTTCAGCACCGCTTGGCGAGCCGATGGAAAATCCATCCTTACCTGATTGAAGGTACCGCGCAAGCGCGCCTCTATCGTCTTTCTCCCTACGCCTAGAGATGTCAGTCAGACTCTATCGCTCGGCCTTGAACGCATGCGCAGAAGTAACTGCCATTCTTTTCCCCCTGCTCCGGGGATTATGTATATGATGAGTCTTTCCGGAACTTCTTGGTATTATTCCTCTTCTTTTGTTTAAAAGACGGTGACGGCAATGGGCCCTTTTCAAGAACCGTGTCCGCCCCTCGTTTTGTGTGGCGATGAATAATTTTGCTGTTTTTGAATACAGCTCTTGGCGTAATGATTCCGAACGATGTTGATTTATTATTGGTTTTACCCCGCGGTGCAGGTTGTCACTGGCAAAAAAAAAAAAAACCCTCAAATTTAAAAAGCTGAATGTGACTTTAAATTGTGCTAAAATACTAAAAAAAATTAATCATCACTATGAATCTGGGCCAGAACATAAGTTTTGCAGAAATTTATGCAATCGATTTTGAACTTCTTGAGTTCAAAATCTCTTACACCTTTCCTCGTTATGTTTTTGACAGTGCTTCTCAACCGCAGCTACTTTAAGAGAGATGAACTTCAATTCTCAGAATTCTCCAACCTGGCTGGGAATTCTGGGAGTTGAAGTCCATTCCTCTTAAAGTGACTGAGACTGAGGCGCTGCTTGATCAGAGAGATATAAACGGTTTTTGCAAAACGCTGCAGCAATATAGACTGACCTGTTTCAAAAACATTTCTACGGATATCCAGTACAATCGTTTTCGACCAAGAGAGATACTCGGAAGCTGAAGCCAACGCGCACCTCTTCCTTTTTTGTATATATTATTATCCTTTCTCAAAGGGGACGTTTCTCACAGATGACCCGGAAGCAGATGACCGAGTTTGCCTTGGGAAAGATGATAACTAACAGATTTGAGTAGTGGTGACGTGACACTCTTCCTGGTTGTTTGGATGCTGGAGAGGGATCGGAGCCGATTACTGGTGCCCGGTCTGGTTTAGCGGCTTTCTGAGGCCCCCCGAAGAGGCCCGGACTGTTGTGTGGCTTTCAGAGCGGGGCCACGTTAGGCCGCCGCTTCATTTCTCGGTAAGGTTTGCGTGGAAGGCTGGTCGCTTTTCGGTAACCCGAGTCCGCAAATGTCAGACCTTTCCAGGTTACCCAGACTCGCCCCTTTGGCACAGATACACACTGGCGGAGGGGAAGCAGACGGGCTATCCTGTGAAGTTAAAAATGTAGGTCCTGCTTTTGCACTGGCTGAACCGGAGCAAGAAGCCTCTTCGGGGGTGTTTGAAATCCTCGGTGCCCATCAAGTAATCTGGATGCTTTTCTTACATCCAGGTATATAGTTGTAGTTGTTGTTGTTGTTAGTTGCGAAGTCGTGTCCGACCCATCGCGACCCCATGGACAACATTTCTCCAGGCCCTCCTGACCTCTACCATCCGCCTGAGTCCATTTAAGCTCATGCCTGCTGCTTCGGTGACTCCATCCAGCCACCTTATTCTCTGTCGTCCCTTTCTTCTTTTGCCCTCAATATTTCCCAGCATTAAGCTCTTCTCCAGTGAGTCCGTCCTTCTCATTGGATGGCGAAAGTATTTGAGTTTCCTCTTCAGGATCTGGCCTTCTAAAGAGCAGACTGATCGGTTTGATCGCCTTGCAGTCCAAGGGACTCGCAGGAATCTTCTCTGTTATGGTCCAACCATAAGAAAGGCTTGAGTGCCAAAGAATTGAGGCCTTTGAACTATGATGCTGGAGAATATAGAAGTATTTTTTTTAAAAGAATTGAATATTCTCCCCTTTTATACATGTGTCTAAAGTGATCAGAAACTGGTCTGGGCTGTTATTCAGTGTACTGGCTATGTTCACATACCATCTTAACTGAACCATGATTTATCCAATTACTTTTCTTGGTTGTGTACAACATAGTGAGATATATAATAACTACAGGGACTGGGATTGCACCACAGGGTATGATAAACTGAGATTTAATTTCAATGTTTATGCAATTATAGGGCAATTTGAATTTTATTTGCTTATTATGATTTATGTTCAGATGCACCCAATATGTGTGTTGCAATGTTTTATAAGTTATATTTTTTTCTTGTACAGATTCTAGTTTTTGAATAAATGTTGTCACATGAACAAATTGTTCCATCCTAATTGTTGAATTCAGGAAGTTGGGTCAACAGATTATTAGGGCAACAGTGCAGATAATCTTTATTATTGCTATATATGTGGCTAGTTTAAATATATCCTGTAAATGAGTAAAATGCAAATTTAAACTATATCTCATCTCCTATATCCTAAAGCTGCTCACAAAATAGTAATGGATTGTAAATGGAACAGGTTCCCTTCCACCATATTGCCTGATATAATTAGCAGTGCAATTGTGAGAATGCTCGCATGCCTTGAAGCCTTTCTCGGCTCTTAATTAAAAGTGTTATAGCTGAAATTTAGTTATTCTGTTTTCATTCTTTTCTCTATAGTTCCTTCTAGTCTTTTCCAGTTAATTAAGGAATCCTAATAATTAATTATTCAGCTAAATGAGGAACCTCATATTTGTCTAATGAATGTTTTCAGGTATTAAAATGAACCAGTTAACAGGATTTAAAGTCATAAAATATTGTATGACAAATAACCTATGGAGGTAATTACTTTCTTCCCCCAAAATATGATCAGAAAATGCTGGATTACATATTTGGAATTAGAAATGGGAACTTTACTTCCCTTTAAACTGACATATATTGCTGTCAAATTATTTTAACCAAATGAATTGAGCAATTTGACATGTTCTCCATAGTTTTCTTACTGAGGATAGAAAGAGATTCTCCAATAACTGCACTTCAAAACTACAGGGGTGGGTGGGTGGGGGAAATCACACTAAAGTAATACAAACAGCACTGATTCCCATTAAGTTTCTGAATGCAATTTAAAGTGCTGATTATCACCTATAAAGCTCTTAATGGCAGAAGGCAGGTTTATTTACTAGACTGCCTTGGCAGCCATATAAGTTGAATAAATCCATAAAGTAGATAAGTTAATTTTGAAACTAGAAGGGAAAGCCTCCAATTTAACCAATGTAGTCCACCTCCCAAATTGCCAACAGTGCAAGTGTAGCATCAATTCCTTATATTGGAGATGAGAATTGTTATTATATAGTTGTTATTAGATTACTTATTTTCTGAGAAGTCATAATTCATGGTACACTTGACATGTAATATTAACAAGAATAGAGCATTTATTTATTAAATTTGTTTGCCACCCATCTTAATCAAGGTGACTTTATGCTTTGTAAAAGGAGTCAGAACCTCGGCCATGTGCACTATATGGTGCTTTTCTTTGGCTAAGTTTGATTTCCTGTTATAAACTCCTATGGTATATTTTTAGAGCATTTTACAGGATGAAGAAGGAGTATAGTTACTATAATTTCTACAAATCAGAAGACGGAACCAAAGCAATGATGGAAAACAATTCGGTTTCTATCTTTTCAATCAGTGTGTTTTATATGGTAGCACCGTTTTAATTTCCAGTCTTGCTCTTGGAAATATAGATAACTAACTATGGCATCCCTGGAAGAAAGGCTATGGCTGATGTGTCTGCTGATTTTTAAGGTTTCATGCTGTAATGAGAATGATATTTTCTATATATTCCATAGGAAATGATTTCAGCGATTTATTTGGTAGATCTAGAGTCAAGAAACCGGTATAATGGATAGTAAAAGCTTTGTAGAGTAAAAGTAGGCCTTGCAATCTGTTTGTTTTATATCTATATTTGAATATCTTTATCTATATATTGTAACTCCCCCCCATACACACACACTGATTGAGTAGGACAAATATTAAATTTAAATATGGTATATATTTTAATACAGATAATAAAATAATTAAATTAAAATACAGTTGCAGCCTTAGTTTATATTAACCTACATTTATCCTAGACCATGAAAGAATGATGCTGCTCTTTACTGAAAGAAGCTTTTAACAAGAGGATGAATCCAGCTGGTTGAATGAAAGATGGGACGACAGCGATGATGATGATGATTAATTTTGCACATTTCAATGTTCCCAAAGATTTTATGGAGTGTTTGGGGACTGAAGCCCCAAAAGTCACTATTCCAGTCTCCTAATACCTTTGGGGACTGGAAGAGTGAGTCTTGAAATTTCAGGAGTAGAAGAGACTTCGTGAACAACTGTCTCTCTATTACTTATTGATTATTATATGAAGGATAAAGTATAGCTTGTGAAGAATAATTTTAGCAATATTATTTCTTTTTACAGGTCATATTTGAGCTAAATCTATTGTCAAGATGGTTTTAGCAGATCTTGGGAGGAAAATTACCTCAGCATTGCGCTCCCTGAGCAATGCTACCATTATCAATGAAGAGGTTTGTAAATTTTCTATGTGAGATACAATAAAGGCAACTATATAGAAAAGATTATTATCAGTTTGGATTTGATAGAAAAGACTCCCATATTAAAGTAATCAGGTAATAATTCCATACATCATTAATTGTGTGAAATTCAATGGATGAGATTCAGTGAATTGGTGTCATTTGCTAAGTATTGTTATAATAGGGATATTCATAAAATTCTTATTTCTTATGCATTAATTTCTTTTGAAATTTTTATTTATTTCTCAATCTACTATGATGTCTACCAGATTTAACATAAGAAATTTCATTATTTTCTGTATTATTTTCCAGCCAGTAAATATTAATTTAAAATGTTCATTGGAAAGATAAATTGTAAACATTAAATTATAGATAAGTTGTACATAAACATTTTTGTATTGTACTTCTGCCCTTACAGGTTTTAAATGCTATGCTAAAAGAAGTTTGTACGGCATTATTGGAAGCTGATGTCAACATAAAGCTGGTGAAACAACTAAGAGAAAATGTCAAGTAAGTGAACCAAGTCAAGTAAGAATAATGTTGTTTAATCTCTAGCAGTATTATTTATATTGTTAGTGTTGCTTATCACTACAAAAGGGGGGGACATGTAAAGTTTTGAATTGCTTTGATTAATAAGTTCAATTTTGTATAAATTAAGTAACTGTTATTTTACATAGATACAATTTTATATAAAATAACTATGTTCAGTTGAACAATTGTTTTTTTAAAATTTACTGTACAGATAGTCCTTGACTTACAACCACAATTGTCCAAAATTTCTGCTGCTCAGCAAGACATTTGTTGAAATTAATTTTGCCTCATTTTACGACTTTTGTTGCCAGAGTTGTCAAGGGAATCATTGTAGTTTTTAAGTTAATGACACAATTGTTAAGTGAATCTGGTTTCCCCATTGACTTTGCTTGTGAGAAGGTCGCAAAAAGTGATACATGACACTGAGACACTGCAAGCATCATAAATATGATTCAGTTACTAAGTGTCAGAATTTTGATCACATAACCATGTGGATGCTGCAACAGCCTTGTGTGAAAAATGGTCATATGTCACTTTTTTTCCGTGCATTGTAACTTCAGTGCATTGAATAGTCATTAAATGTACTATTGTAAGTCAAAGACTACCTGTATTTTTTTTCCTGACCAAAACTTTTCTATATGTTGCAAAACACTACTTATGGAATTTCAAGAAGGGTAAGTAGTATTTAAAACTAATATTAAAAATCACAATTCTTCCTTGAGAAAGAAGACAAGAGATAAGATTGGTTGTACATTGGGCCAGTATTTTGGAGGAAAAATAAATAGGAAGCTGAAATACAAAATACAGTGAGATCCACTTAAGCAATATTGCTTAAACTGAAAAATTGAAAAGGATGCTGGCTGGAGAATTTTGGAAGTTGAGGTCCACACATCTTAAAGTTGTTAAGTTTAGGAAACACTGATCTAAGTATACAAAAAAGGAGGTAAGGTGGGGTAAGAGGTTGTCAGGAAACTCCAGATTGTAGGCTATAGTAGGAAGTTGACATCCCTGCTGGAAGAAGTAACCAACCAATTCTGCATTATTGCCATAAAAATTACACGGATTTTGTAGTGATCAGAAACTGATCTTGATTTGAGAGAACATTTTTGTCTTATTTGAAGATAATTACCATCATGTGAAATAACAAATATTCAGGGAGTTTTAAGGAAGGACATAGTTCATTCTATATTAAGTACCTACCCCAGATCCTAAGTATAACAATGGAACATAAATTATATTAGTTCAGTCCCTAATATAAGGGACATTGAAGTCCTCTTATATTAATTTTTCCCTTTTTCCAACCATAGATCTGCTATTGACCTTGAAGAAATGGCTTCTGGACTCAACAAAAGAAAAATGATTCAACATGCTGTCTTTAAAGAACTTGTTAAGGTAAAATTAAAGTATTGTTATCTAACCTATATCTGTAATACAGGCAAACATTGTTGGCATCCTTATTCTCTTAACTGAATATCTAACCAAGCCCTCTTAGTGATCTCATATTCAAGTGTGTGAATAATGCATGGGCATTTTAAAGTGAATCTGTTGCAATGATGGGGTATGCATAATATTAATAAGGCTTGCTATTGATTGAAACCATCTGCTTCATAGCATTGCAGCAGTTAAGGCAGTCCTCGACATACAACCATTTAGTTTCCAGTGACAGTATTATGGCATGCTGGCATGCTGAATGCCAGCATGCTGAATGAAATAACTTATAGCTGGTCGCTGAACTTATAGCTGTTGCAGCATTCATGTAATGATATAAACAAAAACTGGGCATTTGGCAGTTTGCCTACACTTAAAACTTCAGGGATCCTTCAAATACTCCCCCCATCGCCCCACTATCTTTCCTCCCAGATCGATGTTCTTTTGACTAAAGTTTTGTTCACTGAGACATTGCGTTAAACTGTGTAGAAAGTCCTGGAAATTGAGAGAAATATTGAGAAATATTTATTTCTAGCAATATCTCCCAGTGAACATATGCATCTTAATACAGATAGCCCTCGACTTCTAATCAAAATTGGAACCAGAAGTTTGGTCGCTAAGCAATGAGGCATTAAGCAAGTCATCACGTACTGGGCCTAATTTTATGTCCATTGTTATCATGGTCATTAAGCGAATTATGTAGTTGTTAAGGAAGTCAAGCACTGTTAATCCAGCTTCCTCGGTTAATATTACTTGTCAGAAACGGGATGGGAAGTTCACAAATCACAAACAGATGATTTCAGGAAACTTCAACTAGTCATAAATATGAGCCATTTGCCAATCACCCAAACTACAATCAGATCCCTTGTCCAAATAGAAACTGGACACTACTCTGCTGAACTTCTGAGCTAGATAAGTTCAGCCATACCCTGATTCCTGTTGAGATTTGCCTACGTAGCACCTTTTTTGAAAAATGATCATCACTTGCAGTTCTTCAGTTCTGAATACAGCCATGTATTTATGCAATGAGGACCCCAAAGCTGCGGCAGAAAATTCCCCAATTGTGCTAATTCTAATAGAGTTAAGAGAAATAAGTATTATATTTTATTAGTATAAAAATGACATTCTTGTGCTGTGAGATGGCATGGCAGAAAGATTACAATTTCTGAACCAACAAGTTTACATAAAAACACTTTGGTTGAATTTATATATTGCTCTTTGCAATTGTATTGATTGATTAATTGTATAGTACGGAAATCCAAACATTGAGTTTTATAGCAATAACACTTAGACTTATATACTACTTTACAGTGATTTATAGCCCTCTTTAAGTGGTTTAGAGTGTCAGCATATTACCCCCAAACAATCTTGGTCCTCACTTTATCAACCTCGGAAAGATGAAAGGCTGAATCAACCTTGAGTCGGTGAGAACTTCTGGCAGCTGGCAGTTAGCAGAAGTAGCCTGCAGTACTGCATTCTAACCACTCTGCCACCACGGCTTACCGCAGTAAGTTAGAATTATACGGCCTTTCAGCTCCGGCGGTCCTTGGAGGAAACCGATTATCTAGATCCCTTTCAGTCGGGATTTAGGCCTGGCTACAGCACGGAAACCGCTTTGCTCGCGCTGACCGATGATCTCTGGAGAGCCAGGGATGGAGGTCATGCCTCCGTTCTAGTGCTCCTTGACCTCTCAGCGGCCTTCGATACCATGGTATCCTTCTGCGACGACTGCGGGAGGTGGGGGTGGGAGGCACTGTCCTACGGTGGTTCTCCTCTTACCTCTCGGACAGTTCGCAGTCGGTGTTGGTCGGAGGGCAGAGATAGACCCCTAGGCCCCTGAATTATGGGGTGCCGCAGGGTTCGGTCCTGTCCCCCCTCTTGTTTAATATCTACATGAAGCCGCTGGGTGAGATCATTCAATGGCACGGGATAAAATACCATCAGTATGCGGATGATACACAGTTGTATCTGTCTGCCCGCCCCGTGCCAACTCAGTGAAGCGGTTGACGTGATGTGCCAGTGCCTCGAGGCTGTTAGGGTCTGGATGGGGGATAATAAGCTTGCACTCAATCCGGATAAGACCGAGTGGCTGGTGTGTTTCCCTCCCACTAATTGGCCAAGTTTTCCATCTCTCAGGCTGGGGGGTCAAACAGTACGCCCCTCAGACAGGGTTCGCAATTTGGGAGTCCTCCTGGACCCACAGCTGACTTTTGAACACCACTTGTCGGCTGTGACCAGGGGGGCATTTGCCCAGGTTCGCCTGGTGCACCAGTTGCGTCCCTACCTGAACCGGGAGGCCCTCACAACAGTCACTCGTGCCCTTGTGACCTCTAGACTGGACTACTGCAACGTGCTCTACATGGGGCAGCCCTTGAAGAGCATTTGGAGACCAGCTTGTCCAGAATGCAGCCGCGCGAGCGATCGTGGGTGCACCTCGGTTCACCCACGTAACACCTATCCTCCGTGAGCTGCACTGGCTGCCTATCGGTCTTTGGATACGCTTCAAGGCGCTAGTTGTCACTTATAAAGCCCTTCATGGTATTGGACCTGGGTACTTGAGAGACCGCCTGCTGCCAATTACCTCCAATAGACCGATTAGATCCCACAGATTAGGCCTCCTCCGAATTCCATCCGCCGGCCAATGCCGACTGGCGACCACCCGGAGGAGAGCCTTCTCTGTGGCTGCTCCGACCCTCTGGAACGAGCTCCCCGTGGAGATTCGAACCCTCATCACCCTCCAGGCCTTCCGCAAAGCCCTTAAAACCTGGCTATTCCGACAGGCCCGGGGCTAAAGAGCTTTTGCCCCCTCCCTCGAATGGTATGGTTGTTATGTGCTTTTTAAATTGTGTATTGTTTTGTTCGTCTTTTTTTATTCTTTATTTTTACCCCTTTCCTTGACTTGGATTGTGAGCCGCCCTGAGTCCCCTTCGGGGAAAAGGGCAGCATATAAATGAAATAAATTCAATTCAATCAATTCAATACGTACACCAGACTGCTATGATTTCTCAACAATCCATAGTTAAATAAGTCTGCTTAGCATAAGGTGTATTGTAAATTGTACTTCCTCAAATTGGCTTCTTCTGGTCAATGTTAGACTGTATTGGCATCTTTGTATCTCTTTTGCGGAAATTCTTAAAGAGGAGAAGAACCAAGGCAATCTATTTTGCATCTTAAAAGCACTGCCATTGTCAGTAGCCTCAATGTAATATTGAGGAACGTGAAGGACTGGAAGTGTCCTGTGGTGCAGAGGTGTTCATTGTTCCTTGCTCTCTGGTTGTATATGTTATTGAAGCAGAAAGTAGAATAACATAACTTTGATTTCTGACTTTCGAAACTGAGCAGAAAAAGTGATACTGAAAATACACAATGTAAAATATGCAAAACAAAACCCGAAGGCTTTGTAAATACTTTGTGATTCTGGAAATTATGCTGCATTTTATTTTATAGCTTGTAGATCCTGGAGTCAAAGCTTGGACACCCACAAAAGGAAAACAAAATATCATCATGTTTGTAGGCTTGCAAGGAAGTGGCAAAACAACGTCGTGCTCAAAGGTATGGTATATTCTCCATGATATGTAATGATAGCTGTTTTTAGATAGACTTTTGTAGCACTAGACTATTAAGTATTTGAATAGATTTCCATTTAGATGGTTGAGCTTCATTTTTTCATTTGTAGTCGGATCTGCTCCAGAATCTCCCAACTGTGAATGGAAAGAGTAAAAAAAACCCTCTGTTTTGCTGCTAGATTGAACCCATAAAAGAATTGAGCTGCATTTTCAAATATTAAAGGCTAAGGTGTATGGGGAAGCATTTCAGTATATAATAGTGAAACATAGCTAAACAGTTATGTGTCAATCTTACCATTTTCAGAAAGTTTATCCTTCTTCCAGCCTTCTAATCTGACTATTTTGAATCAATACTTCCAGAAACTCAGTTCCCAAATCAAAAGAGTTTTATGGTTGTGTTTTGTTTCAAATTGAAATAAGCTTGTTTAGCAGGCTGGACCACATCCTGAACACCTGGACTTCTTTTTTTCAGTAGATTGACTTTCAA
Organism: Thamnophis sirtalis; assembly: GCF_051295495.1. Lineage (NCBI taxonomy): Eukaryota > Metazoa > Chordata > Lepidosauria > Squamata > Natricidae > Thamnophis > Thamnophis sirtalis. The sequence goes on from NW_028261381.1 coordinate 124,123,090, forward strand.
AAATACAATACAATACAATAGCAGAGTTAGAAGGGACCTTGGAGGTCTTCTAGTCCAACCCCCTGCCGGACCATCCTTGGAATAATTTGCAGGACCATCCTTGGAATAATTGAATTGGCACATTCAGGAGAAATGGAGCATTCCAGAAAAGGAATACTTGGAGGGATAGGTTATATCAGTAATTCTAAATCATTTGAGAAAATTGTTTTTGACAGGCACATAAACATTTTAAAATAAAATGTAAAAAAGTATTCTGAGAAACTGAGGTCCATATTACATTTTTGTTATCTCCTTACAAAGCTATTCTTTTTAAATTTGAAAATATTCTGAACTACATGATTTCTAATTCAGTATAATGTATAGCTGATGATGCAGACCTTCTGCATGGTTCATTGGCCATGTGTAATAAATATGTCAAATTTTACTGAAAGACAGGCTTTTGTAATCCAGGTATCTTGAATTTATTAGATTTTTAAAAATAAAATACAAAAACTTTGCTCGTATTACAAGTTGGCAAAGTTGACAAGATAAAAAGATCCATGATAGCGCATGAGAACAATAGTTGGTAGTAAGCAGACTACATTTATAACTCCATAATTAATTGTACCTTGAAAAAGCTGATAGAAGATAGATATTGCAGTCTTTGTATGTGCAACTACAAATGAATGAAAACAAAAATGGTTTTTTTAATAATAGCTTATAAGTTTATGTCTTGATTTTGTTTAAATTAACAGTTGGCATATTATTACCAGAAGAAAGGCTGGAAGACATGTTTGATATGTGCAGACACTTACAGAGCAGGTGCAGTGGTTAATTTTGTTTAGTTACTTTGTTTTTTTGATAGATGTGTATGTCCTACACGGCTAACAATATTTGTATTCTATAGGTGCTTTTGATCAGTTAAAACAGAATGCAACAAAAGCAAGAATTCCATTTTATGGGAGGTATGTATAATACCTATTACATGTAAACATTGATTATTCAGTTTTGAGATAGTGTCTGTAGATGTTCACTACATATAGTTAGATAAAGCTTTATTGTCATATTGCTTTGATTAATATTTATCAGAGGTCTTCAAAAAATTTAATAGTAGAGTGTCTTAAACTCAAGTAAATTGATTTGTATATTATCACAGTTTAAATACCTCTTTTACCAAACTTGGCAGTTTATCTGCAATAAGAAATGGACATACTATTCCCTTCCATATTTATGTGATACTTTCTTAAGTTTGTATATGTTCTTGTGTGTATATCAATATATATATCAGAAATTTGAAAGTTAAACTAAATTATTTAGTTAAAGAAGCAAATTAATAATGAACATCCATAATTTGAAAAATATCCAATATCTGTTATCTTCTTGTCTATGAAAAAAATACAGAAAACTCAGTTGATATGTTTATGTCTCAAAAGAGCAAAACTCAGCTTTGTTTCCAAGTTCTTTCTTACTACCACAACGCAGGGCTACACAAAATGTTTTATTTCAAACTATTTCAAGGATGTAATTTCACAAAACATGACCATTCTAATCTTATGTAGGTTTGTTTGAGCATTCTGGAAATGGTTTGAAAAATTTTTGAGCTTGAAATTACCTCATTTCACACTCAAAACTACAGTCTTATGCTTGAAACAAGACATTCTAATGGGATGGTGTATGCTCAAATGATTTGAAATTAGGTATTTTACCTATTCTGCTATATGTCCTAGCCCTATAGTGTTCTTTCCCTCTGTTGTATTTCAATTTTGGTCATAGTAGCTAGATTCACACAATATGTTACAATATGCAGTACCAACAGGAATGTACATTACATATTGATTTATGTGATAAAAACTGTAAAATAATCAATGCAATTTATTGGAATTCTTCATTTAAATAAATTAATATTGATTGTCAGCTTATTAACATAAATAGAGATAAGAGTAGAGGTAGAGATAACTAGTGAGGCATTCAGAATATGTTCCTTGGTAATTCTTGACTGATACAATGAGCCTATCTGATCCTATACCACCACATGATGGATCTCCCCATCCCTTCCTTCCTTCCTTCCTTGCCTATAGTGATGAAACATGCTTTTCCCATTACATAGCTCATCACCTGCTTCTGAGTAATTTTATAACTTCACATTATTTTAAGTATGTGTTTCTCTATTAACTAGTTACACAGAGATGGATCCTGTAATTATTGCTGCAGAAGGTGTTGAAAAATTTAAGAATGAAAACTTTGAAATAATAATAGTTGATACAAGTGGTCGTCACAAGCAGGAAGACTCTTTGTTTGAAGAAATGTTACAAGTTGCTAATGCCATAGTAAGTTTTGTTTGGATAATGCTGAATGAAAGTTATTCTAGAATTTACAAATTATAATGCTCTTGAATGGTAAGCAAATATAGTATCTGCTGATGATTATTTGCTAGCATGCCTCACAAATATGCTCTAGAAATATAATTGATTTTTTTGGAGCAGATTTGGGTTGGTATGAAATGGAGCAAAAAAATCTTGATACATAAATGAAGGTCCATTTGGATGTGGCCAATAAGCTATTTTGAATTGGAAATATACTTTCAATTATTGTTTTATCATTTTTCTAAAATTATGTACTAAGATCTTCAGTATACAGCAGATGTAAAATATGCATATAATGCAATTTTATAAGCATATCTAATTATTTGTTTTATATATACATACTATCCAACTTATCATCTGTGTTCAGTGGGACTATAAAATGGATGCATAGGATTTACAGCATTCATTTCTATTTGACTTTGGAATGGTTGTAAAGAAACTCTCAAAATGGCCACTCTTCAAGGGCTAACACAAAACTCATTATACTGATGCTAGTATAAATGTATGAAGACTGTTAATGTATATAGTACTTGACATCACTGCAATTGAGCCTCAAATTGAATATTGGATTTATCTACTTACATGGAAAAGGCTTCCCAACTGAGATTTGATTGCAATTTGATCATTACACATTGACCTAATTGAAATTTAGAATAAATGTATATTTTCATGAAGTAAATCATTGTCATCTCCCTGAATGAAATGTTAAAGGTTTAACATGACCTACAGTTTATTACAACTTTGAAGTGGAGCAAGGATAAGAGCTCCTAATTTCTGTTTCCCTTTGTTTGGGTGATTGCTTCCAGCAACCAGATAATATAGTATATGTGATGGATGCCTCTATTGGTCAAGCCTGTGAAGCTCAAGCAAAGGCTTTCAAAGATAAAGTTGATGTTGCTTCTGTAATTGTGACCAAACTTGATGGCCATGCCAAGGGAGGTGGAGCATTGAGTGCGTAAGTACTTTTTACTTAGTAATAGGCCAAGCAACATTGGGTGGTACCTATAAATAGCTGCATAAAATAAAGAGTTCTGAAAAGACAGAGTTGATCATGCATTTCCAGTTCTTTTAGCTTTGCTTTTTGGGGAACTTGAAACAAATAAAACTACTCTCTCTTCACTGCTTACTGTATTTTGTTGGAAGTGGGAGAAAAAACTGAGTTTTTAAACTATCAGAGTTGAGTGAATTCTTCAAATTTCAAAACATTAATGCACAAGAGGTATTCTCTTCCTTTCTTAAATCTTTTGTTTTGAGGCCAAGATACAAAAGTGTAAACCTGTGTTTCACTACAGAGTTGCTGCAACTAAAAGTCCAATCATTTTTATTGGAACTGGCGAACATATAGATGACTTTGAACCTTTTAAAACGCAGCCTTTTATCAGTAAACTTCTTGGTATGTATTGCTCACTGCAAAAATGTAATTGCTAAAATTGATTTTTCTCCCCTGAGTTGTAATGGATTACATTTCAGTTGTTAAAGAAGTGTATTTTATATTACAGGCATGGGAGATATTGAAGGATTGATAGATAAAGTGAATGAATTGAAATTAGATGACAATGAGGCTCTCATAGAGAAACTAAAACATGGTAAGCTATGCCCCAAACTTTGCTAAGATAGCAATGTTTGGCAGTTTAATTGTCTTGTCCATTTTGTTTTGAAAGATGGGATGAACCATCTGATTTACAGTGTACAAGTTTAATAATTAGAGTTCAATGTTATAACCATTCAGGTCAATTCACATTGAGAGATATGTACGAACAGTTCCAAAACATCATGAAAATGGGGCCCTTCAGTCAAATATTGGTAACTATAATGAGATTAGCTATCTAAAAACCAGCTAATACATTAATATTCATTTTGAAGAGGCTTTTAACCCTTTTTTTGAAATTATTATAGGGTATGATCCCTGGTTTTGGAACAGATTTCATGAGTAAAGGCAATGAACAGGAATCAATGGCACGGCTAAAAAAACTGATGACGATAATGGACAGTATGAATGATCAAGGTAACATTTCTAGAATAATTGAATTACGAAAGTTAGGAAATTTTTTATGCTGCTGTCAGAATAATGAAAAATCCAAAACATATATATTTGTATATTTTTCATTTTGTGATTCATTATGATTTAAACATTGAATAGGATTCAGATTTTCCCTTCTATGGCTAGAAGGCTCCCTTTATTTATTGTGGGGAACCGACATGAGTATAGACTTGCTTCTGGAGAAAAATAATAGGTTATCAATTTTCTCTGATACCCCATCTTTCATTATTAGGAGCGTCACTAATACAAATTAAATCCCAACCTATACTTTTACTTTATTCAGCAAATTTAAATACAACCTTATTCATCATACTGAATCTGTAGTATTTGCTTCATTTTTAAAACTGGTTTATGCTTTATATAAGGTATAGAACAGTACTAATCAGGTACAGAATTTTGAGAGAAATTATCTTTTTCTTTTAAAAGTCGATTAAATTGACATCTTGAATTTTTGACGCCATTATCCATTAATAATTCCTCCTTTATCCATTGCTTCTCTTAATTATAGAACTAGATAGTACAGACGGAGCCAAAGTTTTCAGTAAGCAACCAGGAAGAATCCAAAGAGTAGCAAGAGGTTCTGGTGTTTCAACTAGAGATGTTCAAGAACTCCTGACACAGTACACAAAATTTGCACAAATGGTGAAAAAGATGGGAGGCATTAAAGGACTTTTTAAAGGTGAGAATCAATGCATATTTTGAATATCTACTATACATGCATATACAGGTAATTCTCGACTTACAACCATTTGTTTAGTGACTGTTCAAACTTACAGCAGCACTGAAAATAGTGATTGCTTTTCACACTTAGGACTATTGCAGCATTCCCATGGTCACATGATCAAAATTCGGATGTCTGGCAACAGGTTCATATTTATAACAGTTGCAATGTCCCCGGGTCATATGATCACCTTTTGCAACCTTCTGACCAGTAAAGTCAATGGGGAAGCCACAGTAACAACTGTGTTACTAACTTAACAACTGCATTGATTCCTTTAACAACTGTGGTAAGAAAGGTCATAAAATTGGACAAAACTCATTTAACAACTGTCACTTAGCAACAGAAATTTTGGGTTTGATTGTGGTTGTAGGTAGAGGAATAATTGTATTGGGCATTCTGGATTGACTCAGTTGCTTAATACTAGACTCAGAGCTGAATCTAAGAGATCCATCTGCTGAAAAGCAGCATTTAATGGTGGGATAGATCTCTTCTTTGTTACTGTCCCTCAGGATTTATCACATACCTCCCAAAAAGATTGAAAAATCCTCCACAGGGCAGATTTGAGAGGCATGTAATGCGGTCTGTGACTGTAATAAAAATTGATTGAGAGACACATGGAAAGGAAAAAGAGATGTGAAGTCATATTACATACGTCCTCCGGGATTGGGCGGCCTATAAATCTAATAAATAAATAAATAAATAAATGTAGCCCATAAATTCTAGAAAATAATTTATAATTTCTAACTGTATTAATATTTTGAAAAGTTATCAACATATTTAGTGGAAACGTAATAATTAGGTCTAGAAATAACAGACAGCTAATTTGCACAGATTTGTTGCAGAAAGAAAAGTATTTTTATACATTTATGAAATTTCTGCAGAAAACTATCATTATTGACATTAAACACATGAAAAGCTGCATTATTTGTTTACATTGCTTGTGTGAACTGCTATCTCTAGCAGCCACTCAGACTGTGAGGCTGATTTTAATCCTGCACATTATGCTTTGCTGCCAAATACCAATCAGAAGATGCTAAGAGAATTTTCATTACTATTTTGAAATGTTAATGAAGGCGAATACTGTATACATGTCCCAGGATAATATTGTAGGATCCATTCTGGGTCGGTCACTGGTATTGGAGGTTTAATCTTCCGAGCTTTCGAACTTAGCTGAAGCCCATCTTCAGGGAACTTCTCTCTAGCAGTATGTGTGCTTTGGGCTATTTTGAAATACTCCATTACTGTTCTTTTTCTCCTCTTTACTTTTTCTTTGTTTTAAGGAGGTGATATGTCAAAGAATGTAAATCCATCCCAGATGGCAAAACTGAACCAACAGATGGCAAAGATGATGGATCCTAGAGTTCTTCATCATATGGGTAATTATGCTTTTTCTTTTCTTGCTGCAGAAGTGGGCTGGAAACGTACGACTTCCTATCAGTTTAATAAAATAGACTACCTTCCAAACATCTTGGAGACTGAACTCAGCCATTTTGCTATGACAAAACTATATTTATGGTACAGTTACATATTGTAATATGCTGGAATGAAAAAAAAAATCACAATATTTTTAAGTAAATAAATTGAGGTTGTCTTGATATTATGCACATAATATCATGACAATTAGATTATTTGAAAACTAGATACAACTACCACCCCCAGCTATGGTTTCATTTATTTTTCTCTATTTCCTTAATATGTACCATATCAACTTTTTAAAGTTCTTTTTTTCTTTTTCTATTTCATTTTATGTATCGTAAAGTCTGGAATTCCAAAAATGTACACAAGTTTATCAATATTGGTAGACATGTTTATGCATTTTAGTTTGCATGGGCACTTCGCTAAACGTTCTTTGCAACTGTTTTTGAATCAAGGAGATACTGAATAATTGCTATTTGAAACAAGGTGATATGAATGACTGCTATTTAAGAAGCAGTAGAAAAATAATTTAAACATTTAAAAATAAATAACATATACGTTTTAATATTTCATTACAGGTGGCATGGCAGGATTGCAGTCAATGATGCGCCAGTTTCAACAGGGTGCTGCTGGAAATATAAAAGGCATGATGGGATTCAATAACATGTAAAAGCAGCTTTAATAAACTGACTTGATTGAACATTATTTGCTGGAGTATTTCTAAAAAGAATGAGAGCTCCTTTTCCGCTGTGGAGAACTTTAGTGGAACATTATGCTTCTAAAACATCAGTTTGGAGATATTCCAGTCTTTAGGTCTAGAAAGTGGTTCTAGTTTGACTTCAGTTTATTAATGTTTCAGTTTTAATATTTTCTTGGACTTGTTTAAAAATAAATCATGTATAAATTTAATATTTAGAGGAACTTTTTAATTGTTTCAAATGGCAACGTTATATTTGTAAACAATTCAGATCTTTGGTCAATGCCAGTTTGTCACAAATATATTGTAAAATAAACTTACCTGGTTGTAAATTTAAGAGCTGATTTTTGTGCTTACAACAAACTTTAGAAATAAGTGTGTTGCAAGGAAGTGTTTACTGTTGACCGTGTGCTGTTGACCGTGTGCTTCAAGAATGAATTTCAATCTTCTCAGTTTTAACCTCCTTTGAGGTAAGTTTGGACAGCAACAATAAAATGATGTCTTATTTCCTGATAGGTTGCTATCAGGTAATTTGGAAGAGCCAATGTCTCCAGCAAATATTCTTTGTGTAAATTTGTTGCAGGGGGTATTCAGATAAATTATATCTTCACATTTATCTTCAGTTCCAGACTAAATTATGATGCTGTGTTTATGTCAAATCCTTTGTTCTTCTTTACATCCACACACAATAAAAATACCATTCATATAGAAAGCAAAAACATTTGAACACAACTTTGACTATATCCTTTGATATAAATTAGAATGCTGTCACATTATCTGAAAAATTTGTCTGGCTGTCCTCAAAATCAATACCAGCTGGATTAACAAAATGCTAATTCATAGTGTTGGTTGATTTTGATTTAGCAAATTTCAAATGCCCAACTATGTAATAGATATGTATACATCTTATCACATATGGCTAATAGTAATAGGCATAATATTTTGTTCTATTAAATAGAGGGTGGATGTGATATTGTACCCACAAGATTTCTAAAGGGAAACAACATTGAGGTTAACATACAGACTGTCCTGTATTTGTATCCATTTGATTTTCCCATTTCCAAAGGTTTCTGTCTGAGCACGGAAATGTATATGACTTATCAAGTGGATTTTATATTATAAAACATAGAACATTTTTATTTTTTTATTTTGATCTATAAATCCAACACATACAAATTCACAATCTATTCTGATATTCTTTGCAAACTGGTAAAGAGGAAGAAGTGAGATTGGGAGACGTAGTATAGTGAAATAATTGTTTGATCCAGCAATTTTAAACATAGGTTTTCAAACACAAGTCTGTAAGACATGAGGGATCCTTGGTGCTCTCTGAGCTTGGTTGTTTTCTTGCAGACATTTCATTACTGACCCTAGGTAACATCATCAGTGTTATTATAGACATCTGATGGCTTCATGGGAAGCAGCCAGGTTGAAAGATGTGAACTCTGGTTATTAATAGCTTTATATCAGAGAAGATCTGGAGTTCAAAAAGGTTTGGACTCTTCCATTGTGGAGGTGAGGACAGCAACCTAGAATGGTCAGTAAAAAATGGCAATTTCATTTCCTAGGGTTTGCTTTATGACCATTAGTGGCCTTGAAGTGGGTCATGTTTGTGACTCTAGTCTAGTTAAAGTTTGTTGAAGCCGCCTCAGTTGTCGGCTGATGAAAGATGATGGCAGGGAAGGGAAAAAAGACATTGTCGGGATATCGTGTTTCAGTGCACGTGGGAAAGTTTCTGAAACCGGTTTATAGCTACAGTACAAAGTACCAACTGGGGGGGGGGGAGTCACGTGCCTTGTGCTTTCACCGAACGAAGGCCCGGATCTGGATACCATACGGCAGCGCCCAAACGCACATATACATACCAGTCTCTCGGTCACCAAGCGGCGGGCCCACCTCTGGCTCGACAGGCGCCTGTCGCCAGGGCACCTTAGAGAGAGAGAGAGAGTTCTACGAGGTATCCTAGCAACCACCAAGACGGGGGTGTGACCGGCGGAGGGGGGGGGACGACGACACCGGCCTCTGTGAGCTCATTTCCCAGGGCCTCCGCCCCGGAGGAGGGCTCGGCCTGCCTGGCGCGATCGTCGCGGGGAAGGTCTCTCAGACGGAAACGGGAGGGGGGGGACTATGGAGCAGGGGTTCTCTGCTCTTTCCTTATACTGCGCCCCAGTCGCCGCCGCCGCCGCTGCCTACGCCATGGATCAGGAACAGGTGAGCGTCCCTTCCCTCCGCCCCACCCGCGCCGGATCCACGGGTCGCCTGGCTCTTTCCTTCCGTGGCTCGTCCGCCACGCCTCAACCTTTCCTGGGAGAAGGGGCGACGGAGGTTGAATCTACCTTTTCTGTTCCTTGTCTGGGGGCAGAAGGCGAGAGGGCCCTTCTCCTCCCCTGAGTTGTATCCTTCCTGCTTTGGGTCCGCAGGAAAACGACCATTGATTGATCTTCTACCTTCCAGATGTGTTAGATGTTGAAGTATGCAGCCCTTGTCATCTGTTGGTGGGAGCTGTAGCTCAACACGCCTGGAGAAGGACCGAAGGGGAGAAAGAGGGGTATATATATATATATATGATGGTTGTGCGGTGTTGCAGGGCAGGCAGGCGTTTTTCTGGGAGTGGTTATGTAGTTCCAGGTCAGGAATGCTTAAGGAAGTGAAGATGCTTAAAAAGAAACAATCCAAGCTGCTAAACATAACCTGTGTGCTTGATATTTAGCAGATGATTTGTAAAAGATCCGCTTCTTATCCTCATGCCTCCAGGGGTCCCTTTTTCAGTTTCCAAATTCTAATCTCTTCTATAAGAATGTACAGGTAGTCCTCGATTTACAACCATTCATTTAGTGATTTTTTGAAGTTGTAATGGTGCTGGGAAAAAGTGACATGATCAGTTTTCACAGGATTCTGTAGAGATTCCCTGGCATCCAGGTCATGGTTATCCCAAAGGTGCTTTTTCAGGAGGCAACTGGACTTTCTTGTTTTTTCTTTGAAGACGTTTTGCTTCTCATCCAAGAAACTTCTTCAGCTGTGACAGGAAAGCAGGGAATGGAAGGATTTATATTGCTTGCATGCAGCTGGTCATTGGCATCCTTTTAGAGAGTCATTGAAACACTTGGAGGTTTATGTTTTTACAGGATTGTTGCAGCATCCCCATGATCACATGATCAAAATTCAGGCATTTGGCAACTGGCATGTATTTGTGACAGTTGCACTGTCCTAGGGTCATGAGATTACCATTTGTAACCTTCCCAACCAGCTTCCAACAAGTAAAGCTAATAGGGGAAAGCTGGATTCACTTATCAACTGTGTGTTCACTTAACAACTGTGGTGATCTGCTTAACAAAAGTGCAGAAAACTCATAAAATAGAGAAGCTCAATTAACAACTGCCTTGCTTAGCAACAGAAATTTTGGGCTCAGTTGAGGTCATAAGTTAAGTACTTTCTGTATGTTGTGATCAAGTGAGGAATCTTGCTTGTCAGTCCATGGGGGGAATCTTGTAATTTTTTGAAGTTTGGTTGCTGTAGTAAATGTTTATTATAATTGTATCCTACATTTTGCCTCCTACAGTTATAACTGACCAGACAACCTGTGACTTCTTGGGTCACCATTTCTTATCAGATTCCTCAATATCTTCAACAATAGCAGAGCTACTAATGCATTGCTTTCACTGGAAAATTACTTAAAAATTCAGGGAGATAATCAGAGATGTATCTGCCTTGAAAATACGTTGAATTATACATTGAACTATATAGCATTGTCAAACATCAGGAGTTGACCACAGGAAAGGTTTTATGACATTTTGTATTATGTCATAAAGTGCTTTATGATAATCTTATTCATAAAATGTTTTATAAAATTTTCCAAATTTCAATTCCAATGGAGCCAGTATCTTGAATTTTGAATGCATTTTGTACTCATTTGAGGTACAAAATGTTTTGCCCTATTATTCACACAGTAAAAGTTTACAGAGAAGAACGTTTTAGTAACATATAGATTGGCTTACATGTATCAAAGTATTTTGCATAAAATAATACAAATTTAGAGAGCTTCCACAAAATTTGTCATCCAATAGATAGAAGAGGGGGTGGGGGTGGAAGAGTTGGCCAGAAAGAACTAGCATTATCCATGTATGTTTCTTGCTCTTTTCTGGAATCTCGCTCTTTGAGGAAATGATTAGAACAAATAGATGAATTTATGTACTTTGGTAGAACATTTCTTGAGGATGAGAAAATGGATAGAGAAACAGTAACAAGATGAGCTAATTCTATTTTATTGTAAGACTTTAATGTAACGTGACGTGCTACTCTAGGAGCCTCCAAAACTGTCTGTGCCGCAGCATTCTGGACCAATTGTAGTTTTCAAATTCTCTTCAAGAGTACCTCATGAAGAATGTGTTGCAATAATCTAAGCAGGAGATGATGAAGGCACAAGGGACTGAACACAGGGCCTCACAATCCAGAAAAGGGCACAGTTGGCACACAACACAGAGCTGCGCAAAGACACTACCAATCATGACTGCCACCTACTCTTTGAGCAGGAGTCATAAGTCTAGGAGAACCCCCAAGTTGAACTCAGGATCTGTCTGGGGTAGTTGCAAGCCCATCCAAAACTAGATAATAAGCCTCTAAATCAATGGTTCCAAAAGTGGGCAGTGGGATGACTTAGGGGGGGCGCTAAGAGGCAAGGGGCGGCAGGGGGGTGCTAAGAGGCAAGAGGTGGTGGCAGGGGGACGGTAAGGGGACAACCTGAAGGGACATTCTCCCGGGAGCGTTTCAGACACCTTTCTCTCTTGCCGCACAAGGAAGCGAAGCCAAATGTGTTTATTTAACCTCCCGATCCAGCATCCCCCGCCCTATTACATTAAGATCCCCACGCTTCCCATTTCTGCTAGAAGCACATAGGCCATGTGAGCGAGCAGGTGCATGAGGCCCCTCGATCTGAGGGGAGCCGGGAGGTGCCAAACTGCACCCAGCCATCCTCCCTCCCTCAGGGCTAAGGGTGGGAGCACCTGAAATGCCGCTGGGAGATTGTCCCCTTCGGGTTGTTGGGACAGCAAATTTCAAGGGAAAATGCAGCTGCTGGAATCAGTGCGCCTGCAACTTAATGCTCTCCAAGAAGCCTGCATTACTGGGAGCAGCAGAAGAGCAGCAGCGGCGCCACTGCCACCCCTGGTGTCCAGCATCCTCAGGAGCCTCGAGTTGTGGCTATTTGCATGTCTCTCCCGAGCTTCTCTCTTGAGTTGAAATGGCAGGCACCCCACTGGCAGATCCTCTGGGTGAAAGGCGAGTGAAGGGTGCAGTGACAGGAGAGGCTGGCTGTCCCTGAAACCAGCTCTCAAGGAAGGAGGCAGAGATGAGGCCCGGGGCTCGCTTCCCTTCATCCTTCCTCCAAGAGCTGCAGTGGCAGGGAAAACGAGGCTTTTTTGCCAGCTTCCCAGCTGGCAAAACAGAAATTTTCGCCAACTGGAAGGGGTGTGTGTGAGAGAGAGGGGGGGGTGAGAGAGAGAAAATAAAAGGAAGAGGGAGAGAGAAAAGAGAGAGAGAAAGAGAGAGAAAGAAAGAAAGAAAGAAAGAAAGAAAGAAAGAGAAAGAAAGAAAGAAAGAAAGAAAAGAGAAAGAAAGGGGGAGACAGAGACAAGAAAGAAAGAAGTAACAAAGGAAGGAAGGAAAGAGAAAGAAAGGAAGAAAAGAAAGGAAGAGAGAGAGACACAAGAAAGAATGGACGGAAGGAAGAAAAAGAAAGGAAAGAAATAAAGTTGGAAAGAGATATATAAGAAAGAAGGAAGGAAGGAAGAAAGAAAGAAACAGAAAGAGAACTTATGATCACAATTGAGCCCAAAATTTTGGTTGCTAAGCAAGAGCATTGTTAAATGAGTTTCACCACATTTTACAAGTTGGCCACTCCCACCGGTCACATGACTGCCAAGCCATGCCCACAAAATAGGCCACACGTACAGAATATATACACTGGTATATGTGTATGTTTGTGAGGGAGATAAAAAATAATTAAGGTCATTGATCTAAAGATAAAAACTTTAGATAAAAGACAAGAGTGTTTATTATCCATTTTGGGTTTCCTACAAGAACATCTTTTTGTGTAAGTTTGATATCTTAATGAAATCTGTTGCAGTCTTGTACTTTGTGATCATACGTTACTGAGATTACTTCTTTCAATATCTCCACAGGAATTATCATCTACTAAGAACAGTGAAATAGTTACTAAATTTTACTGAGTTTACTAAGTTACTAGTTACTAAGATTCTTGATAAATGACTATCAGACTTTGAAAACCTGGTATCACTAGATCATGTTTAACAATTTTGTTGAATTAACATTAACTAAAAAGGTTTTTAAATTGGATTTTGAATAAATGTGCAATTAATTGTTACAGTTTTGAATTTCACTGTTACTATCTTCCTTCCATCGTGCAAACCACCCAGTCACATGACCCCCCCAGCCACGCCCACCAAGCCATGCCCACAGAACCGATAGTAAAAAAAATTGAATTCCACCACTGGGGGGGGGCACTGAGGATCAGTTTGTAGCACCAAGGTGGCAGTGCACTGAAAAAGTTTGGGAACCACTGCTCTAGATCCTGAGGTTCTGGATACCTATATAGCCACTGTATCTTACCAGGGTTCAGCTGAAGCCTGTTGTCACCCATTCAGGCCAGCTTTCAGGAACCGTGAATATATATTGTGTAAATAAGAAACAGAAGAGTGAAGAACAAAATAAGTGATCGGTGCAAAAGAAATATACTGAAATTGCCTGATCTTACAGATAGACAAGTATGTGAAGGAAGACTAAATTGGTTGAGTGGAAGGGAAAGACTTTAAAGTAAATGCTGGTTAGATTTAATGAAGCCTTCCAGAGAGAAAAATAAGTTTAAAGAACAAAAGGTAGTGTCAGAATTAGTATACGCGTGAAGTAGAAACAAAGGTAGTTTACATTTATAGAAAGATATAGAGAGGTACAACAAATGATGCTGGCATAACTAAATATAATCATTCATTTTCTCTCCCTCCCTCCCTCCCTCATATCCCACCTACATTTTTTTGCTTACTGCTTATCATTTTTCTGTGCCCAACATTGCGTCTCTCAAAATAGTATTAGTATGGATTACCATATGGAAATGGAGGGAACTAGGGGAAGTTAATTGTTATTATTGTTACTATTGCAGTGTTGCTTCATAATAACAATCTGCTTTCTAATACATTGCAACATACATAGAAAGTTGTTCTCTGCTGTTACTTATCCATACCTTTTCATAAAAGGTTGTCAGTATGCTGTGGTATAGGTCTTAGAATTGTAATATGGCAATTAAAAAAAACACCATATTCTCAAACATCTAAATAGCCCTTTTTATAAATATCTGAAACTTTATGCTATAGAGAACAAGATTGTACTAAATTGCCAACAAAGTAACTAGGCCTTAAAATAGATTCAATAGTAAATATGTATTCTCCATTGCTAGTGGCTAGGTACACAGGCTTAATTTAAACAAATTCTGGATATAGTTGAATCTTGATTTACAAAGCCTGAAGATCTAGAAATTCTTATACATGAATGTACTATATATGATCACTTACTAATAGATGAATTCATTAGTAGTACCAGTTTTTCATATAAATATAGTTATAAATATTGCTTTTTTATGTAACATTGATACACATTTTTTCTGCTACCTTGATACTGTATTATTTACACTCACTGTTTTGATTTCTTGTAACTCTGTAAGCAAATCCCTGTTACAAATCAGCCTCCTCAATTATTAAATGAAGACCAGTTTTGGGTTTCAGCTAATTGCGCAAACCTGGCAAAGGAGTGTCAACAGTTGCTGTACATGTAATGGATGTATTAGAAGGGACTTTTAAAACTAAAACAAGCATGCTTTGCATATATTTTGGATGCATTGATCTATTATCCATAGTTTTCACAGGCCAAAGATTTGTGTTGTGCAATCCAATAAGTATTGCATTGCTATATCTAGCATGCTATACAATTTGGAGAATGTATTAACCATGGTTAAGTTTGTTTATATAAGTCATTTGTCTGTCTGTCACTAGCCTGGTGGGAAGAGGATAATCATTTCACTCAGCTATACTTGTTGTCTCCTGTCACAGGAATGAGAAGGAGGAAACTACGGTATACATAATGCACCCTTTCTAATTCTGTTAGAAAATTCTATTTCCTGGCTTTTTTATTATCTTGTTACAGTTGGGTGTATAGTAGAATGGGAAAAGCAAAGGTTTTGGCAAGGCTACCCATTCCTCATACTATTCATGATGTCTCCAACTCTTCAACCAATTCTGTTTTTTTTTAAATATTAAAATGCCTGACCACATAATAATTGAAATATTTAGTGAAAGGAAAAATTACCAAAAATTGGTTATGGTTTGCTACATTACTATAAAATATACTTAAGGCAACCTTATCTTAGCATATCTTATAAATAGGTCTTCTGTCTTTGATTATAAAAATTAGGGTAACTATATAGCAAATGTTCCAGTTGTTGTTCTATTTTGGCCTTTATTATAGTGGAGAAAATTTTGCAACCAAATATTCTTTGTTTTATTCTTTCCTCTTTTCTGGTGAATGATACCAGACATTACTACAATGTTTCCCAGAAAATAAGTTCCAACCAGAAAATGAGCCCTGGCATGATTTTTCAGAATGCTTGTAATGTAAACCCCACCCCAAAAATAAGCCCCAGTTAAGATCGTCATCCATGGGGGTGGGTTGATCCAGCCCACATGCTCGCCATCTCTTGTGCACGTGCTGGGGGAGTGGGGCGCCAGGTTGGGCCGTTACCATATTTTCCCCAAAATAAGCCCTAACATGTCTTTTGGAGCAAAAAAAAACCCTCCGTCTCTTATTTTCATGGATACACAGTAAGATTACATTCTGTATAACTCCCCAGTTTTTTTTCCATAAAATGTATGTTTAAAACTCTTTCCTCAGAGAAAATATGTTGTGTAAAAAACACTGGTATAAACGACACCTAAGCAGCTGAACTCACCTTCACAGGTTTGTTATTGTGGGGAAAATAGGAGGAGGAAGAGTATTAGATATGTCTGCTGCCTTGAATTGTTTATAAAAATAATAAAGGTAGAATAAAAAAAACAATAGTAAAGCAGCAACATATTTTATTTATACCATATTTTTTGGCATATAAGATGCTCCGGAGTATAAGATGCACATTAGTTTTTGGGGAGGAAAACAAGAAAAAAAATTCTGCTTCTGCCTACCAGCATCCATCAGTATCATCTGGCTAGTGTTCTTGCAGCAAACTAAAAACAGCCTGGCCAGCTTCAGCACATTATCTCAGACTGATTCAGTACAAGCAGCTGATTGGCAGTTGGATCGGCCTCCCAAAAAACCACCTATCAGCTGTTCCAGGCTGCAGGGATCGCCACAGCTCATTGCCGCCTCCGCATGCTCCATTTTAGACCCAATCCAGGCTGCCAGGATCACCATAGCACATTGCCACTGATTGCCACCTCCGCGTGTTGCGATTTTGGCCTCCACATATCATGAGGACCCGGATTGTTGGGGGCGATATGCTGACTCTGTAAACCGCTTAGAGACGGCTGAAAGCCCTATGAAGCGGTATATAAGTCTGCTATTGCTATGTTTTCGGTCTCCACATGCCCCATTTTTGGCCTCCACGTGTGGCATTTTCAACTGGTTCCAGGCGGCAGGGATCCCCTCTGCCTGGAACTGGCCAGAAAGTTTCATTTCATTGTAAGCTCCACCTAATTTTCCTGCCCTTCCGATTATAAATTGCCTTGGGGTTATTTGCTGTATATCATAAGTCCCCGCCTCTCTTGGCCTTCTGGGAGGCTGTGAAGATCTGGCTTTCTCCTCAGATGTTAGCCCAGGATAGGGGTAGCTGTATGGCATAGGATTAAATGCCTTGGTTGATGTATTATGTCTTAAAAAGTATTTTTATGGTTTGTTGTGAGCTGTTCTCGCAGCCTTGCGGGGAAAATCTTTTTGGGTAGGAAACCCAAAAACTATGTTGACAAAATCTTGCAAGTCTGAAAATGCATCTCCAAGGCATATACAGGCCAAGAAACTAAGGGCAGTCTCTTCTGAGCCTCTTGCCCCATCCACTATCTAATTTTAGGTGATGCTGCCTCTTATCTGACCATTCCCTTGGCAGCATTTATTTGCCTAGTCTCTCAAGGTCATTCTCACAAATCATTTTTTTTTCATTGCAATAGATTAAGCAAGAGATGGTGACTGATTGAAAACTCACTCAAGAACCTTCATTACTCCATAGATTGAACTCATTATTGGTTTTGTATGCTTATAGCATATGTCTATTCTATGTTGTGATCATCTTTTTTATTTTTGGCTTTAGATGATACTGCATTGGGTTGCTGTTTTTTACTTCATACATTACACCGCCCAGAATGCATAATTAGTTGAGTAGCTGTGGGATTCTAAATTACTAAATATACGAGATCAGCACATAAACTTTTATGGAGTTATTGTTTCAGAATTATTATCTTAATTTAAATCTAATTTAACTAGAAATATCACACGTGAAAGGCAGATTTCCAGACAACTTTAAATTTAATTTATAATAAATATCTGTAATTCTGTGTAGCTCTTGAACTTATAAGAAATCAGAGTTAAAATGGACTTTACTATTCTCTGTACTTGATAAAATACTTGATTTTTTTTTTTCTGTGAGGAAATTTGGATTATAACATGAGGGGTCCTGGATGTTGTCTGAACTGGGTTGTTTTCTTACAAAGGTTTCATTACCCAAACTAGGTAACATTATCTTTTTGTAGATATAGGTGCTGTTTGGTGCTACTGTCACCAATTAAGCTATATCCGTGATGGTGAACCTATCGCCAGCTGCTCTTCTGGTTTCTGGTGCGTACATGCATGCTGGCTAGCTGATCTTCGCGCATGTTGGAGCCCCAGAAACCGTGCTCATGCACACTGGCCAGCTGGTCTATGAATTTCCAGGACTGCAGTGCACAGGCTCTTTCCAGTTTGGGCACTCGATGCCAAAAAGGGTCACCATCACTGAGCTATATGTACTAGTTGAATAACTACTGTTGTACTGAAAACTATGGATCTTGGGCATTCCTGTGAAAAATTATTGTGTGACCTATTAGTTGTTTAATTCTCAATATTTCTTTCTGTGTCCTGGGGAAAGGTTTAGGTATTTTGACTAACCTCAACCTTTTTCTTTTTTCTCTCTTTGGGAGCATAGTTTAAGTTTTACTACCTTCCTTTATTATTATTGTCATAATCTTTATGATGGCTTATCTTTTTCAGCTTTTAATATAATGCTGGTAACAGCAGCTGGTAACAGCAACAAATACAGAAATTCCCTTTAAAATGGCAACATCTGGTTTTCTAGTTATCTTTGTTGTTTTGGGGCCAGGGAGAATCTTGAAGCTACTAGGATTGATGCTGAAAGTAATGTCTCTCTGAAATTGCAAAGTATTTGAATCTGATTGTACCAGCTGAAAATATTAAAAAATGCAGCTTTTGCTTATAATTTATAGAAAAGTATAGTTTTTCTTATAATTTGGATTTGATACCATTAGATTTCACTAGAATATCTCATGACTTCTACAATCTCTAATCTGAATTCCAATTTAGAAATTGCTAGGTAGCCTTGAGCAAAATTAATTATAGCTCTAGCAGTACTAAATTGATTAACATTAAATTCAAAATAAAAAATGATTTAACTCCTAGTAATATTGTAGAATACATGAACACTCCCTGAAAATTAATATTCTCAAAACTACATCAATCAATTGTAATTTTGGCTGGCATTTAGCAATCTACGGCATTATGAAATCCTACACAATTTTATGTTTACTCTAGAAAATCAAATCAACTCCAAAAATAAAATTACACTTTGAAAAATGAACCTTTCTCTGTCTTCAAGCCATTAATGATGTGATATGCCATTGCTGACAAAGATTGATTCAATATATATTCTAATGTCTACTATAGCTAAATACAAATGGTGAGAGAGGTTTTGAGAATGTGGAACTTGGTGTCATGGGAAAAAAGAAGAAAATTCCAAGAAGAGTTATCCATTTTGCAAGTGGTGAAACCATGGAAGAATATAGTACAGATGAAGATGACGAGCAGCAAGAGAAAAAAGACCTATTGCCTTCTGTTGATCCCGTAGGTGTTTTAAAGTTTATTTCAAACTAACAATTCTTGCCCCATTCAGTCACCATTTCAGAGATATTTCCTTACCTAAACAGAGAAACAGAATGACCAAAGATAAGCAATAAAGCAGTGGGAGTAAGAGTGACTTCTGACTTCCCTCCACTCATTTTTATGATGGTTGAAGTATATTGGGGTCATTGATTGCCTTTTGTGACTTTCTGACAAGCAAAGTAAATGGGGTAGCCAGATACACTAAAGGCCATATTACTAATTCAACAATTGCAGTGATTCATAAAAGGTCAAAAGGTCATAAAATGGTGCAACAGAATTTCCCTAGTGGAATAGCTTACTCCTACTGACTTCTGAATAACTTTTCTGAACACTCTAGAACAGGGGCCACCAACCTGTGACCCATGGCCTATTTGCAACTGGGCTGCATGAGTATGCGCACAGCTCAACTCATACGAGCGGTGAGCACCACTGCTCTCAGCTCCAATTGCGCGAGCCTGCTCTCGCACAAAACTATCCCCCTTCTCCCATTTGGAATGATTGAGGAATGCTGCTCTAGAACAGTGTTTTTCAACCTTTTTTGTGCAAAGGCACACTTTTTTCATGAAAAAAATCACGAGGCACACCACCATTAGAAAATGTTAAAAAAATTTAACTCTGTGCCTATATTGACTATATATAAAGTGTTTTTCCCACGGCACACCTTACACTATGTCACGGCACACTAGTGTGCCGCGGCACAGTGGTTGAAAAACACTGCTCTAGAACAGTATGAAACATGATGTGAAAGCAAAAGAAAATCAAGAAAATTAAGATAGGAACACCTTTTAGAAATTGGTGCTCATAATCAACTAGTGCTAATGATTTGAATATGAATATTTCTTTTTAAGATACATATTTTCTTGATTCAGGAAATGTCATTAGTATTCTTTTAGGATTAAATTAATATTATGTACTAATATTAAATTAGTATTAAAAAAGCATGCTTTTAAAAAAGTATTTGAATTGATGCCAGGATGGGAATCTCAATACTGTTGATATTATGTTGAACTCAGAAAGGGTAACATGGAATATTAATGAAAGAAGTACAGTGGATTTCTCTTAAAATTTGTGGCATAAACAATTCAACTCTTTATTGCAGGCAACACTAACATGGGGTCCTTATTTGTGGTTTCAGATGCTAAGAGTAGCCACATCAACACTTTCAGGTATGAGCTTGTTGTTTCTGTGTGCATACATAGGCAATAAATTGGTAAGAATCCAATGACATAGGCCAGCCAGTGTAATGGTAGTATAAATTAATGGGAGCTTGAATGATGTCTTTGAATGATGTTTCTTGAAAAGGAAATAATATTGACGAAATAATTCCATGCACTGTTAAATTTTGTTCTTTAGCCAAGAGAAGACATTCAGGAAATTCTGAAAACACTATTTCCTTAGTCACCAGGCCTGTTCAGTGTTCACTGAAGTTTAAAATTGGCATTAAATGCTATTTGTCTTCATAGAATAAATTGAAGCAGATTATAAAACAATCCTTTCAGTCTGCACTTTTCAATGCCTACTGTTCATCATAAACTGGCACGAGTAAATTGTACATTGGGGTGAAAAAATATTTCAGTGAAATCTACCCTTCAGTTCCTGTAAATATACCATCTGTTTTGCTTCATTAGTTGTTTGAAATTGAGAAAGATAGAAGTAAAATCAGATCATTCTAAAAGTTCATTGGATAATTTACACTAGATCAGGAATAAGTTCTGAGTCCCAATTTACTTTTTGGGTAAAAGGTTTATGAGGTGTACTCTATTCAGATCTGATATTCAAAACAAAACCCGAAGGTCAGAATTTCTTAATTCTCGGTCATCAAGGTCATGGTTGTCCCAAAGGTGCTTTTTCCAAGAGGCAACTAGACTCTTGTTTTTCTTTGAAGACTTTTCACTTCTCATCCAAGAAACTTCTTCAGCTCTGGCTGGATGGTGGAGAATGGAAGGATTTATATTCCTTGCAGACAGCTGGTCATTTGCATTCTTTTTGAGAGTCAGAGGCCACTTGTAGGTTGATCTGTATCCTCAGGGTCACCCGTGTAGTGCAAATGTTGAGAGAACACTGTTTAATTTTGACATAGCCTTTTTGACCCTTCTTTCAAACCAGCAGTCCTCTATCCAAAATGTAGACTTTGCTTTCAAGAATGGCCCTTGTTTTTTAAATGCAGATGAGGAGGGATACAACACCATCTATCTCCAGTATACAACACAGTCCTTTTCAACAGTTCCAAGAAATTTGCACTACTCAGGTGATCATGAGGTATACTGCACTAGTCACAAAAATGTTTATTTTCCCCCAAATTAAAGAAATGCCTCAGGGCATCATAAAGCAACATAGGCATTATTAAGAAACAAGAAATAGTAGGAGTTACAATCCAGTTTCCTTTGGAAATGTACCATCTGCCCTGAAAATACATAGCTGTATCATTTGAGTGCCTGAATAATTAAGTGCCTCACATTCTGCTAAATTGGTATTTCATGGCTAATAATTCCCATCATGGCTATCATGTTATGGGAATGACTATAATGTGCTCATAAAATGTTGATTTTGTGTGGTTGTCTAAAAGTTCTCATTGTGAAAGTGTTCCCCGAGTGTTGATTGAAACTATACTCAATAATTAATCTGGATTATTCATAACATATTTATTTCATTTATTCAGTGTGCGACTTCCTTGGTGAAAAGATTGCCTCTGTTTTGGGCATCAGTACACCAAAATACCAATATGCCATAGATGAATACTACAGAATGAAAAAGGAGGTATGCTTTTTTAAAAAACCAATCCTTTTAGCAGCATAGATGTTGCAAAATCTTTTTCTGTAAATAATACTATTAATTTAATTGCTTCACAGTAGGAATGTACACAGATGATGTTTGTTTCAAAACAGAAAGCACAGAGCAGTTGCTGCTACAGAATCGTTCTGCTTGAGCTGTGATTTGCCAGCAATAAAAGCCAGGGCATTTTGTTGCTTAGAGTTTAAGATAAAACAAAATTCCCAGGCATCATGGCGGGATTTACTGAGCAAGTAGGGCAAAGCTGGTTTGCATCACCCCTTCTTTTCCTGCAGCAGATATAAATGCAGCATGTTCCACTGATCTAACCCCACCCCTTTTTTCATTCTCCTCCATCCTCTCATCTGTTGCTAAGAATTTTCAATGTGGCAGATCTCAACACCCATCTTTGCAATAATTTCACTTTCTTTTCACTTTCTTCCGCCACCTTCCGTAACCATTGCTTTTTCCTATTCTTACTCCCCTTCCCCTCTAAACACTTCTGCTTAGAATGTTTGGTTGCATGCTTAGTTTGGGTATGACCCACAGCTATTGAAGAGGAATAAACAGCTATTTCAAACCCAGAATGGTTTGTGCAGATGCCATTTTAGAGACACTTTTGATCTTGTCAGTATTTGTGCTGACAACCATGACAGTTGTATTATCATTTCATTCAATATTGGAATGTTTTTGGTTGAATAGTGAAAATCTTCCAATATTATTTCATTTCATTTTTTATAAAGTTTTTATTTTTTTCATTTTTATAACATATAATCACATGTATACTATTATATAGCCAACATCATATTGTATTATTAAATGTATACATCGATTCATCTATCAACTCCCCAAAACAAGTATTGGCTCTTCTGCTCTCCATACACCATATTTGTACCTTATCCATCACTTTCTTCTTCCTTTCTTCCCCCCCCCCAACCTCCTTTCTTCCCTCTGTCATCCTTCTCTACTTCCCCTTCCTCTCGTCTTCTCATTTCATTTCTACTATAACCTTTCTGCTTTGATAAACACTCAGAGGTAAGAGTTTAAAATAAAAAGGAAAATACACATTAATTTAAAATTTATAATTAAATGAATACTGAAAGCATTTAAAAGTTAAAGCCACAGTGAAAGAGTGTGAGTGAAATGGAATTCCTGCCAGAAGTTTGTTTTTTTCAATAGCAGATGCATTTTCAGATATGAAACAGACAGTTTCATTCAGTGAGGCCTCATATGAATTCTGTATCTTGCATCATCAATTACCAGCCTAGCTTCAGACACACTTTCTGACCTCCAATTCTGGGCATTTTTTGAAACAGCATTTACAATAGATTGCAACACTGATGCGTATTTTAAAGGATTTGATAGGATTAAAGCTTGTTGAGAAGTAACCTATTGTAAAATATACCGATTCTTTTAGGAGGAGGAAGAAGAGGAAGAAAACAAATTGTCAGAGGAAGCGGAAAGGAGATTTCAGGAACAGAAACAGAGCCAAGAAGGAATGGCTATTCAGACAGCCCAGCCAAGGGATACAGCCTGTAGTACATTCATGAATCTAAATTTTGAAAGTGACGGAGAACAGCAGTCTGTTGTAGAAAGTAAACGTGATTTTACTGTAGTGTCTGCTTAGAATGACATATGGTAAAAATTCTTGAATTGCCAAACATTCATTGGTCCTTTTTTGCATGTTTAGTGGCATGTAATTTATTTTAAAATATGGCCATAAGAGAGTATTAATATTACAGTTTCTTCAATCCATCTCTGTCTAATAAAGACCAAGATATTTATTTCACCTATTATAAAATGGAAATAAATAGGTTCTATTTTGATCTTTCTATGCAGAAGTAAAAGATCTTTCCCAAGCACCTGGTGCCTTCATGATAGTTATGGACTGATAACTATGTTTCTTTTTATTTAAAAGTCTATTTTGTTTTTATAATGTTACTTACTGAAAGCTGGTGAAAATTTTAAACTAACTGGAAAATAAATACCTTTGTGATTTAGTCTAATTGCACTGTTGCACATGTTTATATGAATGTCCAGCAGTCATCTAATTCATGTGGTTTTGTTAATATTTGCTAAATAATGCTCTTAAAATTCATCTAAAAATTGATAAAGGGTATGTGTTGCAGGTCCAACAAAGAAGGGTCTAAAGAGTGTCGGTTGGTTGATATTAAATCTCAGGCTTAACAAAATGTGAGAAAAGAATTCCACTATTCCAAAGAGTTGATGCTTACTCTATATCAATATTAGATGAATTATTGTTGAATGTAAACACTGAGCAAAATTTTAAATGAATGTGCTGTTTTGTGAAGTATGATGAATTATTAGTACTGTATGTTCATAGTTTCATACATGTACCTGTCATTATTCTGACCTTAAAAACTGAAGTCAATCACATGTAAAATTTAACATCTTGAAAATATTTATTTTTAATAGGAAGAACCACCTATGACAATTGTGAATTTTCAAACTAAAAACTTACTCATCCTAAGAAACACTGAAAATCTACTGTAAATGGAAATTTTCTGTAGGACAATCCATAAACATCTGCTACATGAAGTTTATAGAGATCAGAGCTGAATGGATTGTGTGCATGTAGCATAACGGGATGTATTCAGCAAAGTTGTTCTGCTCCCTAAGCACTTTCTGGATGTAATGACTTCAGTAGTTTACATTGCCCCTTCAGTCTCTTCTTAAACATATACGTTTGTACAAATTTAGCTGAAATTAAAAAAAAAACTACCAATACATCATATAGTACTAACAGAGTGATAAAATGGCAAAGATAAAGAATATATGCTTTTGCCTTTATTGTCATCTGAGCGAGAGAAATCTCATCTGGTATACTGCTCATTTGGTACTTTTTAAAATGTTTGGACAATTTTCTCTCCATATATGCATTCATTTTGGATTACAAAATGATATAGTTGTTGGCTATAAAATGTGTAACACAATTATTCAAATCACTGTACAGGATATAAAAAATTCTAAGGCAACATAGTTAATAAACTGATTGCATTGCTCTAATTTTTGCTAGTCAGACATGTTCCTACAATAATGAATAAGGAAGGGTTTGTTATGAGGTTCTTTTAGTCATTGTGCCTTACCTTTTAATATTTTTTTTAGAATTTACAAATGAGATGTTTCTTTTCTTGTAAATGCATTAAAATGTATATTTAAAATAATTATAATAATAGTTGAGTCCATGGATGATGTTACACGACTGACAATTGATGTTAGATATCTGATATTGGGAGCAAAACAGTGCCATAATGTTCTTCCTATGGAACCGATTATAAGATCTAATCTGCACTGAGTTTAACAGGATTTGATCAGTTGCATAAAATTAACAACAGTCTTTTTTAAAAAACTGAATTCTGTTTATTGCTATTACATATTTAGACACTCAAGGTTTCCAGTGTGTTTGCAAAACATGCTATACTTATTCTTCTAGCTTATTTATGCACCATCATTTTACATTTCATAACAGTGCTTTACCCAGTCTTAGATTTGTGTCACTCATTGTTAAACTCAGGGAAATTTAGTTAGAACATAATAAGCTTAAGACTAGTTTAAAAAACTGCACCCAGTACAGGCAAAATGACAATACATACCTGATTATTATCCAAGCATTTTAACTTACCATGGTTTGTATTTTTGAAATTTTATACCAACATTCGTTAACATG
This sequence comes from Thamnophis sirtalis, assembly GCF_051295495.1. Lineage (NCBI taxonomy): Eukaryota > Metazoa > Chordata > Lepidosauria > Squamata > Natricidae > Thamnophis > Thamnophis sirtalis. The sequence continues at coordinate 124,148,962 of NW_028261381.1, forward strand.
GGATCTAAACAGATAACAGCGCCATATTGCTACAACTAAATTCAACACTTCTGAATGACAACTGGTTGGGGAGGCTGACTTATACACATAGCTGCTTGATATATTAGTCTTCTGTGGAAATTACAGTTATTTGACTTCATCAATATGGCCAATTGACAGGTACTATTTACTTGTTAATTTCCAGAATTAGGTTGAACATTTGTAATTACACACAGAGAGAAACAAAGTGAAGTTCCTTCCATTTTTTTTAAAGATGTCCATCTAGAGTTAGATGGAAACTTCAGTGAAATGTGCAATGAATTTGCTATTCAGCCTCAAGCAGTCACTGTATCAGTTGGGCATATCTCCAATAATACAATCTATTACTGTTAAATCATGTATCAAGAAGATCTGTTGTACTGTCATTATCACTGGCCACAAGAACTTCTCTGTTTTCATAAGTCCAGAAGCCATTAAGATCAATTAAAATACTGGTGACTGTGTCTCCTTGACTACTATTGATTAAATCTTGAAGAGAAATCTTGTAAGGATCCTTAGGTTTTACCATATCAAAGATTTCATCCTAGAAAAAATAAAATTTAACAAATTATCTATAAGAATCTCATAGTATAAGCTTATATGCCCATAAAAAGAAGTTATTTAATTAAACTAAAAGTTCCAGTCTTATACTTTTTTGTTCTTATGAACAATAGAAGACTATATAGCACAAATACAATGTGTACTACTAATATGCAATAAATAAGGAAGAACAGAATGGAAGTATATAAGCTCCATTAACAAGGTGCAAAGAATAATTTTTTAACTGCAGACCAGAGATAACAGTTGGAAGCTTCTTAGGTAAATGCCTTGATTCATTAAAAGTATAAGGGATAAGAGGTACCAGATTTATGAGATTCTGATAGCTAATCTCAATAAAAGTAATTCAGCCTTTATGTGGAGGTGATTACGTATACTGTTCTACTCTGCATTCCACAACTGGATTACTGAAATGCACTCTACACGAGACTGCCCTTGAAGACAATCAGAAGCTACAAATGTTACAAAATGAAACTGGAAGTGTTAATGGGCACCTCTTAGTATGCCTATTGTACTCACTGGTGTGTTAACTGCATTGGTTACCAGTTGGTTTCTGGGTGCAATTCAAGGTGTTAGTTGTTATCTACAAAGCCCTTTATGGCAGGGGGCTTGGATACCTGAGGAACCACCTATCTCCAATAATTTCTGCTTCCCTAGTATGTTCTGGCAGAGTTGGTATGCTCCAGATCGCTTTAACTATATGTTTGTATTTTTTAAATGATTTTCACTATTTTGCATTTGTATTTGTTAGCTGCCCAGAGTCTATAGGAATGGGAAATTATAATAAATTTAAAGAAATAATAATTACCTTAAATAGTAGATAGCATAGCTTCATACTTTAAAAAAAAGATAGTGTAATTCAAACAAATAAGCCAGAATGCAACCCCGAGAAAACTATTTCTGCTTGTGCAATAAAATCAACTTTATGTAACCATAAAATATGCACATTCCGGTATACAGTATATGTAATCATTGCTGTCTTTTCAGAGAAGTACTTCAAAAGTAAGTTCACTAAGTATTGCATACAAATACATTTTGATCAGAATTCTAACCTTCACATCTTGAAAAGAAACTGGATCTTGTCCATGGATTTTCATTTGTTCTTGAATAGCCTATAAGGACAGAAATTAAGGAGATGAATAACATTTTAAAAATGAGGATATACACAATGAAGTAAGCTTATCTAGAAATGCAATAGTTGGACAATTTTGCAAAGATGCAAAAGTGCAAAGATAAACAGATGCAAAGTACTGTAATAATTGTGATGACAATTAACATTAACTTGAGCATCGGACATAGCATTTTATAATATTCTATACAGTAAAGCTAATATTATCTATCTGTTCATAATACTTAAGGAACCTAGATGTCCCACTACCAAGAGATTTAACTCTAAACACAGCAGAGTGAACTTGGAATTCAAAGCATATAGCATTAATTATATTGATTCTGGCCAATATGAATTATTTGGAAAGCTGTGGCCGTGTGTTAGCTTTATCAAACTCCTTTAGGAATAGCATGGGTCTTGTACTACAAAATATGTGATCAATTTTACCAAGAGAAAAAAGACTGACCATCTGCTCAATCTATTTGCAATCATTTCTAACTCTTAGCCCATTAAAAAAAAAGAACTTAGAGCAGCATGTCTCATTGTTAAAATAAGCTTTTAGCCTCAAATTTTCAGCCTAACTATTATGTGTATGCTAGCAGAAAAAAAATAATTGGAAGATGAAGGGCCAAAGTGTTGTTTATTACAGAGGAATTAATCTGCTTCATGCTGCTAAAAAAACCACAGTTCCTGATGTAGTTTAAACCTGCAGAGTGTTTATTATAAAGGCTTTGAAAAGATTCCAGAGTTTGGGGGAGGTGACAGTAAAAACCTTTGACTGAATTAGTCTATTCTTGGATCATTCACAATGTAATTTTTTTATTTAGTAGCCACCAAATTAGAGAAACATGACATGCTGGGGGGGATTAGTGGTGTGGGATAGATTTTACAAATAATTAATGCTGCTTAATTACTTGAACCTTAATAAAATGTATTAATATCTTGTGAATATAATAGTGAAACCACTCATTATCAACCATTTCCAAAAAGATTGCTTATTAATTAGGAATATTCCGGTTGCTGAAAATAGAAAAAAAAGTTAACTAACATTTATATTGATCTTGTGAAGGCTAGAATAGTATTTCCAGTCTTAATATTCATACTGATAGATCTCTGTGAAACTATTGATTCATTAATCAGAAGTACCCCGAAAATACGACATGTCCTGATAATAAGACCATGCCACATTTTTCTGGTGGGAAAAAATATAAGCCCTCTCCCGCAAATAAGCCCCCTGGACAACCCCCCCACCTCTGGCCAGGCAGAGCACTGCTTACCAACCTAGCAGTATCCCGAAGGTGCCAAGCCACAGGAACCGGAGGGGAGGCAAAGGTGATCGCATTGCTTGGCGCCTTCGGGATACTGCTAGGTTGGTGAGCAGCGCTGTGCCCAGCTGAAGAGAGGGGTTGCCGGGCAGCTGCTCTCTTGTGAGCAGCCTCCCAAAGAGCCAGGTACAGCAGCCACCCAGCAAACCTCCTTTCCAGCTGGGCAGAGCGCCATTCACTGACCTAGTGACCCTGTCTTATTTTCGGGAAAACGCGGTACTTATTTTTCTGGGATTAATGAGCATCATCTGTAAAATTTGTTATTTCCCAGAACGGACAATTTAAAATTTACACTAAAAGCTATAATTTAGACAGCAATTTAAGCTCTTCTATCATGGCAGTAGCTAAAAAAATATTCTGTTCACCATTAGAGGTTATTAGCAATTTTTTCCTCAAAAAAACTGAACTTATTGGGGGGGGGGTTTAAAAAGAAAAACTCATATTTAATTACAAGCACAGCAATATGGTACTATAATGTAAGATGTTCTTAAAATAATTCTGAATTTTTTAAATGTAAAATATTAAATGTTTATATTTTGACAAAAGTCTTGTAATAAATAGAGGTACTTTAAAGTAATCATCAGCTGGTTTCTAAGCAAAGGCACAATGGTTACAACAACACATGTACAAAAGAATGACCTACCTTTACAAAAAGGGACTTACCCTAAAAAAATAATTAAGGGAAAAGACATTCAGGTATCCTTTGTTCTCTATATCAAGCAATTTGAAAATATACTGCAAAGCTGCAGGTTCCTTTCTGTTTTCTAACGCAAGTACAAAGTCCAAGTACGTCTTATAGTCCTAAAAGCAGATGCAATCATGTTTATTATAGTCCTCTTTTCAAATTGATTTTGCAAGCAAACCATAATTGATGACTATTTCCTTGTAGGAGAGCAGTTACTTTTTAGTGAAAGTCAGCATGAAATAGAAATGGCCATTGAAGGAGGGAAAAGTGAACAGAAATTGCTTTTTTTTAACTGGCTAAGCAACATCCCCATAGATTTCTATCAATGTTACAAGGGAGCTGCCCAGAATTCAAATTAAAGAAACAAATGTCTACACAGTAGATTAATCTATTGCTACTTGTCATTCCACTGATGAAAGCTAAACAGTTATTAGGTTAGGACTTTTTTAGAAAATTGATAAGGAAATTTGCTATAATTTTTTTAGCATTTAAGAATTATTATTGTTAATGGCAAGAGATCAGCAGCTTTCTACCGGATTCTAGTCTCATATGATCTTAGAATACATTTTTTAGCAGAAACTGAATACAATTTTAAAATTCCTAAAAAGCATGTAGATATCCATTGTATGTCACAATCATTATCTATAAGATGTGTTCTTGGAGAATAAGAATCTAGAAAATTAAAAGTATGGTATATATTAAAAGGAAAATCTATATTCTGCTTTAGACACATTATTCATGTCAGTTACTTTCAGATTATAAATTGTTCACTGTTCCTGGTTTTGGCAGAAAAAGAGAAATAATGAAGAACTCACTGTCCTCTCTTCACAATGAGATTTCTTCTTCTCATTAAGAATGCAAAGTCAGTTATGAAAAATACCATGTGTGGGTTTCAGCTGCCAGTGAAAAGTGAATGTTTCTTTCATTCTATTTAGTTAATATGCATTTTATGTTACAATCTTAGAAACTACAGGAGTTCAATTAAAAAACAAACATTCTTTCATGAAACACAGTATACTACTGCTATCTATGAGGGGAATACCATTTCTCCATCATAAGTCAGACACTCCTGGAAGACCCGATCCAAAAAGATGTTGGTTAGTGTCCCTGTTCCATATCGAGACAATTCTTCTTTGCTAAGCATGCCGTTGTGATCTTTGTCAAGATTCAAATATTGGCCTACAGAGGATGGGGAAAAGGGGGAAATATGAAAGGGAAAAATGCATTTTCTCTATCATTTTGTAAAAGACAATGAGAAAAGATGAATATAGCTTGCTTATTATACAAGTTTCATAGTATAAACATATGCCATAACATTTTAGATTTCTAGAGTAAAAAAACCCTCTAATTTTCAACACATGAACAGAAAAGGAATTTTTCCTTGAGAAATTTATAAAGATCTGTTAGGAATGTGAGAAACCCATGTAATTAAAAAAAAAAGATGTAGGAGCACTGGTATTTACCAGTGAGACCTCATAGTCAGCAAGCCATGTTCAGAAAGTTACATTCCAAGACTTTCTGTGTACTACCACATTTTAATCTGCTCTGGTTATTTGCACTCACTGAATTTGTTCAGTCCTGATTAAGCTATTCGGGTATTCTGCCCATTAAGATTTGTTTGTACTGATGCAAAGTATAACCAATAGCATCCAAAGAAAAAATAACAGGTTTGGTGACAAAACCTCAAGGTTTATTAGATTACTATATAGAGGTTTTTGATAAGGAATGTCAGGCTGACATCTTCAAAGAAAAGGAGAGATGCCTCTACCGAGAATACAGGCTGGAAAATAGATGTTGCTCTGCAAAATCTCCCTGGACCAAAGAGAGGTCATGAAATAACCCACAAGCATTCCAGCTGGCTGCTCCTCATGAATAAATTGCAGAAATGGAAGGTTTTTCAATTAGCTTATGGGGAGGCCTTTGAGGCATGCTATGTTCCACTGAAGCCTGAGCCTGTGCTAGGTTCCCATGATCTCTCACACCCTTGAGACAGCTTAACGACACACACAGTTGCTTAATGACCGCACTGGGAAGAGCGGATATGGTGGTCATTAAGCAAGATGATCATGGTGTCTCATTCAATGACAATCACAGCTTGTGACTATAATGTCCATTAAGGACATACGTTGAGGACTACTTGTAATAAAGTAGTGACTTTTGTTGCTATGGTGATATGAAATGTGGCAGCTTGAAGTTTCAGAGAAAGTGAAGTAAAAGAGAAACGTACCTTTTCCTTTTGTTGTTTGAGATACTCTCACTTTTGAATTATAATAACATAATGGCATTTACAAGAAAAACATCAGGAGGGTGTAGGAGTAGATTGTTATGGCAGCCTCCAGAGAAAATAGTTATACAGGATTTGTTTCAGAAATTGTTTGAACAAATGGAAAATAAGCTTTTGAAAAAAGAATGGATGAAGGACTTTTAAAGGTGAAAAAGATGAAACAATAAGATGTAAAGTTCTATATAGCAAGTCAAATCAACATAAAGTGGAAATTTTAGACAGTAAAACAGAAGTTCTAAAGAGTTGAAAAAGAATTAGGTAATTTGGCTCTTTAGAATTGCAAAAGAGACAAGCTATTGTACATGTCTAAGAAGATATTAGAAAAAAGATTATTAAAAGCTTGGCCCAGACATAGGCAGAAATTGGTAACCATTATAAAATAAATTCTAGATTTACTACAACAAGAAATGTTTCAAGGGATGTTTTAGTGCATTTTGTTAGGAAGACGACCAAGGGAGCAAATTCTGCAGCAGCATTTCAATACAGTATTGGAAATGGATGTTAGATTTTTTTACTGAAAAAAAATTCTACTCAAATTTTATGTAAGAGGAAATAATATATATTTTTCCTGAAAAATTAAAATAGAAAAAGATCCTATTTGCAGGGGGTAAATTGGAAGGTTTGTTTACTTTCAAACAGCAGAGATTTAGATTGAATCCTGTTCAGAAGAGCAATTGGGGGAGATGCAAAGAGAGAAACTAAACAAAAATTGCAACCGAAGTATTGGAAATTAGAAAAGAATGATCCTGAATAAGGTGCTACTGGTATTAACTTTTCTAAATTTGTGGCCTGATGTGGATTAGACATGTTTAATATGGAATATAAATGGAGCAAATGCTCCTCTGTTGTTGTAGAGAAAATAGGAAGAGGAAGATGTGTTGGATATGTTTGATATCTTGAGTTATTTGTAAAAATAATAAAAGGTGGGATACAAATAAATAAATAAAATAAAAGACTAAAATTGTGGGAATGTGAATGTAAAAGCTAAAAAAGAGACTTATAAGTTAAGGGCTTTTGTTGATGAATTGATATTGCTTTTGAATGATTCTTTAAAGAATTTTGAATTATCAATGGTTAAGGTGAAGATTACTAAACAGAAGAAAAAGATGTTAACAAAAATATTAAAATATAAGATCAAATAATTGATGAATAAAGCAGGTTTTAAGATTGTAAAGAAGATAAAATACTTGGATATCACTATGACAAATATATTACTTCAAAATAAGTATATTAAGACGTGGAATGAAGTTTAAAAAGATATGTTGATAGGAAAAATGCAACTGTTATTGTTGGAGATAATTTATGTAATTAACATAAATGTTCTACTCAGAATGTTATTTTTGCAATAGTGGCGAATATCTATGGTTCAGGTATAGGATGAGGGTGATGATTCATTTTCTGAGCTTGTAGATTACTTTCTGAATGTTTCATTACCAGGCTAGGTAACATCTTCAGTGGAGTTTAGGGGATATTGGTGACACCGATATCCCTTAAACAAGGCTGAAGATGTTACCTAACCTGGTAACCAAACGTTTGGAAATAAATCCAGAGAATGAACCTTCATCCTCATTGTTATTTTTGTTTCGGATAATATAAATTTTGACAATGGACACATTATTTAAACAATGGAAGAGGATATATATAAATCTGTATGGCAAGGGAAAAGAATGTTAGGATAGGGATCATTCCCAAAAATAAATAGTGGTAGCAGAAGGCTGAGCAAGGTACAAGGGTAATAAAAATCAGGACTTCTGGGAAACGGATGAAATTGTTTATTTTTACCCCTAGCTAGGTAGTGCTAAAATAATGACCATTAATTCTGATGTAAACTTAGTAATTTATGAGGCCTTTTTTGTGCTGTGTAAATGGAAAGTTCATGCAGAAAATGTAGTCCAAAACTATTTATGAATGCAACATACCATAAACCCTCAAAGCAGAAGGAGCAGAAAACCAATTTGTTTCTTGACTTTCCTTAGAAAGTTCTTCATCACGTAACTAAATGGATAAGGAAATATTAAATTAACTATCAAACAAATGTAAAGGACAAATCAAAAGTCAAAAATATATTTTAAAAATGTCTACCTCTAATAAGTCATCTAGGAAGCTGCAGGCTAAAATATCCTGTATTTTTATCTTTCCTAGAAAAGAAAAAAACAATGCTTATTTCACTAGTTAATGACTGTGATATTTTTAGGTTTAAGCAAGGTAAAACCCAAGTTATGCTGAAGGGAATTCAAAAGAAACAAATCAAACTTTGGCCTATCAATTCAGGTTGTGAAAAAGCAGAAATGTTTTAAAATTAATGATATAAATAAATAATTAACACTTCAAATTGATTAAAATACTATAAAATATATTTCTAGATATTATTTTTACCAAAATATTTATTTTTAACAAGGAAGAAAAATGTTTATGTTATTCAAATAGATTATGTTGCTTTCATTAAGAGCCCCTAATATTGGTGATTTTTTTAAAAAAAATTTAAAGTCTCTTTCCTTTCAAACAAAGCATTCCCCACTATTTCTGAAGTACATTAAGCAGGGGAAAAAATAATTCCATTCCCCACTAGATTTGGGGGATGGGATAGAAACTGCCTATCCAATTTTAATGCAGCTTCCTTATTTCTGAAGATGTAGAACAGAATGGGGAACACCTATGGCTATATTTGGAAGTCACAATTGCTACTGAAATCAGGACAAAGGTGCCAATGAAACCTACTTGAAGGATTAACACAGCAATTACAATCTCATATATTACTATTATCCACGGGGTCAGAACTACTGTGGGTAGGTATCACAGGCAAAGGAACTGTTTTGAATATATAGTTTATTCCATTGCTAGTTATAAATGCTATTTATGCCAGTGTGACCTGAACCAGTCAATTCCCATACAAATAACTGCTTTTTCATTTACTTCAGTAAGAAAGAAAGCTCTGTCTGTGTGCAAAGCTCATCCATAAGTGAAACAGCTGCTATTGTGATAGCAAATGGTAAAACTGAAGGCTTGGGTGTCATGTCAAATTCTTGTACATATCTGTACTGAAGCCACAACAGTCCAACTATTTCCCACAAGCATCATCATCCATTTATAATTTGCCATCTCAAATGTAATACAAAAATGTGAACAAGGAAATTTTTATTTGTCAATAACAGCTTTAATATACAAAAACATAATTGTGATTACTGTGCTCTGCCTAAATTCAACCAACCGACAATGATGATTTAGCTATTACATTGCTACAAAATGCATCAGACCAAAAACATACATGACTAATTAACTAAAATAAATCCGTTCCTGACTTAAAGTTTCAGTCAAAAACTAAGTTAGTACCAAATCTTTCTTTCTACAAATGATACAAGTTTTCAGATTTATGAGCTTCAGGAACACATTAATACAGCCAATAAAAACTGGAAGATTATGTTTCCAATTTTTACTGTAGTTTAGAATAATGCCTTAATCTGGAGAAACCGGGTTAGTCTTCATAGTTTCAATAATTATGATTTACTGAAGCAAGATAGTTTCAATCTAGCATCATTAGTTACATTTAAAATTAATCACTGAACAACAATCTTAACAACTATCTTTTAATTATTTCTTGATAGCTATACAAGAAAAGAAAGGTGACCGGATCATATCAAACCATAATATATTCAAAACAGGCATATATTTGTATAATTTGGATTACAATACTGGATTCAAATTTAAAAAAGAGGAGTAATTTAAACCTACCAGTTCTGAGAGGATCTAAAAAGAAGAAAAATTTTCTGACAGCAGTGCAGACATAAAACGAATAAAATGATTTTTCTAAACCATCCAATTGTGGCAAAGTGGGAATGAGTTCCAATATATAATTCTCTAAATCCTAAAAAATTAAACAAGAAAATATATATTTATACCACAAGTGTCATTATGATTAAATCTGAAACTTTTTACATTTGTTCTATAGTTTGTAGAAGGAACAGACTGAGCATTCTTTTTTTAACTTCTTTCATAGTTTTTTTTATCAAAAGAAGGCCTGGCAATATCTCTAGTCCTCTTTTGATCCTGCAAGTCACATTATGCACAAACATTATGTATCCGTTCTCTGATGCATGCATAATTTATGGGGAGGTGTATAAATAGTCCTTGACTTACAGCCATTCATATAGTGATCATTCAAAGTTACAGTGGAACTGAAAAAATGACTTATGACTTTCACACTTGGTCATGTGATCAAGATTTGGACACTTGGCAACTGGTTCATGTTTATGATAGCTGCAGTGTCCCAAGGTCATTTGATTACCTTTTGTAACCTTCAGACAAGCAAAGTCAATAGGGAAGCCAGATTCACTTAACAACCATATTAAAAACTTAATTGCAATGAGAAAGGTCATAAAATGGGGCAAAACTCAATTAGCAAGTGTGTTGCTTAGCAACATAAATTTTGGATTCAATAGTGGTTGTAAGTTGAGGATTACTTGTAATTGTCAAAAGTATCTGGCAATATAGGACTCCATTTGTGAGAACTGTAGCAGTGTTATCCTGTTTAGTTTTTAAAAAAAGGAAAGTTAACTTACACTCAAGATTCCTTGGCATGCAGAGTGGTTGCATAATACAAATATCAGTCCATAATTAATTAATGCTATGTGAACAATAGTCTCCCATAAACAATTATATTACAATTTTATTTGTTAATCAAATTTGTACTCTTTTACAAATTACAAGCCACCCCAGTGGCTTACTTGAAATCTTTCTGATTATATATATAAACAGATGATTAATAAATATGTTCCTTTTGACTACTCTTTTTGAATGACAATAAAGACAACAGAAATAATTTCAGTGACATTAGATAATATATCAATAATTATTCCTCACTTACTGATTCTCTGAGGTAACCCTGTCCAGCCACATCATATAAACTGAGGCCTATTCTTGTCTGGTACAGCCATACTGTGAAGCAGATTAAAAAACACCCAAAGTAAAATAAGGTATAATAACAAACTGAAAGAACATTAGAAAGATATTGGTATTCATAAGTATTCCAACCAAGGCAAACTGGATACTTCCTATTTAAATTAATTACAAATAAAAATTCAAAAATCTGTTAAAGCAAATTGTACAAATTTAAATACCATATGTATATATTACCAGTAGTTGCAGAGAACTGAATATTATCTGGCATTCTTATGTTTCAATTTACAAAATTCTTGAGCTCCACTTTCCTGAGATTTTTGTCTTGCTTAACTGATGACCATCCTGACTTCCATTAAGATATGATTTTTTTTTTTTACTCACTAGGTGATAATTGATTGTTACTAAGCTATTGTTGTGATTCTGGCATGGGTACTTATATTTGCAGAGTAGCTTTATTTATTTATCTATCAATCAATCAAATTTCTGAACCATCCATCTCCCTCAGCTATCAACCATTTATTGATAATGCTAATGTAACACATTGGGTAGGAGGGAAAAAAGCATGAAACAGCTGAAAGAAGCAGATTTAATTGTTTGATGTGTGAAACTCACTGGCACACAAACATTTTCTGGCAAGAGAAAAGAAATCACAGCTCTGTTGTATTTGTTGGTGGGTTTCTATCCTCCTCTTGTTGGTTCTGAGAATGTTTGCATGTATATTCTATCGGGAAGCAAAAGGAGACTGCACATGCTCTCTCCATGAACAGGAAAGAGGGCTTAGAACAGGGGTGTCAAACTGGATTTCTTTGGGGGCCAGATCAGCATTGTAGTTCTCCGTGGAGCAGCGGAGGGTGGGGGAGCATCCTGCAGCATCCTGCCAGCCAAAACGGGGTGTGGGAAGAGCACATGGCCCCCTCTGCCCTGTTTTTGGTCTGAACGGCGTCCTGCAGTACTTAACCAGCCAAAACAGGGTGTGGAGGGTTTCACGCATCCCCCCCACACCTCGATTTCACCCTCCCCAGCTCCAGCGGCACTCTCCCAGCCAAAAATGGACCGTGCAGAGGCCTCAGTGCAGCCCGTTTTTGGCCGACAGAATGCTGGAGGCTGTAGACACAAAAAACAGGTGGGGGACGTACGCAGTCAGCAGAGGCACCGCAGGCCAGTCCTTTGATATTTCCAGGCCAGCCCTGTAGGTTGGATTTAAGCATCCCGTGCGCCTTAAATTTGACACCTCTGACTTAGAATGACCCATTCTAATACGTCCACTTTTTTTCCTGGAATTTATCCTTGCAGCTTCCACCCATACCCCGCCTGTTTTCAAATTTCTTTTCTTTTTTTCTTTTTGCCGGGTTCTGTCGTCATCATCATCATCATATTTTTCCAACATTTCATCATCATCATCATATTTTTCCAACATTTCATTAGATTAGAAAGAATAAAAAGTGAAAATGTGAATAATAGTCATTATAATTTGCTATTTCAATAACAGTCTGGTGAATGAACAACATTGAGTTAGCTGTGATAATAATGAAGTATAACAAAACAATGATGTGATTAAAAATTATGATAAATTTAATATTATCACATACTAGTTTATGATTAAAATAGAAAAACATGGACAATACTAATTACCACTCATTTTGGTTTACTCATCCAGCTCATGCCCATTTTTAGGAAAATGGTTCTCAACACAGTTTAAAAGAGAATGCAGTCCCAAACCACTTCTACTTTATGAAATCTAATAATGTAATTTGCATTATTATAGATCCTGTTATAATGGATCAAAAGAACTCACCTTTTCTCATTACATAATTGAAAAACTGCATGATAGATATTCTTCCATTGGGATCACTATGAAGTAATTTAGTAAAAATTTTAGCTGTGAAGAATTGCCTGTGAAACATAAATTTAGAACTGAAATTTTGAAGATGTAATGTCTTTGCAGTTTGAATGTCAATTGAATAATGAATAATTGAATAAATAAATTAACAGAAATTTGTATTCTAAAGATATTTCTGATATTCTGACGCAACTTGGGGGGAAAATTTATCAACCCACTGAATTTCATAGAACCACCTATCTGTACTTTTTACACTTTCCCCCATAATTTATATATAACTTGAAATTGTTCATCCTGTTTTCCTATCTTTGATAAATTAATATTCAAATCCATATTCAAATAGATCATACAATCTATCAAATATTCACTGCTAATTATTTAGCGACCATTCAAATTACGACAACAGTGAATGATTGGTGCTTACGACCAGTCCTCAAGTTCTGGCTATTCCAATACCCTTGTGGTCACATGATCACAATCTGGATGCTCAGCAATTGCCTTGCACTTGTGATGGTTAGTGTCCCTCAGCCACATGATTGCAATTTGCAACCTTACCTGCTGGCTTCTCTCAAGGAAGGAAACCAGCAAGGCTGCAAGTTGCTTGGGTTAAGTCCCACCCACTCGGGCACCTTTGTGCACTGTCCCCAAACCCTAGCAATAGCACCTCCACTTCACAGTGCTTTACAGCTCTAAGTGGTTTACAAAATCAGCATGTTGCCCTCAACAATCTTGGTCCTCATTTTATCAACTTTGAAAGGATGGAAGACCTAGTCAACCATGACCCATTAGGATCGAACTCCAGAGTGTGGACAGAGTTAGCTTGCAATACTGCATTCTAACTATTGTGCCACCAGATTCCCCAGCCTTGCTCACATGTCCCACCACCTACGTATCCTCCCTGAATCTTTCTGTGCTAACATTTTTTTATTATTATTTTTATTGGATTTATATGCCGCTCTTCTCCCAAGGACTCAGGGTGGCGTACAACATTAAAAAAACACATATTAACAAAAGTTTAACAAAAAATAGAATATCCAAAACAAACACAATTAAGATTAACAATAACATTTTTTAAAAACAAATTCTATTAAAATTAACAATAATAAATAATTTATTTTGTTTTGTTCAGGCCAGGCTGGCTTGCTGGAAAAGCCAACTTTTTAGGGCGCGTCGGAAGGACTGGAGGTCGGGGATTATACGAAGCTCCAGGGGCAGCTCATTCCAGAGGGAAGGTGCTCCCACAAAGAAGGCTCTCCCCCTGGAGGTCGCTAGCCGACACTGTCTGGCCGACAGCACCTTGAGGACAATCCCTGTGGGATCGCACTGGACGGTGGGAGGCTACCGGTGACAATAGGTGGTCTCGCAGGTATCCTGGACCTAAACCATGGAGCGCTTTAAAGGTCATAATTAGTACCTTGAATCACACCTGGAAGACAACTGGCAACCAGTGCAGACCGTACCAGGTGAACCGGGTAAAAGGCCCCCCTGGTCATGGCCGTCAGGTATTCTTCTAAACTAAGCTGCATATCCAGGAGGACGCCCAGATTGCAGGCCCTCTCTGAGGGGGATAAAATTTCTCCCCCTATCATCAAAGATGGAACAAGATGCACAAATTGGGCTGACGGAAACCACAGCCACTCAGTCTTGGAGGGATTGAGCTTGAGCCTGTTCCTCCCCACAGCCTCCAGGCATTGGGACATCACATCGAAGGCATCATTTGAGTGGTTTGGGGTAGAGATAAAAAGTTGGGTATCATCAGCATATTGATGATACCGTACCCCAAAACCACGGATGATCTCACCCAGTTGAACAGGAGGGGTGAGGGAACCGACCCCTGGGGCATCCCACAAGTGACGCGCCTCAGGGTCGATCTCTGCCCTCCAGTCAATACAAACTGCGACCGATCCAACAGGTAGGAGAACCACTGTAAAACGGTGCCCCCCACTCCCAACCCCTCAAGTCGTCGCAGTAGGATACCATGGTCAATGGTATCGAAGGCTGCTGAGAGGTATAATAGGACCAGGACAGAGGAGCAGCCCCTGTCCCAGGCCCACCAGAGATCATCAACCAACGCGATCAATGCCGTCTCTGTGCTGTATCTGGGCCTGAAGCAGATCCAGGTAGACAGTTTCATCCAGGTACTGGGGAATCTGACGTGTTACCGCACTCTCGACAACCTTCACTACAAAACGAAGGTTGGAGATCGGATGATAGTTGGCTAAAGAAGCTGGGTCCAGGGAAGGCTTCTTAAGGAGGGGCCTCACCACCGCCTCCTTCAAGGCGGTGGGAAAGAACCCCTCTCTCAATGAAGCGTTGGTAATCGCCTGGAGCCAGCCTCGTGTCACCTCCTGGGAAGCCGAGACTAACCGAGGGACAAGAACTACCTGTATTCAAGTTCTCAGCTAACAAATATTGACTGAATACAAAATACATGATCATGCCCCTGACCAACAAACACACAACAAATATTACTATAAGTGCTCCTTAGGCATTTGTCAATTAAACCATTCATTATATCTTATATATTCTAATGCATGCTTTCCTTTAATCATAAAACAAATTTGTGACATTCAACAGCTAATATTTATAATCACTGAAATAGCTCACCCTTTTAGCCAGAGTTCTGCCAAACACATTTACAGTCAGCATAAAATACTAGGCAAATCAGGCTCCTGTAAGTGTTTCAAAATAAAGATCTTACTTGCACTTGGATCCAGCTTTTTCACCAACTTTCAAGAAGTTTTCATAGCTAATCATTGCTTCCTCCCCCATCATAGGTGGTGTCTGATGTTCATCCAAGAGAAACCACAAATTCTTAAAAAAGAGATTTAAAAATGATGAGGGAAATACCACTTAGTGGATAGTAAAGTTTTCAAAACAGTGATATGAAATGAAGTCTTATTTTCAGTTTTTTCATACCTGCAATTCTTCATTGTCTAGCAATTCTCTACTTTTTCTCTGCAAAAAGACGGCTCTAGATTCTTCTCTTAATTTTTGCAACAATATTTCATCTTCTGCTGGCAGCTAAGAAAAGAAAAGAATTGTAATTGGCAGCACAAGTATATTTTGAAAGTTGTTTACATGAGTTATTTGTACTTCAAGAATTCTTGAAATACAGTGATTCTTTCCTTCCTTCCCTTCTTTCTTTCTCAATTTTGATTGTCTTTTGCTTCTGCCTCATTATCCATTATTACTAATGAACAACAAAAATAATTGGCAATTGATAGTACTTAGCTTCTTCCATACATCTGTTAACAGTTGCCCCAATTTCTTTCTATAATCCAATAAGTCCCTATTATAGTCAAGGTTTGTTTTTACTGGTTTAAACAGAGAACAGTGTTGAAAAATAAAAATGTAAAGAAAAAGAAACTAAACAGGAAGCTAGGTATTACCACTTCCATAAAAGTATACCTAAGTCTAAACTTATAACTCAAATAAACAAGGTTAGCATCCATTCTTTTTCTGTCCAATACACCCAAGTTCTCTGCTGTTTCCATTTGTCTTGCAACTTAGTTTTTAGCGAAATGTTTCAGCTTGCCATGTACAATTGAGGCTGTTCCTAAATTAACACTGCTATTCACATGTCATGTTCATTACCTTCATTTCTTCTTATTTGATCAAACAGGAATTCCATGCTGACCTCCTTAGCCTGATAAATAATTGGGTGAATAAATTATTTTAATGGAGTTGGACTGTAACTGGAGAATACCAATAGAGAGGACTGGGGCTTTGTCCTGTGAAATACCAGTTTGATCTGGAGTGTCCTGAAGCCAGATAGGTGTTCTTTAGCATCATTACCACCTCCTACTTGTATCTGTAACACGTATGTCTAGTTAAGGCCTCTCATGTAAGTAGCATCAGCAGGAATCAACACCTGAATGGAGTCATCCATTACCATTTAAAGAATCTAGTTGCACCTCCTGCACAAGAAGCATTATTTTGATCTAACTACATTAACAGTTAGACTGATCTCCAATTTGTGCTTTATAGGTCAGGAACTCAAAAGGAGCAAATTATATGGATCCTTGGAAGTCAGGTTTCAGTTCAGGGTTCACAATAAACTTCACTGATTGTGCTTATGGATAACCTTTGGAGTGGACTTCTTTGAATTCGTTCATTAAAATGAGGGTTCACTGAACAGTAGTACTGTCTCAGATAATGAAAGATGAAAGCGTTAATACACTTTATTTATCTACTTATTTATTTATGCCACTTGTCTCACTAATACTATGACTCTGAGTGGCTTTAAATATAATAAAAAGTGAAAAAAGTTCCAAAAGACAATTAAAATTAGAAGAATTACAAAGAAAAGCTAAAAACCAAGATGAGTAGTCGTCTAGGGTAGAGATCTTCTCTACCCATTTAACCAACCCCAATATAGCAGCCCAGGCCATTCTCTCTGATATATTTTGACTATTTGTATCAAAACATCCAACTTATTCCTGCAGTTTTTAAATACATGACGTTTTAGAAATCTGAGACCAGCTGAAATAGAACTCTAGATTTTATATAATTTTAATGATCCTTGGTGGCTTATTCTTTTTGTTAATTAAATTGTTTTACCATACAAATTGTATTTTAAAGACCTTACCTAGAACAACACTGAAAACCTACCCTGTAATAAAATCGTGGTATGTTCACATTAGAGGTACTGGCACTTCTTCTTCCTCCTTTCCATTTCAGGTAGTATTTTGTAAACGACTCCATCTCATCATCCTTTAATTCCTGGTCGCTCCTTTTAGCTAAATAACACAAAACAGAGTATATTACCTTTCATTTATATAGCCTACTTTGTAAAACAAATTTCTATGTAAAAAATAATTTTGATTTGAATCCCATGTACTGATAGGAAACATCTTTTCCTATGAAAGAGAAAGAAGAATAAAGAAATGTCCATAAAATCCCTTTGTGCTAACAGAATATGAGACCATGGGAGGGAACCTAGGGGAACCTGGTGGGGTCAGATGGGAGGAGGGTGCTGCAGTGCCTGTGTGGTCATAAAAATGAATGATTCCAGTGGCCATAACTTAAAAATGGGGTCTGAGGGGGCAAGTCTGTGGAACTTTGAACGATTGCTAAGTGACCAATCATTAAGTCAAGGACTTGTTGCTTTGCTGCTGATGGTTAATCCTAAAAGACAGGAAACTATCTACCATTTCAATATCTTCACTGTCAATTGTAAGACTGCTTGTTGTGCTTGTAATTAATTTGGTCTTCCTTATATTTAATTTTAGTCCCATTTTCTTTCCTGTGCTCCTTGGGTTTTATTACTTTATTTTGCATATCTTTTGCATTTTCAGCTATCAAGATCAATGTCATCAGCATAATAGAGGTAATGTTTCTCCAATTTTAAAACTACATCATCTTTCAATCCAACTTCCCTTAATATATATTCAACATATAAGTTGAATAAATAAGAAGAGAAGATGCAACTTAGTTGCCGTCCTTAACAACTTGGAACCAATCTGTTTCACTATGTTCTGTTTCTATTGTGGCTTCCTAACAGGTATGTTTCTCATAATAAGATTTTTTTTTCTGAACTTGATGTGATCAACACAATCAAAGGTCTTTCTATAATTAATGAAGCCCATTATTTTTTTTCCACTGCTTGCCGTATTTCAGTGAGTTATGCCAACAGTTCCTCTGCCTTCTAACTAGTAATGATTGAATTTAATGGAATAATAGAATTGGAAGGGACCTTGGAGATCTTCTAGTCCATTCCGTCCTCAAGCAGGAGACCCTACACCATTTCAAACAAATGGTTGTTCAATCTCCTTAAAAACTTCTACTGTTGGAGCATCCACAACTTCTGGAGGCAAGTCATTAATTGTTCTGTCAGGAAATGTCTCCTTAATTCCAGGTTGATTCTCTCCTTGATTGGTTTCTATCCATTGCGTCTTGTCCTTCCTTCATATGCTTTGGAGAATAGCTTGACTTCCTCTTCTTTGTGGCAGCCCCTTAAATATTGGAA
Source organism: Thamnophis sirtalis (assembly GCF_051295495.1). Lineage (NCBI taxonomy): Eukaryota > Metazoa > Chordata > Lepidosauria > Squamata > Natricidae > Thamnophis > Thamnophis sirtalis. The sequence goes on from NW_028261381.1 coordinate 124,167,647, forward strand.
TACTGCTATCATACAAGTATAATCTTTATTGTCATTGTACTTAAATACGAAATTGGTTTCTCCTAGTCCTTCTTTTCATTAAACTAGACATACCCAGTTCCTGCAACCATTCTTCATGTTTCAGCCTTCAGTTCCCTAATCATCTTTGTCTTCTAGTACTGGAGGTTCTTGTAAGTAGAGTATCTTGGATGTTGACATCTCTACTGTACAGTATGTAGGAAGAAAAAAACTCAGTCCAGTTCCAAGCTAGGAGAAAGACATTGGAAATAAAATGGCAGCTGGCTGGTTGGAAAAGTTTGTTTATTTGGTTTCCAGAAATTTCAGTGCCAGCAGAATGTTTCTGGGGTGGCTGACAAAATGGCTGAGTGAGTGGATGGATTTTTATAGGGTTCTGGGTTTTGGTGATTGAGATGTTTCAGGGAGTTGTGCACTGTGGTGAACTTTGTGTCTTTTACTATTTCAATGGTGATGGGTTACTTTTATTATGTCTTAAAGATAGTGTCCTGTCCTTAAAATTTGGGCAGGGGAATGTAAATTCTTAATTCCATCAGCTCCAGCCTTCTGAGGGCTGAAGGCATTTGGTTTACGAAGAGGCTGGCCTGGATTTCTTAATGGGCACAAATATTTCAGGGTTCTGCTTGAGGCAGCTTGAGTTTTCCTATATGAGGAAGACTGGGGCTGCTTTCTGCCTTTAAGAGCATATTTCTCCATTTCTCTTTGGGGTAATATAATATTCTGCCTCTTTTAATATTCCCCAAATTATTTCATTCTCTTGGGGACGGCTTCCCACAAGTGTTTCAGAATTCTCTTTCTATCTCTCCACACAAGCTAAAAACTAAACCAGCAATTTGCAGCTCATTGTATTTATGCAAACCCTGCAAAGGCGGCAACTTAGTGCAATGCACTGTGCCTGTTCAATAAACTATGCCAAAACAAGAGTTATTTCTGCTGGCTGCCTGCAATTTGGCA